>NC_080200.1:1878929-2192084 GCF_030028045.1 Hippopotamus amphibius kiboko
AAGACTTCGAGCTTCCACCGCAGGGGACGCGGGTTCGATCCCTAGTCGGGGAACTAAAATCCCGCATGCCACACGGTGTGGCCAAAAGAAAAAAGAAAAAAAAAGAGAAAAGAAAAAAGGCAAGATTTGATTCTGAGCTCGTGCAAACCACCTCCCTTGCTACTTTCTAGCCCCAGCCCTGTCGGATCCTGTCTTTATTTCAAATAGTGATGTTTTGTTCATCATGGCTTCCTTTGCAGTAAATATTGCATTAAAATGTGTATTCAGATGGCTGAATTTTTTGTCACCCGTGGTGAGTGCCTCACTCTCCTCACCCTAGTACCGGCCCTGCTTATAACTTTGCACGAAATCTGCCCTGAGCCATTTAGCAGATGGGAAAACTGAGGCCCTGCAGGTTTGGGGTTTTTTTAAATTTTATTTATTTTTTAAATCAATTTTTATTGGAATATAGTTGTTTTACATCCTGTAGGTTTTCCCCCAGGTAATATGGAATCATAGTGTCTGCCTGAGCCCTTCCACTGGCTGCAGTAAGTACAGGGTCCAGCAGGGCCTGTGAGATCTCTTCTGGGGACCACAGGGGAGAAGCACCGAAATGTTCCCACGATGCCCCACAGTCCTTGTCACAAAGGTCCCAACTCTTCCCACAGCTGCTTCCCTCACCCCCATCACTCACCCCCTCCCTCATCCTTCCAGTCCCTCATCCTTTACAAGTGGCGAGCTGACCTCCTCACCCCAAAGAAGGCGCGCCGGTGGGGAATGCGGAATCCACTTCTTTATTGCAGGAAGACTATTTCTAGAGCGAATGCTACACAGACCCCACAACGGGAGGGGGAGCGGGAGGACCCACATGCGGGGGATGAGGGGGCAGGGGCAGGGTCACAGCAAGCATGGCCTGGCACAGTCCGCAAACCCAAGGGGTGCCGAGGCAGGACGGGCCAGCCGTTGGGGCAGGCTCTGGCCCCCTCCTGCTGGAGAACCCCAGGGTTGAGGCAGGGCCTGGGGCAGGAGAGGCCTGGAGGCGAGCAGGGCCCCAGGGAGATTGTGCTATCAGGGTGTGTCCCTGAGAAAGGGCCGCAGACCCCTGCCCAGCCCCACTTTCTCTCTCACCTTCAAGTGGGAGGGGTCAACACCAGTTGCTGGTGGGTCCTGGACCTGCCAGAGGACAGGGGGGCTCAGCTGTGCTCAGATAGGATGCTACCTGTTCTTCCGGGGGTCTGTCCACGCACTGGGCAGTCACACACACACACACACACACACACACACACACACACACACACTCCCTCTCACAGTGGCCCCAGTAAATATTTGCGGAGTAAACAGCCACACAGATGCAGAGGGAAAATAATGCACTGCTACCAAGATGGACACACACAGTCCCTCTTACCCACATACAGTCCACATGGTCACATGACAGCAGCCACATGACCTCTCTTTCACATGTGTGCGCGCACACAGACACACACTCACACACAACGCAGCTTCCTCACACCTGATGACACCAGTGCTGCAAGTGGCCCCAGGGGGAGGCCCAAGCAGCAGGGAGCAAAGGGCCGCTCCAGCCACGTCCAGCAGGCAGCTGAGACCCTCAGTCCCGAGACCACAGGCAACTGAACGCTGCCGACGGGCACATGAGCTGGGACGTGGATCCATCCCCCATCAGGCCTTCGCATGAGACCACAGCCCGGGTGGCCCTGTGCTGAGACCACAAATGTGTGCTGTTGTAAGTTACTGAGTTTGCAGTCATGTGTCCCCCAGCAGCACCTGATGGACACAGATGTTGGGCTGACAGCCACCTTACTACAGAGCGCGGCAGCCCTGGTGTTTCTCAGACGGTTGGGACAAACAGGTTTACAGATGCTCTCTGCTTAATCACATCACCCATTCCTGAAAACGCAGCCATGTACAGTCACACTCTTGGAGGTGCCAAGGCTCAGACATCACAGGTGCCCAGTTGTGTTGGCAACCACGTGACCCATCCCTACATGCACCCTACACTGTGATCACGCCACAGACCATCACACACACAGGAGCCCCCCATACACGCTTAGACACAAGCCATCCTCCCAGCACATCCCACGGGGTCCCCCACCTCCCCCCCCCCAAGCCTACGGGTCACCTTCACCCTGTCCGACACGTTCTCAGCATGTCCCACAAGTGTAGTATCATCTAGACACAAAAACAGGATCTCACGGTGATGGGCACATCCTGCCTCCAGGACACACGCCTTCCTGGGTGACCCCGTCTGGGGGGCGCCGATAGGTGGGAGGAAGCACGCTTTGCAGAGCTCTGCATCCAGCCCCTCAGGTCCTGCTGGTGCTGGGTCCAGATGCCTGGCTCGGGACGGGGCCCGGCACCCCCTCCCCAGCACCCCAGGTCCCCTGCCCCAGGCTTGGTGGCGACGAGCTGTGTCGATCTCTGTCTGCGGGCTGTGTCCGGAAGCCCCTCCGTATTCATTCCGGACAGTCCCCTGGAGTTGTGCGTGGCCATTGGCCGGTCCCGGGCCTCCCCTGCCTGCCCCCCAGGCTGGCGAGGCGCAGCTGTGGGCCCTGTGGTTATTGCCTGGCAGCCCGAGACCCAGCCCGCAAGGCCCCCCACCAAGCTGTGGGGACAGGAGCGACAGGGGTGGTCTGGGACCTGGGGGGTGGGGGGGAGGGCACAGGCCAGAGGTCAAAAGGGATGGAAGGGGGAGGCGAATGTATGTTAAACCCCAAATAGGAGAAAACAGAATCTGAGGTCCATGTGCATTTCAACTCCCTCCTCCCCAGGAAGGTCACAGTGATCTAATGGGGGGGGGGGGGGGCAGGGGGCAGGTCTGGCTGGGGGCACCCAAGGGAAAGAGTCAGAGGTGGCAGTCCTGGGAGACATGGAGATGGGGGGGAAATTGGCGTCCTCGGTCCCCAGTGGGGACAGGCAGCATCCCCCATTTTCCTATGTGCTAGACCAAGGGGGCCACCTCCAGCACTTGGCTTTGGGGGGGGGCAAGTACAGACAGGGTGGGGGGCGGAGCAAAGAGGGAGGGGAAGGCAGAGTGACGCGACAGAGCTGGGTTGGAGCCCCAGGTGTGCCACGGGCTCGACGGGGCCTCAGTTTCCCCACCATGAGATGTTGGATGAAAGGAAAGAAGTGGAAGAGATGATGGGGGGAGGGGACAGAGGGAGGGGAGGAGAAGGAGGGGAGGGGAGGAGGAGGAGGGAGAGGAGGAGGAGGAGGAAGGAGGAGAGGGAGAGGGAGGAGGGGGAGGGGCCGGGGGCGGGAGGAGGGGATCACAGAACGTGGGGAGAGGCCTGGGGCCGGGCAGCGGGGCGCGCGGCGGGCGCTCTGGGCTCACATGAGCACGCATTTGCCCTTGATGCGGTCTGTCCTCTTCTGTTTGCTGGAGCGTTTGCCGTCGATGTTCAGGCTCATGTTCCGGCGCGTCTCCAGCGTGAGCAGCTCCTGGAAGAGCTCCTTGACGTTGTAGTTCATCTTGGCCGACGTCTCCATGAAGGCGCACTTCCACTCCTGGGCCACGGCCTGGGCCTCGCGGGTGTCCACCTCCCGCTGGGTCTCGTCGCACTTGTTGCCCACCAGCATGACGGGGATGTCCTCCACGCTGCCCTTGATCTGCACGATGAGCTTGTAGATGGGGCCCAGCTCCTCCAGCGACTGCTTGCTGGTGACCGAGAAGACCAGGATGAAGGCGTGGCCCTTGGAGATGGACAGCCGCTGCATGGCGGGGAACTGGTGGCTGCCCGTGGTGTCGGTGATCTGCAGCGTGCACACGCTCTTGTCGCAGCTGATGACCTGCCGGTAGGTGTCCTCAATGGTGGGGATGTAGGTGTCCCGGAACGTGCCCTTGACGAAGCGCAGGACCAGCGAGCTCTTGCCCACGCCGCCCGCCCCGAACACCACCACTCGGTAGTCGTTGCTCTGTTCAGGCATCTTCCACACGGGCGTGGGGGGCGGGGCCGGGAGGGCTCGCGTCGGCTGCTAGAACCCCAGACCGATCCTGCACAGAGAGGAGTGTCAGACGCCAAAGGCCACCCGGTTGGGAGGGGGTGGGAGGGGTGGCTTCTCGGAGGAGGCGGCATTTCTCCTGCATCCATCGTGGTTGATTGGTTGACTTGCCGCTCTGCTCTGCACGCAGGCTCAGAGCCAGAGCCTCTGCCTGTCTGCTTCCCCTCAAGGAAATCTGGGGCCTAAACTCATTCCCTGGGGGGACTCTGGGCTAGAAGAGGGAGATGCCAGTGTGGGGTGCACACCCACTGCTTTCTCCACCTGCGCGCTCCGCCAGCCCCCGGGGCGGCACTGGCTTGTCCCTGGCTCTGTGACCTGCGCGAGCTACTCTGCCACCCTGAGCCTCAGTTTTCTCCTCTGCAAAATGAGTAAAGCGGTGCCTCACTCCAGCCGTCATAAGCTCCCTGCTCTCCCCTCAGCCCAGAGGCTCTTCAACCTCTTGGGAGCTGTGTGGCAGGGCATCTTTAAAATGCAGATTGCAGGGCCTTGGCCCTGAAAGTGGTGAATCCTTTGGTCCAGGGCCACAGCCCTGGGAACCTCCATTTTAAAGTGCTTCTCCTCCCCTCATCCTGTAACTGTGATGCTGGTGCTGGAGGCCCAAGAATTTGCAAATCATGAAGCGGGTTTCCTATAGCAGCCCAGGCTGTAGATAAGAAAACTAAAATTTAGCCTAAAGAGAGAAACCCTCACTCCCTGAACTCCAAACCCAGACTATGGTGTGGCCTGCCCTGGCCTCCCGCTCAGGTCTGCTGTGTCCGGAGGAACAGAACTCCCTGCGTGGGGGTCCTCTCACCCTCTCTCCCCTCCCCTTTGTTCAGAGAGGTCCAGTGACCTCGGGAGGTCACACAGCGCAGCAATTCCTGAAATGATGGAGGTGGAGGAAGAACCGTGGCCTGGGGATGGGAAGGCAGGAAGCCTGTCTCCAGCCTCTGCGTCCTTATTTATAGAAGCAGCAGAGACCTCTTCCCTACCTCCTTCTCAGCCATCTCTGAGGGTGCCTGAATATGGGGCAGGATGTACAATGGGACAGAGATAACATGGCAAGATCACACCCGGTCATGCTACTTCCCTCAGGTGTGTGTTTGTTGGGGGGGGGGAGGGGGATGTGCAAGACCCAATGCTGTGAACCTGGCGGTGAAAACCTGGGCAAGTAAATGCATGTCCCCGAGCCTTGATGTTCTCATCTGTGAAACGGGAGCAGTCACAGTGCCCACTCCACGGAGCTGTTGGGACAAGCAGTGGCATAGCTGGATAAAGCCCTTGGCCAGGTGCCCGGCACACGAGAGCCCTTGATAAAGATGGAAGGACGTGTTTATCAATTACAAGGGCCCAGGGTGTAAAGCACTCGGCTGGTGGCGGGTTGGAAAGGCACGTTCTCAATGATCGAAAGTACCAGGTTTGTCAGAAAAAGACATATGGTGAAGGTAACCTCCGACACGTACCCCACAGATTACATGCCAGGCAAACTTGTATGCGCTTTAGCGGTTCTAACTCATGGGGGACTGTTTTTAGGCATCTCGGTGACAGGCATAGCATTGGGTGGGGGTCTGGCAGGGCTGCGAGCCTGGTTGGCAGTCACTGCCCTTTCCTGGGTGGGCACCTGGAGAAGTGGGCTCATCAGTGTGCAGCCAGGCTCCGCCACAACTGGCCAAGGGACCTGGGGTGGCCTGTGACCGTCGGTTCTGCCACCCCAGACCAAGCCTTTGCCTTGCTCTGGGTACAGACCCCCTGGCAGGGCTCCCGGCCAGTCAGCAAGGGTGTCCTCCAGGAGGGGTTCACCGGGGCCTGGGATCCCTGACTGGAGCCCCATTCAGTAACCCCCAAGCCCACGCCAGGGACCCACCTGGTGCCCTTTGAATCCCACCCTCACTTCCCATGGGCTGGGGTTGAGGGGAGGGGCCTGTGGGCACTGAGGCTCAAAAGGGGGTGGCACGGGCTCAAGGTCACAGCAGGGAGGTGGCAGAGTACAGCAGGATTTGAACCCGGCCCTGGTTGGCTACACAGCCTGGGGTCCTTCCCCTGTGCAAGGAAGACCACCCTGAGACTCCCAGACCAGGCGAAGCTGCCCAGTCCTGGGGCCCCGGAGCCCAGGGCTGCCGGGAGCCACCTCAGTTGCAAGAAAGCAGGCCCTGACCCAGGGGAGGGCCTGGGGGCCTGCGCTGCCTGCCCCGAGGGGGTCTGACATAGGGACTACCTGACCAGTGAGGGGTTTGAGGAGAGAGGGCCAGCTCTAGGGGGCCTGTGGGAGGGGAGGCCAGTCCAGGGGCTCCGGTTGGCCCAAGGAGTATCTAAGTGGTGGGGGAGGGGGTGTCCACCAGAAGAGGGGCTCCTGCATAAGGGCCTTGGCTGGGAGAGGGAGCAGGAGGGCTGAACGGGTGAGCGGTGGGGGGAGACGGGCTCGGGGCCCACCTGACTCCTCCTGGAGGGGCCCTGACAGCGGGACCGAGGGGGGGCTGCGGTGGGCCGGAGGAGGCTTGGCGGACGGGCTCCCGGTAAGTACCGTGGGGGAGGGGTGATGCCGGAGGGAGCTGTCCAAGGTGGGCGCGCGGAGGGCGGCCCGGCCCGGGCCCAGCCGGACTGGGCAGGGGGTTCCGGTGGAGGGCCCGGCGGGGAGGAGGAGGGCCTGGCCTCGCGGCCGGGGAGGGTGGGGCTCGGACAAAGGAGGGGCTCGTGGGGAGAGGACCTGCGGGCCTCACGGGGGGATGCAGCGGGCCCCGGCGCCCCGGCCCGGCCGCCTACCTGGGCGCTCGTCCCTGCGGCGCCGCCGCGGCTGCTGCTGGCCGGCTCCGTGTCCGCTCGGGCGCCGCCGCCCCCCGCACGCCCGCCGCCGCCCGCCCGAGCTGCCGCCGCCGCGCCCGCGCCCGTCCCCGCCCGTCCCCGCCCGCCGCCGGGCGCCGCGCTCCGCCCCTCCCCCGGGACCCGCGCCCCCGGCCAAGGTCACCGCCGCCCCGCGCCCCGCCGCGCGCGCGCGCAGCCCTGCCCGGACCCCCACCCGGACGCACCCCCGCCCCGCACCCCCGCCAGGACCCCGCTCGGACCCCCGCCCTGCATCCCAGCCTGGGGAACGCCGGGTCCTGCCAGGGGCGCAGTAGGGGTGGGGTCTGCTTCCCCGGGGAAGAAGCTGGCGCAGCGCAGGGTCACACGACAGCCAACGGCTGACTAAAGATGGGGGCAGAGCCGAGGTCACCCGGGAACAAATAGCAGAGGCCAGTTGGCAGAACTGAAGATAAGGGGACTGGGGGGACAGAATGGGACACCCTAGGGTTGGGGGGCAGTGGTCCAGCGCAGGGCCGCCCAAGGAGAGGGGTTGCATTGATGGAATGAATAATCAATCAATCAATAAACAGATGTATGAGAAGGCAGAGGGGGCCGGAGGGGGCTCGGGGCAATGGGGGTGTACCTGGAGACTAGTCCCCAGCGGGGGCTTTCTCCCGGCAGGGGTGGGACTTGGTCTGGCTTGGTGCCCCGAAGGGCAGGCCACCAAGGCAGAGGTGGCAACTGGGCCCTTGAGTCAGGAGGTGGGGGGTGCTTTTGAGGTGGGGGTGAACCAAGGGAGCCGAGGGGGAATGGATTTGCAGTTTTCTGATAGGAAACTATAATCTTCCTCAAATAGGAGTTGTCTCTGAGAGTAACTGTTTACCTTTGGAAAGCATCTGTGTGTTTGACGTCTGTGTGTCCACGTTTAAGCCAACAGGGTACCAGCAGCTCCTCTCTCCTGAAGACTTGGAGGGCAGAAACTTACCTCCAAGGAGACTGGGCTTTGGGATGCAGCACCTGGACCAGGCTGGGTGGGGTGGGTGTGAGATCACCCCAGGGTCCAAGCCTGTTAGAGGCAGGAGACTCTTAATGGGGAGGCTACACTAGGGCCCCACTTTCTGGGGTCACAGCAGTCGGAGGGTGAAAGAGGCTCTTCGTAAGGTAGTGAGCTCCCTGTCGTGAGGTGTGTGAGCAGATGATGGGCTGGAGCCCAGGGGCCCCTCTGGCTCTTGGCTGCTTGCTTCTTGCCGACTGTGGCTCATGGGTCATGACATGACACAACTTCCTGCTCCCTTGGAGAGGTGACCACTGTCCCCAAGACCACCTGTCTCCCCGAGAGGCTGGGCCTCTGAGGTTCATCCTGCTTCTGCAGTGTGAAGGGCCCCATTTATCCCTGACCCAGCCCCTCCACTGCATCTCCCAGCCTCTAGCACCTGGACCATCTCAGCCGCTGCCTCCAGCCCTCCTTTCACCCCGGCTTTCACCACTCAGCCTCTGCTGCTCTAATGCCACCCGTGGCTTTCTTCACTTCCGGGTCAAGGTCCAGCGTCTCGGCCTACTGTTCAAGCTACTCCTGACCCGACCCATCTCCCCTCCGGTTCCCCATCCATCTCTGGCTTCCTGGAGATGCTCCCCGGGTGCACCCCTCTCCTGCCCCATCCTAGGCCCCATGGGGCACGGCAGAGGGTGGCCCGGCCCCAGCCCCGCATCTCCAGGTGCCCTCAGCCAGTGACGGAGACAGATCCCTGAGCACACAGTTCCTACGCTCTGGCCTGGAGCACCGTGTCCTGGCTGAGCGCACCTCGGAGCCTCAGTTTCCCCATCTGTGAAGGAGGGTCACCTTTGTCTCGCCTCTCAGGGTTGCTGGGGCAGCCTCCTGTGGCTGCCGGGCGCACGGGCACTCAGAGACGACAGCCCCACTCCCTCCCGCTCCGACTGCCTGCCCGCCTCCGTCTCCCGAGTGACCGGTGGCGCTGGGCCGGGCCTCGGGCCTCGGGCCGGCCCTCTGGCTCCTCCGGGCGCCAGCCCAGGCCGGGGCAGGCTGACTCATGTGAAAGAGCGTAGGCACCGGCAGCGTTTCCACTCTGAGGCTGCTATTTATAGCTCCCAGGCCAGGCTCTTGGCCTCATGAGCCGGGGAGGACAGGCCCCAGAGTCTCCGCCTTGCTCTCCCTGGGCACGGGGCCCAACCCGCACCGGAGCACCCCAAACCAGGACCGCAGTTCCCACTTTCTGGTGGCTGGCCGGGAGAACCCTGGCCTTCATGAGCCAGTGCAGGAGTGGGTTGGGTCTTGCCGGCTCAGAGAAGGGAATCGGCTCCCCTGAAGTGGCCCAGCTGGGAAGAGGCGGGGCTGGGACCGGAGCGCGGGTCCATCAGGCTCTGAAGCCACAAGCCAGCTTTCCTGCTCTCCCTGGCTGTCTGGGGGCCTGACCCAGGGACCCACACCTGGCCTTTGCCATCCTAATCTGCAGAAGTCCTCTCAAATACAAAGGGACAGCCACTCACCTGGGAGGTCCCAGCTCCTCACCGGCCTTGCAGGCTACGGGCCTCCCGCCAGCTGCTTGGGGCGGGGGCTGCTCTCCAGGCCCCCCGTGTTGGGAGGAAGGCAGCTGGGTCTCATGCTCTGCTCTTTCTGTGCTCCTGGGATTAATGCAATTATGTGGGCGAAGCTGAGGCTGGGCGCCACGGCCTCTCACCAGTGCTGTTTGGCCCACAGAGGTTTTTAGTTTGTTTTAAAGTTTGGTGTCAACGTTTAAAAATAAGGAGCCCATTTGTCAAAACACAGTTCGCCTTGAAAAATGAAAGCGCTGGCGTCTTGAGCCTGAATTCTGCCCGTCAGCACCTTCAAGAGCTGGACCCCAGCCCCTGAAAGGAGATACTGGTCCCTCACTGAAGCCACCTGCCTGGCCCCTGGAGGTGGCCTGAGGGGCTCCTCCACATGCGGGGCTGAGTGGTCATCACCACCTCCAAGGAGCGGGGTCACTGGAGACTTCGCCGCCGGCAGGATGAACCCCTGCCACACTTGGCTCCTTCAACAGAGAGCCGGGGCAGCTTTGATCAGTCAGAGAAAAGAACTGTGACATGCAGGGAGACCTCAGGGCCTTTGCACAGGCCACTCCCTCTGCCAGAAAAGCTCTCCCCCGCTATTCTGACTCTCCTGAGGCCCTCAGAGATTTCCCCCCTGACCTCGCTGCTAAAATAGTCTGCGCCTCCTACGTGGCTCTCCCTCCATCTTGCTTTTTTATCTTCAGGGCATTTATTGCATTTTGTGTCCATCTGTCATCTGTCTCCCTCGCTAGAAAGAGAGCTGCCTTAGGTTCTGGGACAGTGGGTCTCACCTGGGGGTGATCCTCTCCCTGGGGGAAACTGGGCCATGACTGGGGACATTTGTGGTTCTCTTACTGCGGGGGGGGATCCTGGCATCTCGTGGGTGGGGCCAGAGAGGCTGCTCCACCCCCCCCACAGCACCCAGGGTGGCCCCTCAGAGGAGGACCTGGCCCCATGTCAGCAGTGCTGGGGGGACCCTGGGGTAGGGCAATGGATCTCAAAGGTGTCACCAGACCAGCATCCCCTGGGAGCTTGGAGGAAATGCAAAATCTCCAGCCCCGCCCCCAGCCAGGACTGGTGCTCATACCCTACAACGCACGGGATGGCCTGAATGTGCACAGTGCCAAGCCTGGGGTAGTGGTAGGGAGAGTTGGGGGTGGATGCTGTTCTAGGGGCCAGTGTGTCAGCCTGGTGGCAGGATCTGACTCAGAGGGATGCACAGCTAGTCCCTTGAGGGAGAGGGCATGTGAACCATAGCAGCCGTTTCCTTTGCTTTTTTTTTTTAGTTAATTAATTAATTTATTTTTGGCTGCGTTGGGTCTTTGTTGCCACACGTGGGCTTTCTCTAGATTTGGCGAGCCAAGGCTACTTTTCGTTGTGGTGCGCAGACTTCTCAGTGCAGTGGCTTCTCTTGTTGTGGAGCACAGGCTCTAGGCATGTAGGCTTCAGTAGTTGCAGCATGTGGGCTCAGTAGTTGTGGCGCACAGACTTAGTTGCTGCTTGGCATGTGGGATCTTCCCAGACCAGGAATCGAACCCGTGTCCCCTGCATTGGCAGGCGGATTCTTAACCACCGTGCCACCAGGGAAGCCCCCTTTGCTTTTTAAAAATATTTATTTATTTATTTGGTTATGCCTAGTCGTAGTTGCAGCAGGGGGGCTCCTTAGTTGTGGCATGCATGTGGAATCTAGTTCCCTGACCAGGGATCAAACCAGGTCCTCTGCATTGGGAGTGCGGAATCTTACCCACTGCGCCACCAGGGAAGTCCCTTCCTTTGCTTTTTAAATGCAGCGTCTCAGCTGTGCCCCCCAGGCACTGAGTGGGGGGCTCTGAACTGCCCACCTGCCCATCCTGGCTCTCTCCTGCCAGGCTAGGCACACAGCAATCACTTGGGCCCTTGGCCAGAACACTGCAGTCTGCCAGGTCAGCTGTTCCTGCCCCGGGAGCTGCAGAGGCCTGGCGGGTGGTGGGGTGGGGTCGGGGGAACGGGGTCTCCCTTCTGCAGCCCAGTCTGGCCTCAGCAACCTGACAGCCCAGAGAAGAGTTCTAGGGTCTCCCAGAACCACCCCCACACCCTGCAGCCCCGGCAGCAGCGCCTGCCTTCTGCCCTCGGGAGTCCCGGCCTAGTCGCAGCCTGCAGGTGGCTCTCCAAAGATCAGGTGGGTCGGTGGCTGCCTCTGCCCCAAAGCTGACAGACAGCTCAGGGCAGACACGGGCTGGTGGGCTGCCTGGCCCTCTCTCCCCAGCAGGACAAGGGTCCAGAGCTGGTGGTCAGGGCGGGACTGGAGGCACCGTGTGCAGGGACACACCATCCCGTCTGAGGCCTGCTTTTGGGGGCCCAAAAGCTGCAGACGGGCTGGGAATAGTGCTCCCCGCCACCCCGCCCAGCCCCACACTAATAACTTCTCCACCAGAAACGCAAACAGCAGACAACAGAAGCCGCGACACGCTGTTATTACGCTTGATTCAATCCGCGAGGCCTGGGCGCCGCCTCCTAATTTTCTCCTCTTTTGTCTCCAGATCAAGGAGGGGAACCCGGTTGACTCCATCCAGCTGTCGCCCGCACCAGGAGCCCCAACACCGTGAGGGCGGCAGGGCCGGTGGAGGGTGACGCTCTGCCGGGTCCTCAGTCAACCCTCCCACTTGCTGAGCCCCCTGCATTGGGGACCCCCTAGTCGTGCCACCAGGAGCTTGCCTGGTCGGGGCCAAGTGGCGGGGGGAGGCCTTGACCCAGCTGGATGCATCCAGATAAAGATGGTGCCTGGTGTTTTGTGCTGGGAGTTCTTTGTTTTTTTGTTTTGTTCTGCTTTCCTGGTCACGCTGTGCAGCGTGTGGAACTTCCCCGACCAGGGATCGAACCGGCGCTCCTGGCAGTGGACGCGCAGAGTCTTAACCCCTGGACCACCGGGGAAGGCATCTGTGCTACTTGGGAGCACCGGTTCAAGCGAAGGTGGCTGTGCCTGGTCGTCACCAAGCGCGTCAAACAGGCCATCAGCAGGTGTTTGCCCCCTTCTCCTCCGTGAGACACGCACACAGATCTCAAAGCGCCACTCCCTCGATGGCGCAAAGTTGCCTAGAGATGAAGGAAGGCTTTCACGGCCGACGTCCAGTTCTGTGTTGGGGCTGGTCCAGGGCCCCAGGCGGTGGGTGACCAGTCCGCAGGCTTCTTCAGCTAAAGCTGTCACCATGTGGCATCTCTCATGTCAGAGTTGGGGGGGCAGGGTGGAACCACAGAGCTGGCCTCAGAAGACCCTGGTCTAGGCTGGACACAGCCACCATCGGCTAGGGGATCTCAGGAGTAAGGCCAGCCTCTCTGGGGCCCCTGTCAGATGGGATGACCACTTCTCTTACTTCAACTTTCAACTTTAATCCTTGTCCAAAGCAGGGAGAGCTGATTAGAACTGATCAAGTGACACCATCACCCCTGTGACCCCAGGAAGCAGACCCCAGGGCTAACCTTGGCTCCTCTGACCACAGCAGACAGGAGGGGTGGCCTTGGGGGACCGCATGGGTCTTCTCTTACAACACATAGTATCCCCCAAACTTCTTGGGGGTCCCAGCATCCCTGGTGGGCCTGGAAGCAGTTTTGTTGGGGCTGGTGGGACCCTAGAGAGGGGCCAGAGCGCGGCAGACAGAGGCTGGGCAGGCTGGCGATCTGAGGACACTGGGGACCAGGGTGGCAGTGCCTGAGGGGCGGGGGGAGGGGCGGGCACTGGGGATTCCCCCCCTCGCTGGTGTGGCAGCTCCCTTCCTGGTCCGGAAGCTGGCTTAGAGGGAGGGGGGAATGATGTGGCCCTGAAGGCTCCAGTGTGGGGGAGGGAAGGGGAAATGTGGGGACCAAGGGGTGGATGGACTTGTGGTGTCCCCAGGGCACTCCAGGAAGCTGAGGGCTGGCGGGATGGTGGGAACCCTGTTGTGTGTATGCTTTAGGTGATGGGGGAAGGAGTATAGCATGGGGGACGCCTGGAGCAGACTGTTCTGCCCCGCCACGGGGGGCTTCTTACTGGATTAGGGGACACAGGGCCCCTGAGGGATCCTGTCCAGCCCCGTCCCAGGGGTCACACCCCCAGCTGAAGGCAGGCTTGGAACCTGGCAGCTCCATGATATCCCACCCACCTGGGGAGAAGGTGGAGTGAAGAGGGGGCAGGCGGTGGCCAGCAAGGCTGGGTTCAGGACGAGGTGGAGGTGATGTTCCCACGCCCACAGGGGTCACCTTCCCGGCATGGGGACAGGGTCAGGCCATGCAGGGTTCAGACGTGGGTCCCAGTAGAAGCCAGACAGAAGTTCCTGGAAATGGGCCCAAGACTTCCAGCAGCAGTGGGGTGGGGGCCCGATAGAGTGGAAGTGGGGGGTGTTGGACACAGGCCCTGCTTCGAGACTCCTTTTGACAGGGAAGAGGCCAGGCTGTGGCGGAGGCTGTGCAGCTGGCAGTGCCCTGGGTGCCCCCTGGTACAAGCAATTAGCTGCTCCTGGAACCTCCATTGGGCAGGAGTGGTGGGCTGGAGGCCCCACCGAGTCCAGGGCCACAGGGCGGAGGGGCCTGTCATCGCTGGGAAGCTTCAACAGCCCCACTGCTGCAGCCCGACTTCCCGGTGTGGGTCTGGGCAGCCGTCGTGAGGCAGAGGAAGGAAACCAGAGGTTCTAGGAAAGGGCCTGGACACACAGCCGAGCAGGCGAGTGAGGACCCTGGAAGGGTGTGAGTAACTGGAGGGGGCTGGGGAAGCCGAGGCCGCGCCTCTGGGCTTGGAGGCTGACGGTCAAATCCCCGGGGAAGGGCCCTCAGCCCCCGCTCATCCCCCAGCAGGCGCCGGTTGCCGCGACTACACTAACAGAGCTTGGTGCCACGGAGGGGAAGGTGTGCGCCGGCCCCATGGGGCTGGTAGGCTCCTGCGCTCCCGGAGGGGGGGTTCTAGCTTCATCTGTGTCTGGGGGTGGGGGGAGGCGAGTCACGTGGCCCCTGACCCTGGCCTGCGGGAGTCGGCCATGCCCTGGAGACCCGGTGGCCAGGCCGCCCCAGGCCTGCCCGCACGTCTTTCCGGCCCTGGATTCCTGCTGATTCGGAGAACCGAGCTCAGCCCGGCCCAGCGCCCCAGACCCTGGAAAGCAACCTCCCCGTGCAGGGGGGCCACACCAGAAAGCAGGGAAGAAGACGGCGGCTCCGAAATCCCCGGAACCTCCGTCTCCCCAGAAGCACAGCCTCGGGGGCAGGAATCAACAGCCTCGGGACTAACGGAGGCTCCCGGCTGGGGAGCTCCTTTCAGACCGCCCCCAGGGCGCCACGTGACAGCGCCTGGACCCGCTGCTAACCCTGGGGACAGGCCAGCCCCGTGCTACAGGGCTCCAGGGAAGGCTTAGGGGGTGGCTAAGATGTTGGCATTGGAACCAGGGGCGTGGAGGACAGAGGCTGGCCACTCCCGCCCTCGTCCGCAGCTGGGGGTGGGGAGCGTCTGGGTCTGACCCCACCTGGACGCCTGGGCCCACCTCCCGAGAGTCACCAGATTCCCACACCTGCGGATGACATGGCCACACAGGTTTGGTAAATATTTTTAAGAGAAGAATCTGTAAAAGTAGGAGCTGTGCCCCAAGGCTCGGGATGCAGGATCTGGGGCGCCGTGCGGTCCGGGAGGCGCCTGTGTGCGCAGGCACGGCCCAGGGGCGGAGCTTGGCCCCTGGGGGCGGGGCTCCGGCGGGTGGGGGCGGAGCGGGCAGCAGGCGAGGCCGGTCACCACTTGAGGAAGACCATGCCCGCCAGGACGGCGTAGCCCAGCACCAGGAAGAGGACCTTGAGGAGCCGGTCGCTCTTCTCCTCCAGCTCCTTGGCCAGGATCTCGAAGAAGGTGACGAAGAGGAACGTGCCGCCCGCCAGGCCCTGCAGCAGCACGGAGGCCACGCTGCTGGGCACGCCCTGGGCGCTCTCGATGCCCAGGCCCAGGCCGATGCCCAGGGGGATCATGGCGCTCACGGTGACGGCCAGCTTGGCCGCGTCCCTCAGGGCCATGGCGCTCCTGGCCATGCTGATGCCCAGGGCCACGGCCACCAGCGTCTCGTGGATGGCCACCCCCACGAACAGGCTCACCACCTTCTCCCCCTCCTCCTGCAGGCCCAGGGCCAGGCCCTCGAACACCGAGTGGGCCGACAGCGCGAAGACCAGGCTGAGGAGCCGCAGCGGGCTGGAGCGCGACAGCTCCTGGACGCTCAGCGCGTGGCTGTGCGCGTGCGGCTCCCCGTAGAGCGCGTGGCCCCGCGCGCCGCCCATGAAGGGGCTCTCGTACTCCGAGTCGCTGCCCGCGTCCGAGCTGGCGTTGAACGTCTCCAGGTCGATGAAGGCCGGCCTCTCCTTGCGGAAGGTCAGGACGAGCTGCTCCAGGAAGACGGTCATGAAGAAGCCCAGCAGCATGATGGTCTCGGCCAGGGGGTAGTCGGTGCTGATGTGCCCGAGACTCAGGACTTTCTGAAGCTGGAGCGGGGAGGGGCGCGAGAGGGGGGAAAGGACGCGAAGAGGGTCAGAGGCGCGCCAGCCGGGACCCGCACTGCCCACGCAACGGGCTCATCAGACGTCACCTTTCAAGAAGCGGAAATACCCACATCATACAGCTTTTAAAAAGGGGAGAGCGAGGTGGCTCATCCTTGATGGATTTAAAAATAAAGGGACTCCCCTGGTGGCGCAGGGGTTAACACTCCACGCTCCCAATGCAAGGGGCCCGGCTTCCTCCCGGCTGGGGAACTAGATCCTGCACGCGCGCCACAACTAAGAAGTCCACGTGCTGCACCTGGGACCCGGCACAGCCAAAACATAATAAAATACATATTTAAAAATAAAAACTCTATTAGAAAGGGACCAGGGTTCACCTCAGGTCCACTGTGGGAACCAATTTAAAAATAGCGCAGTGGGCTGTATTGTGACCCCTGAAAGACACGTCCTGGTACCAGGAACCTCCGAACGTGACCTCACCTGGAAGAAGCGTCTTTGCAGATATAACTGAGGTGCGATGGGCTGAACTGGGCTGAACTGTCCCCCCCCCCAAAAAAGAAATTTCTATATAAAAATCTCCCAACCCCTAGGGTCTCAAAACTAACCATATTTGGAGATGGGGTCTTTAAACAGGTGATTCATGTAAAAGGAGTGTGTTAGGGTGGCCTTCATCCACTAGGACTGCTGTCCTTACAGGAGGAGGAAGAGCCATCCTGTGAAGAGACAGCAAGAGGTGGCCGTCTGCAAGGCAAGGAGAGAGGCTGCAGGAGGACCCAGCCCTGCCGGCACCTTGGTCTTGGACGTGCAGCCTCCAGCCCTGGGAGAGAATAAGTGCCTGTTGTTTAGGCACTCCATCCCCTCCCCACCCCCAAACCCTGTCTCGGGTCTTCTGTTATGGCCACCCCGGGAAATTCATTCATAAGGATTTTGAGATGACATCATTCTGGATAGGATGGGTCCTTCATCCAATGGCAGGTGTCCTTCTGAGACAGAAGAGGAGAGACACACAGGGAGAGACCACATGGCGATGGAGGCAGAGCTGGGGTGATGCTCACACAAGGCACGGGATGCCAAGGACCGCAGACGATCCCCACAAGCTGGGACGGGCACAGGATAGACTCTCTCTCATGGCTGCAGAAGGACCCAGCCCACTGACACCTCGGTCTCGGACTTCTGGCCCTGATGTCTGCAAGCCGTTTGCTTCTACATAACCTGGAGGCTGTTTCGGAGGCCTCCCACTGCTCCATCCTCCTGGGTGAACGTGCTAAGAACGAGTGAGGCTCGCCGGCACATCCAGCCACCCTCACCAGATCCCCTGAGCCAGCGCCATCCAACAGAACATTCCAAATGGTGGAAATGTTCTCTATCTGTGCTGTCCGATATGGATGCCACTAGCCTCGCGTGGCCCATGAGGACTTAAGGTGTGGCTGGTGTGGCTGAGGACTGGCGCACTGAATTGCTTTTGAGTTCAATTCACTGAAACCTGACACACTGGACTGTGAGGCAGGCGCTCTGGCTGAGGCTGGCGGATGGCCAGGAGGAGGGGCCTGGCCCCCTGAGGCGTGGGAAGCACGGGGCAGGGACGCGGCCCGGCAGCAGTTCTGGGAGGACCGTGAGAGGGCCCTGAGCACTGAAGGGGGACGGGGAGGGGCAAGGTCATTGCAGCAGTCCAGGCCAGGGGATGACACTGTGGGAATGTGGAAAATGGGGGTGGGGCTGGGGTGCAGAGGGCCTCAGAGAGGACTCCGATCTTATCCTCACTGCTGCCAAGTGCACGGGTTTCCCACGCTGTGTAACAGGGGAACACAAGCTTAGCCGCATAAAACACCTCGCAGCCCTCAATGTCAGGAGTCCGGGCACAGGATGGGGCAGGTGGATAAAGCACACGGCACGGCGGGGAGGCCCATGTGGCCTCGGACCAAGGGTGGCTCCCAGAAAACCGAGGGCCCGACAATCAGGAAGGACTGAACCCACCTCACAACCATGTGGATTCAGAGGCCAATCCGTCCCTAGTCAAGCCTTGATATGAGACCACAGCCTAAAAGATACCTTGACTGCTGCCTCATGAGAGCCAGCAGCAGAGGACCCAGCCAAGTGGGGCCCAGTCTCCTGACCCACAGAAGCTGTGCAGGGATAAACGTGTGTTGTTTTAAGATGCTAAGTTTGTTATCATTTGTTACGCAGCAGTAGCTAGCTGATACAGATATTGAAGGGAGGCCACAATCGCCAGCTTCAGGACAAAGTGCATGTGCCCAGGACAGGTGGTTTGGTCAAGTAACGACTGATGAGCCCACCAGTTGGGAACCCCCGGTCTAGTTCAAACCCGTTGTTTACTAGATAAGACCCAGAGAGGAGAAGCAAGCAACTCACGGTCACAAGACAAGTTCATTTTCTACTTCCCATCACCCTTACAGTGTCAAGGCCCCCAAACCCAGTATCAGGGTTGAAAAGCACCAGAGATGGGGGAGGGGCAAAATAAGAGTAGGGGATTAAGAGGTACAAACTGTTATGTATAAAACAAATAAGCTACAAGGATATGTTGTACAGCATAGGGAATATAGCCAATAGTTTACAAGGACTATAAATGTAGCATAACCTTTCAAAAACTGTGAATCACTATGCTGTATACCTGAAACTTACATAATATTGTACATCAACTATATCTCAATTTAAAAAAAGAAAGAAAGAAAGAGAGGAAGGGAGGGAGGGGGAGGGAGGGAGGGAGGAAGCAAGGAAGGAAGAAAAGCATCAGAGACCCTTGACCATAAGATGCCGAGGGCTGCTACTACCACCCACGGAGCCTTACCTTTTCCCTCACGGCCGGCAGTAAAGCATTGAAGCACGTGGCCAGAAAGACACCACCTCCAAAGGTGTTGCAGAGCGAGAGAATCTTTTTCGAGCGATGGGCCTTCTCAAAGTCCGTCTCGATGATCTTCACGGGGAGCAGGGAGCCCAGCAGCATGAAGAAGAACACGCCCACCATGCAAAGGATCTTGGCCACCAACAACTTCATCATGGTGGCGGCCCGGGCTGCTCCGGTCACCGGTCACTGCAGGGCCAAACCATGTGTGGGCACACACTCCCGTCCTAGGACGCGTTATGGGGCCCAGCCGCACAGCCGGGGGCTCATGCCTCAGTCCAGCCACTGTGAACGCCAGGGGCAACCACGTCAGCTGTTGGACTGGTTATCTGACCAGCTCGAGCGACCAAGCCCTTCATCCCCTGTACTTCACCCCATTCCAGGCCTGGCACACGTCCCTGCCTCCTGCAGAAAATTCTCCGCGCTGCACTGTCCAAGACGGCAGTCGCGAGCCATGTGTGTCTAAGTTAATTAACATTAAATAAAACGTAGGGACTCCCCTGGTGGTCCAGTGGTTAAGACTCTGCGCTTCCACTGCAGGGGGCACGGGTTTGCCATCTCTGGTCGGGGAACTTAGATCCCACATGTGGCATGGCCAAAAAAAATGTTTTTTAATTAAAAAAATAATATAAAACATAGAATTCGGCTCCTCAGTTGTGCTACCCACATTACAAGTGTTCTGTAGCCACTTGAGTCTAGCAGCCGCTGTACTGGACAGAGAACATTTCCATCACTGCAGAATGTTCTGGTCCCGCTGCCCTTACATAAAGTCCAAAGGCTTTACCCTGAGGCAAAGGCTCCGCACCATCAGCTCAGGCTCCACCTCCCCTCACTGGCCTTTGTGGCCCCTCAACTGTGGCAAGCCCGTTCCCACCTCAGGGCCTTTGGCCTGGACTGCTTCTCTCCCCTGACCTTCCAATGATGTTTGTCTTTCAGGCCCTCAGAAGGGCCTCCCCCTGCCCTAAAGGGCATCCCCTGTACCCACCGCAAGGCCTGGCGCAGAACAGATGCTCAGTAACCGCTGGCTGGACAAACGTACGAGCTGAAGCATGTGGACCCCTTTATGGGACTCAATGAACCAAAGTGAAGCACATTTCGCCCTAGATAGACGGGAAAGTGTCACCATTAGTATGAGGGGCCGCGGCTGCTCCTCTGTCCTTAGGCTTTCTCCCCAACCTCCCAGTTCTCACTGCCCGCGTCCCCACGTCAGCTCAGATGCCACCAGTGGAGAGCTGTCTCCCACATCGTCCCCTGGCATCACTAGTGCTACAGGGAACTACATAATTTAGAGTCCCTGAACGTCCTCGCTCGCCCTGGGCTGCGACTTCCACAGGAGCGGGAAGTCTGTCTTCCCCCGCCCAGAGCCAGGTACACAGTATGCGTCTAATAAATACCTGCCGACTGTCGGGATGGCCCAGTCCGTAGCGTGGGGGTGAGACTGGCCCGGACGCCCTCAAACCGGGGGCTGATGGGGCTGGGCAGAGGGCACGGGCTCATTCATTCATCCTTTCACTCAGCACTTATTGAGCGCCTTCTGTGTGCCCCGCGCTGCACCCGGCGCCCGCTCCAGAGGGGACAAGTCGCGCTCCATTGGGATTTGCCGGACGCAAATCACGCAGAACGCCGGTAAAGGCGGGGCCTCGGCTAACGAGCCGCAGAGCCCGCCAGGCCCCGGGCCGCCCCGGCCCCCAGCCCCGCCCCGGCCCGCACGTACCTCCGCTGAACCCTCGCCCGCCTGCCGGAGCCGCCCGCCGCTCAACCGCCGCGCGGTGTCGACCCCACTGCCGAGCTCCCAGCGGAGCCCTGCTCGGCGCGCCGCTGCCCACGGCCCGCCTACGCCCCCTGCCCATTGGTAGCCCCAAGCTCCGCGGGCCAAGTTCTCCATGCCATTGGCTTTTACGGATGTCACTCACCATGAGACTCCACCTCTCCTACCGGCAAGGGAAAGTAGTTTCCTCCCACTGAGCAGCGGGTACAGCCACCGGGCGGGAAACTGCGACCTTAGAGGAAGGGTTCCGGCAAGGTTTGGCTTCCAGAGCTGTCCAGGGGCTCCTGGTGCTGAATTCCGCTCGGATCGAGGTTTGGCCATTGTTAGAAAACGATTTGCTATGAGTGACTGTCTCTCTTGGAGCGTCCTCGCTGCTGATGCCCTTCCCGTAGGTTTAAGATGCAAATTTATCCCTTCAACATCTCTGCCTCCTGTGTGCCTGGACCTTTTCTTGGAGAACATCTGTCAACAAAACAAGGATCTCTCCCCTTTCGGAGCTTATGTTCTAGGAGAAAAAATAACCTACAAACATAGTAAGTAATAAAATTATGTCAGAAGGTGACAAGATCTCTGGAATAATAGAGCCCAGTAAGGGTTATCAAGAGTGCTGGGAGGTGGCTTGGGCTGATATATAAGGTAGATAACCAACAAGGACCTGCTGTATAGCACAGGGAACTCTGCTCAATATTCTGTGATAACCTATATGAGAAAAGAATCTTTAAAAAATGAATATATGTATATGTGTAACTGAATCACTTTGCTGTACACCTGAAACTAACACAACATTGTAAATCAACTATACTCCAATAAAAGTAAAATATATATGAAAAAGAGGCTTGGGTGGTAGATTGCTATTTGGGGATTTTTTGTTTGTTTGTTTGTTTTTTGGGATATACACCCAGGAGTGGACTTGCTGGGTCAAATTAATATTTTTTTAGACAGGGAGAAGGAGATATTTTTTTGAAAAATAGCTTGATCCACTGCCCCATAAAAGCAATCAGACTTACGAAAGAGAGGACTGTATTCATTTGTTAACTAAAATCTTATTGTCAGCCTACCATGAGCCAGGCATAGGGAGAGCTGCTAAGAATAAAGTGGAGAATGCTACAATACAGATGAACCTTGAAGACATGAGGCTAAGTGAAATGAGACAGTCACAAAAGGATAAATACTGTGTAATTCCACTCATAGGAGGTTCCTAGATTAGTCACAACTATACAGACAGGAAGTAGATGGTGGGGGGGCAGAGGCTGGGGGGGGTGGGGAATCAGTGTTTCATGGGGACAGAGTTTCAGTTTGGGAAGATGAGAAAGTTCTGGAGATGCAGGGTGGGGATGGTTGCACAACAATGTGAATGTAGTTAATGCCACTGGGCTGTGCACTTAAAAATGGTTGAAATGGTAAATTTAATGTTATGTATATCTCACCACAATTTTTGAAAATTTTAATAAAATGGAGTGAAAAAGCTCATGCCCTCACAGTTCACAGTGTAGTGGGAGAGACAAGTATTAATGAAATAATAACATATTATTAGACAGATTTCTTTTTTTAATATAAATTTATTTATTTATTTATTGGCTGTATTGGGTCTTTGTTGCTGCATGCGGGCTTTCTCTAGTTGTGGTGAGCGGGGGCTTCTCAGTACAGTGGGTTCTCTTGTTGCAGATGGAGCACGGGCTCTAGGCACACGAGCTTCAGTAGTTGTGGCATGTGGGTGTCGGGAGCCGTCTGGACAAGCCAATGCTGTGACAACGTCACCAGGCTCCAAGGAGGACTGCAAGGCGAGAACTCCTTGGAAGGGCATTTCGGAGCAGGAGGATCACAAGGCAACAGCTCCGCAAGGACAGGCCCCAGACCATCTCCACCCATTTTACATTCTGTTCTTTGTTTCTTTGTAATACTATGCTTACTAGGAATCTTGATTAGCCCAGCATGTTCTTTCCCTCTGAAGCAAGGTCCCCTGGAAGAACATTCCCTGGGGGAAACTCAGAAATATTTCTAGAAAGAGGGGCACCATTTAGGGAACCAGGAATGAGAGGAGTGTTTAGGTTATTACCATCCACTTCGCCTCCCTGTTTCTATGTCCCCAGGAAAGAACCAGGGCTTGACACATTCTTTCTACGTGTCTGCCCCACCAAGTCTGCTCCCACCACTCCTTGGTGGAAAAGGCAGGCACTTCAGGCTACTAAATGCTGGAGAACAGAGAGGTTTGGCTTTTATTGTATACTCTTTAAACTTAGGAATGCTCATGATTGCAGCAGGCATAAGTATAGACATAGACATTAGGCATAGGTATGGGTGCTAAGGGCTATAGTTTGCTTAAGATATAAGATTAAGAAGTCATTTATACATGCTTACCTCAGAGTCACAGAGTTTGCAAGGTACATGAGAACAATATAACCTTTTGTAATAAGAGCAATGCAATTGTTAGGCCCATGGGGGCAAGAAGATGCTGTGACTTAATGGGATGATTTCAGAGTAAATTGTTCCCCCGACCCATAACTAAATGTTCCAGATCTGAGATTTGAGAAGTTGGGAAGGGTCCATAACGAAAGAAAAAAAAAAAACTGGTAGATGCTGCGGGAAGATATGCTCTGTCATAAAAGGTTTTTTCTGAGATATGCTTACTATATAAAAACACAAAGCTCTGGCAATAAAAAAAGATCCTGCATAGCTGACACAGGCCTCCTCGTATCTTCCTTGCGCCAACGCCACTCATCCCTTGGGTACTCCTGGACCCGCCAGAGCTGGACTTCAGCATGTGGGCTTAATAGTTGTGGCTCACAGGCTCTAGAGCACAGGCTCAGTGGTTGTGGTGCACCAGCTTAGTTGCTCCGTGGCATGTGGGATCTTCCTGGACCAGGGCTCGAGCCCATGTACCCTGCACTGGCAGGAGGATTCCCAACCACTTTGCTACCAGGGAAAGCCCTTAGGCAGGCTTCTAAGGTGGTTCCAAATGATCCCCACATCCTAGGATTCAGATCCTTATATAATCCCCTCTCCTTGAGGCTGGGATGCACCCGGTGACTTGATTCCAACAAATATGATATTTTTAAGTGATGGGATGTCCTTCCCATGATTAGGTTTCAGAAGACTGACTTCTGTCTTCCTGGACAACTCTCTCTATTGCCTTTTTGCTTTTGTGCTTTGATAAAGCAAGCTGAGATGCGGAAGACGCCCACATTGCAAGAAACTAAGGGTGACCTCCAGCCAACAGCTGAGACCCTTGGCACAAGAGCCTGCAAGGAACTGAATCCTACCAACGACCACGAGTGATCTTGGAAGGGGGCCCTGCTCCCACTGGACATTCAGAGGACTGATGCCCAGTGGACACTTTGCTTGCAGCTTTTGAGAGACCCTGAAGCTGAGGACTCAGCCAAGTGAACCTGGATTCCTGACCCACATACACTGTGGGATAATAAACATTGTCGTAAGCCACTAAGTTTGGGGGTAATTTGTTATGCAGTAAAGATAACCAATACATACATGTGAAGGGAAAACTGTAGGTTGTACTAAGTGCCATGAAGAAAAAAAAAAAAAGAGTTCTGTGTTAACCAAATAAAGAATGGTGAGAAGTAGGAGGAAAAGAAAGGACGTTTGATGCAAACGTAGAAAAGAGCTTGCCATGTTGGAGGAATTGGAAAGCCAGGCTGGCTGAATGTTGGTAAATAACGAGGGGAGACTAAGGACTGCCCCAGAGACCATGTTAAGACATCTGAATTTCTCCATCGATGCAATGTGAGTCAATGATGAAAACTCATTGAAGAGCCTCCCTGAGTGGCCCAGTAGTTACCAATCTACCTGCCAATGAAGGGGATGTGGGTTTGAGCCCTGGTCCGGGAAGATCCCACATGCCACGGAGCAACTGAGCCCAGGAGCCACAACCACTGAGCCTGTGCTCTAGAGCCCACCAACCACAACTACTGAGCCCAAGTGCCATAACTACTGAAGCCTGTGCGCCTAGAGCCCATGCTCTGTCTGCAACAAGAGAAGCCACTGCACTGGGAAGCCCGTGCACCGCAACAAAGAGCAGCCTGCTGGCCTCAACTAAAGAAACCCTGCGCACAGCAATGAAGACACAACATGGCCAATAAATAAAAATAAATTAATTAATTTTAAAAAATGAAAACTCACTGAAGAGTTTTAAGAATGTGAAGGTTGTGATCCAACTGATATTTTAAGGTTATTCTGAGTCCCGTGTAAAGAAAGACGGGATTGTAAAGGAGCGAGAATGAAGGCAGGGAGACCAGTTGAGTCATTTGAGGAAGAACAGATGGTAATTTAGATAAGGGCATTGACAGGGAAGATGGAGGGGAGTGGATGAATTTGAAAAATATCTTGGAGGATGAATTGCAGGGCTTGGCTCTGGTTTGTCTGTGGGTTGCAAGAGTAGGAGGTGTTGGGGATGACTTCTAGTTTTCTAGTTTGAGCAATTAGATGGATCCTGGTGTTATTCACTAAAATAGGAAAGACTGGAGGAGGCACAGACACTGGAGGGGTCGAGAGACTAAGTTTGGCTTTGCAGAGGTTAAGTGTGAGATGTCTAAGGGCTCCTAACATTTAATGCCACTTTCTGCCTGCATGGAGCTTGCTTCATGATAAGCATGCAGTATGTCATAGCTATTTTTTTAATTGAAGTATAGTTGATTTACAATGTTGCGTCAGTTTCTGCTGTACAGCAAAGTGATTCAGTTATACGTATACATGTATCCAGTCTTTTTTAGATTCTGTTCTCATATAGGCCATTACAGAGTATTGAGTAGAATTCCTTGTGCTATACAGTAAGTCCTTATTAGTTACAATGCTGTGTTATTTTCTGCTGTATTGCAAAGTGACTGAGTTATACATGTATATACATTCTTCCTCATGTTCTTTTCCATTATGGTTAATCGCAGGATACTGAATATAGTTCCCTGTGCTCTACAGTAGGACCTTGTTGTTTATCCATCCTATATATAATAGTTTGCATCTGCTAATTCCAAACTCCTAATCCAACCCTCTCCTGCCCCCGCTCCCCTGTAGCAACTGCAAGTCTGTTTTTTTATGTCTGTAAGTCTGTTCCTGTTTTGTGAATACATTCATTTGAGTCACATTTTAGATTCCACATATGAGAGATACCATATGGTGTTTGGCTTTCTCTGTCTGACTTACTTCAATTAGTGTGATCATCTCTGGGTCCAGCCATGTTGCTGCAAATGGCCTTATTTCGTTCTTTTTTACAGTTGAGTAGTATTCCATTGTATAAATGTGCGGTAGCTATTTTTATTAGACACAAAGGGACTTGACTCTTTTTCTGTTTTCCATAATTCACAACAACAACGAAAAAGATCATTCACAACAGGACACCAGGTAAGTGCGCACAGGATGACTCCCTCCTGCAGGAGAGTTTATAACGTGCAGTGTTTATTCATAATTCTTCAGAGGATGAGAATGCTCAGAGACGGAGATGCACAGCTTCGAGCTTTTATTCATTCCAGACATATTTTTGAAAGGTTCCTAGACTCCAGGACCTATGTAAGAGCAGGTATCTTCAGGGACTTCCCTGGTGGCACAGTGGTTAAGAATCCACTTGCCAATGCAGGGGACATGGCTTCAATCCCTGGTACAGGAAGATCCCACATGCTCTGGAGCAACTAAGCCCGAAAGCCACAACTACTGAACCCAAGTGCTGCAATTACTGAAGCCCATGCACCTAGAGCCTGTGCTCTGCACTGAGATGGCTATGTAGCCCTGCTCACCACAACTAGAGAAGCCTGTATGCAGCAACGAAGACCCAATGCAGCCAATAAATAAATAAATAAATAAATAAATAAATAAATAAATAAATTCTATTAAAAAAAAAGAGCAGGTATCTTCAGAGAACAATAGAAAAAAAAATACTGACAAATATGACTTCATTGAGTACTTCAAAAATCTCCCACAGCGACTCTATGAATGGGCTAAAAAGACAAATGACAGACCAGGAGGAAATATTGATAATAGATGAGACTGAGCTCTCCATAGCAAGCAAACAACCTAAAATAAAAATGGGGGTGGGCAACTTCCCTGGTGGCACAGTGGTTAAGAATCCGCCTGCCAATGCAGGACACAAGGGCTCGATCCCTGATTGGGAAACTAGATCCCACATGCATGCCACAACTAAGAGTTCGAATGCCACAATTAAGGAGCCCTTGAGCACAACTAAGGAACCCGCCTGCCACAAGTAAGGAGCCCGCCTGCTGCAACTAAGACCCAGCACAACCAAATAAATAAATAAGTAAATACTTTAAAAAGGGGGAAGGGAGGTGAACAGACAATTCTCAGGAGGAGAAACATAAGAGGTAAATAAATATAGGAAAATATACTCAAGCCATACAGATAATCTCAGAAACAGGAAATAAAACCATCGAAAGAGGGAATTCCCTGGCTGCCCAGTGGTTAGGACTCTACGGTTCCATTGCAGCGGGCCCCAGTTCGATCCCCTGTCAGGGAACTAAGATCTTGCACGCCACATGGCGTAGCCAAAAAAAAAAAAAGCCAAAAAAAAAAAAAGCCAAAAAACCCAACAAAAAACCCTACCATCTGAACAGCTTTATTGAGGTGTAATTGACGTACAATAAACTATAGATATTTCAAGTATACAATTTGATGTGTTGACATATGTACACACCTGTGAAACTATCTTCACAATCAAGATAGAGAACATACCCCCTGAAAAAAATGTCCTCCTGCCCCTCCCCACCCTAGTCTCCCCAAGCAACCACCATTCTGCCCAGGTGGCTCAGCTGTTTAGTTTCTGGTGTTGGCTCTGCTAAGGGCACCACTCCTAACATTCCCCTGCATGCCGCTGGGTGGCTGTCCATACACGTTGCTTGCTGTTGGGCTTACATCCCCACAGGGCAGGGGGACTTGTACATCCAGGGTCTCTAGGGTATCCAAACACTCAGCTTTAGAATGTCATGTGCAGCTGGCTATTCCCCTTGGGGGCAGAAATACTGTTAAGATAGCAGACTTGAAATTTCTACCTTTGCAAAGGCCCTCAGCAGCATCTGGAGCTGGCCTCTGGGGGCTCCTGCCACCCTCAGTCATGGGGGAGGGGTCTCCCTGTTCCTACACTGTCTGTGCAAACACGTGGTTTACACTGAACACCTGCTGTCGTCCTGGAGTCTGGGGTCTCGGCTGTGCTGGGCAGAGGCACCTGTGTGAACACCCCCTCCCCAGTGAGAACCCTGGGTGCTGGGTCTCCGTGAGCCTCCTTGGGGACCACACCTCCCTCGTGCTGTTGCGTCTTTTTCGGCATCCATGGGACTCTGCTGGGAAGGGACTCTGAAGGCTTGTGCCTGGTCCTGCGTCCTCACCCCACGCCTCTGCCCTCTGCTGATGTTGCCTCATATCCTGTCGATGCGACAAACCACGGCCATAAGGACGATCACTGGGGCGCCTCCTGGCAAGTCCCCTCTCCTGGGGTGGTCTTGGAGACACCCAGTGCACTTTTGTAACCAACGACACTTGGTTTTGCCTTTTCATTTTAGCCATTCTGGTGTAGTTATCTCACATGATGGTTTTAATTAGTGTCCCTTCATGGCTAATGAAATTGAGTCCCTTTTCATGTGCTTATTGGTCAGTTGCATATCCTGGTTTTTGAAATGCTTTTCTGTTTCGCCCAGTTAAAAAATTGGTTGGGTGACTTCTCTTTTTCTCATCGATTTGCAGGGGTACTTTATATTTTTGTCAAGTAGATATTGCAAATGCCTTCACCCATTCAATGGTTCACCTTTCCCCTCTCTTTTATTTTATTCTATTTATTATTATTTTTTTAAACAACCGATGCCACACGTGGTTTATTGAGGTTCAAGCCCCAGCCCCTCCCACTACAGGCCATGTGTTGGCCATAAGGCTATGGTCCCAGTGATCTTTCCCACCAAGAAGGCTGGCCAGGTCCCAGAGCCTAGGAAACCTTCCAGAGTGGTCTCCAGCTGTGGGGGGACCCCATTCCTGAAGAGGAGGGGGCTGTGATTGAGTGAGCGGTTGCAGCTCTCTGATTAGCTGACAGCACGACCATCGCATTATGGAAGGCACTGCTCACCTACTCTTACGTTGTTTCAGGGCCTGGGGTGTGTGGGTGTCTGCGCTGGAGTCATCGCTGGGCCCCTTGGCGGTACGGGTCAGGGCTAATAAATCGGTCAGCAATGGGAGGTGGTACACAGGTATCTCCCGTCACACAGAAATCACTCAAGAGAGGAGAGCAGGTGCTCTCGGCAGGGGGCAGGGGCATGTGCTCCCCTCCTCCCCACCACGGGCCTCAGAAGTTGTTATCGATATTCCAGAGGTCCCTGCTCTGCACGTTGGCTGACCCCTGCAGCATCCAGGTGAGCATCTTTTATTTTTTAAAATATTTATTTATTTATTTATTTTATGACTTATTTGGTTATGCTGGGTCTTAGTTGCGGCACACAGGCTCCTTAGTTGTGGCATGCAAACTCTTAACTGTGACATGCATGTGGGATCTAGTTTCCTGACCAGGGATCGAACCCGAGCCTCCTGCATCCGGAGCATGGAGTCTCATCCACTGTGCCACCAGGGAAGTCCCTCGCCTCTCTTTCAATGTAGTTCAGTTGGTTGATTTTTTTTTTTTAATTTATAGTTAGAGTTTGTATTAGTCAGTGTTTTCCAAAGAAACAGAACCTATAGGATGGTTCTGTTTACATCTATCTATATCTATCTCTCTATCTCTCCATCTATCATCTATCTATCTATCTATCTATCTATCTATCTATCTATCTACCTATCTATCATCTATCTATATCTATCTATCTATTTATCTATCATCTATCTATCTATATCTATCTATCTATCTATCTATCTATCTATCTATCTATCTATCGAGGGAGAGAGAGGGGAATTTACTTTATGGAACTCGGTCGTGCAGTTGTGGGAGCTGGCAGGTCTGAAATCTGCAGGGCAGGATGGTGGCAAGAGTTGACATTGCAGCTTAAGTCCCAAGGCCATCTGGAGGCAGAATTCCCTCTTCTCTGGGGGGACCTCAGTCTTTTCTTGTAAGGCCTTCAACTGATTAGACGTGGCCCACCTGCTCTCTAGAGGGTCATCTGCTCTACCCAAAGTTGATGGATTTAAATGTTAATTTCATCGAGACTTCCCTGGTGGTCCAGTGGTTAAGACTCTGAGCTTTCACTGCAGGGGGTGCGGGTTTGATCCCCTGTCGGAGAACTAAGATCCCACATGCCACACAGCATGGCCGTAAAAAAGAAAAAAAATATATAAATGTTAATCTCATCTAAAAATACCTCCCCAGCAACATCTAGGCTGGTATTTGACCAAATGTCTGGATGCTGTGGTCTAGCCAAGTGGACACATAAAATTCACTACCACAGTGCTTTTTGTGTTATCTTTAAGAAAATTTTGCCTACTCCAAATCACATTCTATATTTTCTTTTCTTTCTTTTTCTTTCATTTTTTTGGCCTCACTGCACAGCATGTGGGATCTCACTTCCCTGACCAGGGCTCAAACACATGCCCCCTACAGTGGAAGCGTGGAGTCTTAACCACTGAAACACCAGGGAATTCCATATTCTATGTTTTCTTCTGCCATCTTTCTGGTTTTACCTTTCATAGATTCCATCTGCTTACATTTCAAAAACAGGTCAGAACTAACCCTTGGCATAGACACTGGGGCAGCGTTATCCTTTGGGGGTCGTCAGTGGAGGAGGCTGGCCGGAGTCTGTTCTTGATCTGGGTGCCAATGACATGCGGGTAGGGGTAGGGGGAGTGCTCCATTTGTGAAAATTCATTGAGCTGTTTGCTTATAATGTGTGCACTTTCGTGTGTGTATGTTACACAGTAATAAAAAGTTGTGACTTTCCTGGTGGTCCAGTGGTTAAGACTCCGCGCTTCCATTACAGGGGGCGCAGGTTCAATCCCTGGTCAGGAACTAAGATTTCATGTGCCCCATGGGCGTGGCCAAAAACAACCAAACCAAAACCAAAAAAAAAAAACAAACAAAAAACCCCAAAACCAAAAAAACACCCCAAAAGTCCGCAGGAGCTCACAAAGACCTGGGAACAGCCGTGGTTGGCACCCTGAACCTACCACCAAAGGGATTCACATCCTCTGACCCCCATATCACATCAGGCAAAAAAGGCAACACAGGATGGTGCTCCCCCCGACCCCAGCACAAAGCCTCGCAGAATGTCCCTGGTGAGAAGGACTTAAAATTCTGAAAGGGGAGTCAGCGCTGAAGGCGCAACCCCAGTCTCTAGGATGCTGGCCGTTTCTAGGCCCAAGCCCAGGTGGTTTCAGGATCAGACGCGAGGCCTTGTTCTTTCTGGTCCTGATGCTGCGAGCAGCCTGCAGGGATGGAGGCGGCAACGTCGGGGAGGCCGCGGCGCTGGCGTGCCCCTTGGTGGCCTCAGCTCCTCATCTATGGGGGCCACGTCGGGAGCGCTCGGTGTGTGTTCTGACTTTGAAATCATTGCCTTTGCAGGCCCTGGGGGTCGATTTTGGGGAGGGATCGGGTCAGGTCGGGGAAGCCAGCTCAGTTTGGGGTTTTCAAGGTATTTAAGTTGGGATGAAATCTCTACCGCTGATTTAGGGACACTCTAGAACCAGTGAACAAATTATTTCTTTATTTTTTGGCCACGCTGTGTGGCTCGAGAGATCTTGTTTTCCCCGACCAGGGATTGAACCCAGGCCCTCCACAGTGAAAGCGCAGAGTCCTAACCACTGGACCGCCAGGGAAGTCCCCTGAAGAAGATATCTTTGCTGATGGCAAAATGGTTTGGGATACTTGTTTCTTTGACATGTTTATCTAGGGCCTATTGTGTGCTGGTATTACTGCAGGGTAAGGTTTCTCAGCCTCAGCACTGCTGACTTTCAAGGCTGGGTCATTCTGGAGGGGGGCGTCCTGGGCACTGTGGGGTGTGGGGTAGCATGCCTGGCCCCCACTGGGACAACCACACACCTCCCCAGATATCCCCTGGTGTCTTTAGGGGGCAGAGCTGCCCCCTGGGTGAGACCCGCCTGCTTCTGTGAAAGAGACATAGCTTGTTTCCGCCTCGTTGCTCCATAGCTTGTTTCTGCCTCGTTGCTCCACGGACTTAATCTGGGTGGGACTTGCAGTCTAGCTCCCTAGGAACTGTGCACGAAGGGTGTGGAGATGCAGAAACAGAGCCTTCCCGGACCCCACCGACGGAAGCAGCAGGTGTTTTACATCTCAAGGCTCAACCTACTCCTGGAAGCTTTCTCCAAGGCACTGCTTATGCTAAATCTATGTTTAATTGCCCCTCCCCCCCCTTTTTAAAAACTCAATGCACTTCTGACAGCAATATTCAGAAATGTCCTATTTCTAACTCATGTGGGATCAGGCAGTGATTCTCGAGGACACACCTCTCATCAAGTTACACAGACAAGTCATTGGCTTCTGGGTTGAGATGTTGACAGTTATTCTTTTTTCTTTCTTTCCCTTTACCCCACACTTCCGGTGGTTCCAAATCGGAAAATTTCTGGATCTTTCCTGAACACTTAGACTGGGGGTGGGGTCAGTTTGGAAGAGGCTCTGCAGGGCCTCCCAGCAATGGACAAACCACAGGATAGGAGGGAAGAAACAGAGATTGCCTGGGAAGACCTAAGGGCACACGTAGATGCTCCTGGAAGACATGGGTCCTATTCCTGCGCCCAGCAGTGCTTCTCAACGTGGACTTCTCCAAACAGGTGTGTCCCAATGCCCTGAGATGCTTGTTTAAAATGCGGAACCAGTACGGGGCTGGCTAAATACATTGAGGAGATTGCATAGACTGGACCCGTGGTTCTCAAACCCTGCGGGGGTGTGGAGCAGCACCCCTGGTCCCTACCCACTTGATGCCAGGAGCATCCCTTAGTCCTGGCATCCAAAAGTATCTCCAGATATCGCCCAGTGTCCCCTGGGAAGGCAGGGTTACCCCTGTTGACAATCACCGGCCTAGGTGAATGGTCAGAGTTGATGGGGGTGGGATGCAGGCACCAGTGATGAGGATTCTCAGATGATTTCCATAGCAGCCCAGGTGGGGACCACTTAACCCTCCCCTCTGAGCTGGGGGCCACCAGCCCATCCTTGCTAATTGCAGACGAGGAGGAAACAGGCTTAACTGGCACCATGAAGCGTTAAGATGTTGCCGATAGCAGGTTCTGGAAGGTTTTGTAAAGCCTTAGAAAGATGCTGGGATTTTTTCTCTCTCCTTTCTGATGAATTCTTGCTCCAACAGATTGACATAAATTGGAACCCATGTGGAGGTGAGCCAGGTGAGGACGGGGGGAGGGTCACTGAAGACCCAAGATGCCGGGATTCCTGCCAGATCTGGGACCGGTGATTCACCTTCGAACTTCACAGCCCATCACAGAGGCTGCAAAACTGGGCATTCAGGTCCTTCTGATTGGCTGGGAGACTTGGCCGAGCTCAAGCCTGTGGGTGACAGGCTCTAAGCCACCCCAGTAACCCCCACCTCCTGGTGGTCACGCCCTGCGTTATCCCCTCCTGTCGGGTGTGGCCGAGACCTGCGACTCACTTCTAACCCAGCGTAGGTGATGGCTGCCATTCCCAAGAGTCCATCATGGTACCTAAGGTTCAGTCCTGCTAGCCCGCTCCCTCTAGACTCTCTCCCCTGCCGGCTTTGAGGAAGCTAGCGGCCACGTGGGGCTTGTGGAAGGCTAACTACTGACCACCAGAGACGTGCATGTCCGAATCCCTGGGACCTGTGAGCATGGTTCCTTACGTGGCGAAAGGGACTTTGCAGGTGGGATTAAGTTAAGGACCCCGAGATGGGGATGCTCCTGGATCACCCGAGGCCGGGGGTCCAGTATCATCACAAGGGCTGTTGTAAGGAGGCAGAGGGTCTTCCCTCCCTGGTGGGCCAGTGATTAAGACTGCAGGGGGCGTGGTTTCAATCCCTGGTTGGGGAACGAAGATACCACATGCTGGTTTAAAAAAAAAAGAAAGAAAAAAGAGGAGGCAGAGGGAGATTCAACACAGACAGAAGGGGAGAAGTTCGCAGTTGTAACATTATACTAACGTTTTATTTTTATGGGTAGTTCTTCTACAGCTCCATCAATGATTAAAATGTCAGGGTTAAGAACCAGTTCCTATGTTATTAGGCCATGAAAAGGAATGAAATTTTCATACATGACATAACATGGATGGACCCTGAGAACACGATGCTCAGTGAGAGAAGCAGACACAGAAGGACACACAGCGTGTGATTCCATTGATGGGAAACGTCCAGAAGGGTCAGATCCACAGACAGAGAGTGGGTTCCTGGTGTCAGGCGCTGGGGAGGGGGTGGGGGTGACTGCGGATGGGGACGGGGCTTCTGGGGGTTTAGACAGAGCTGATGGTGGCACAACATGGTGAATGTACTAAATATCACCGAATTGTATATCTTTAAAATATATATATACATATTTATTTATTTTGGCTGCACTGGGTTTTTAGTTTTGGTATTCACGGGATTTCAGTTGCTGCACATGGGATCTAGTTCCCTGATCAGGGATGGAACTCGGGACCCTGCACTGGGAGCGCAAAGTCTTAGCCACTGGACCACCAGGGAAGTCTCTGTACATTTTTAAACGGCAAATTCTATGTCATGGGAATTATATCTCAATTTTTAAAAAGGAACCATTTCCTCAGGCAGGTAGCTGGAGTGACAATAATGCCAGTTTACTGCATTAACTCCTGTGGAAACAGATTGGGAACTCGGGGCTGGCGGGACCAGCCTTCCTCACCGGCTCCTCTGCAGGACACGGCAGCCGAGATCAGGTAACGGTCTGGAAGTACAACCCCCCGGAAGCCACAGCTGAAGGCGGTGGTCCAAAGGTGTTTCCATAGCCCAGTGGCGGGGAGGGGGGGAGCTGAGCGCAGGCCCTGATGCCGTCTTTCGCCTACAGCATACATGGTAGCCTCTAGACGCTGGGACAGGCAGGGAGCGATTCTTCCCTGGAGCCCCGCCCACACGGTGGGTCCCCCCACCCCCCTCAACGTCTGGCCTCCAGGGCTGAGATGGTCTGTGTGGTTAAAAGCCAATCAATTTGCGGGACTGTCTCAGGGGCGGCGGGAAACGCATACACCACCCGTTTCAGTGGTTCCAAGGTGCGCCGCACGCACGGGGGCCAGGCTGGGGGCTCCTGGAAGCTGGGGCAGGGGGCAGGGAGCGGGGCGCGGCGGCGCTGAGAGGTCGACACGGAGGCGGGCAGAGGTCACGATGTCTATTTATTCCCCACACGTTATGTTACGCTTGTCACCATGGCTAGCACGCAAGAGTCAGGGCACATGTCGCCGGACGTGTGCCAGACTGCGGGGGGCTGGCAGCCGTCTCCCTACTAGTCACCTACACGCACGGTACTGGGTCACCTCGCACGCGGCCCCGACACCGCCCGGGGGCCTCCGGCCCTCCAGTCGCCAACCGGCCTCTCCTCCCTGCCCTGCCCGACCGCCGGGACACCCACGGCGGCTGCCCGGCAATCTCAGGCCAAGGCGGGTGGCACCAGGGCCCCTGCAGCCCCACCCCCAAGGGGAGGAGCGTCCGCTGGGGACGCAGGGGCGCCGGGCCAGCGGGACGCCCAGTGGGCAGGAGGGCGGTGGCCGGGACACAGGGCCGGGCTGGGACGGGCTGGGGGGGGGGCCAGGTCGAAGCTGGTGGCGGCGCCCCTCGCGGCCTGTCGGTCCTGAGCCCTGGGAAGAGGGCATCGAGAGCAGACCCGCGCCCATCCACACGCGCGCCTGGAAGAGAGTCCCAGACACGGTCCCGCGCCCCCAGGCCGCCCGCTCCGGGGGCGCAGGGAGACGGGGCGCCGGGAGGGACCGGCCCCGGGAACCTGCAGCCGCTGCTCCTCGTGCGAGAACCCGGGTCCGAGGGCCGGGCGGCTGGCAGTGAGCTCGTCCGAGCAGGGGGCGGCCGGGGCGGCCAAGGTCGACTCAGAAAGCGGCTTCTCGGGGGCTGGGGAAGCCCCTGAAGACAGACCGAGGGGGCGGGGCTGCGGGAGGGGCTTGGGGGCCACGGCAGCCCCACAGGCCGCTTGTCACCGGCATACTCCGCCCACCCCGGAATATTCTAGAAAACACTGGAGTGAGTGGGTTTTCGGGGCTGGGGGGGGGGGGGGGAGGTGGTGCTGGTCTGCGCTCACAGCTTGCTGGCTCTGTTTCCAAAAGGGTATGAGGGCCGTGAGAGAGAACATAAAGGGAGGGGAGGGCGGGGGCAAAAACATAAAAATAATGAAAATCCGTCCTAACATGCAGGTCGTTTCTTTTTCTCTCGTGGGCGGTCCAATGGGAGGAGACGGAAAAACGCGAGAAGGCTTCCGGTCGGCGGGGAAGGATCCGATGGCGCTGGGGGGCTGGGGGGACAAACAGGCCACCTGAGCGGGACCGGGCGGGGGAGGGGGACTGGGATTCGGGTAGAAACACCTGGCAACGGGCCCGATGCCCCGGGACGCCCCCGCCAGGCCTCCGTGACGCAGGGACCGCCCCCAGCCGCCGCGGGACTCACTGGGGTGGTCATTCCTGCTGGTCGTCGTTGCTGGCGCTGGGGGTCCGACTCCGGATCTGACTTCGGAGCTGTTCTATCAACTCTGGGTTCTGCTGCTGCATCTGCTGAGCGAACTGCTGGCCCCTGCGGGGAGGGGAGGCGCACCCGGGCTCAGCCGGGCCCAGGGCCCCGGCCCCGTTGCCTCCCACCTCACCTGCCCCTCGAGGGCAGGGGCGCCGCTCCCTTGATGCAGGACCTACAGAGCAGGACCCTTTGCCTCGGGGTGGGGTGCCCTGCCCCACCCGGCTCAGGAGCCCCGCCCAGCAGGTCCACTCACGCCTGGATGAGGCTGGCCAGGTCATTCTGCGAGGGGCTGGTGCCGGGAGTCCCCAAGGGGTTGTGGCCGCCCGAAATCATGCCAGACATGCTGCAAAGAGAGCCCTGGACTCGCGGACGGCTCAGCCCCCTCCCTCTGCAGCACCGCCCGACCCTCCCCCTCTGCAGGCAGCAGTCGTCTGAGGGGCCCAAGCCCGTCCCTGGAGCACCTTTAGGACGGTAGCCTGTCCATTTCATCAGCTTTCCCAGCAACGTCCATTTCCCCCTTAAAGGCAGTGATTCTCAACGGGGCAGTGCTGTCCCCTAGGGACACCGTGCGATGCCGGTGACACAGAAGGCAACAGTGTCTGAGACCATTGACGGGGACCGTCCAGCACAGCGGGTTTCTGGTGGTTGGGGGCTGGGGAGGGTGCTGTCGGGAACGGGGTTTCTTTCTGGGGTGATCAATGTCTGGAACTAGACAGTGGCCACAGCTACAGGACATCGTAAGGTGTACTTAATGCCACAGAAGCGTAAACCTCAAAATGGCTAAAACCGTACATTTTAACCGCAAGACCCAAAGGAGAAAGGTGGTCACTTACAGCTGTTGAACTTGGGGATTGTTCATGAGGTTTGATGCCTGAAGAAAAGGACAGATTTGTCAGAAAAAGCAAGCTCCCAAATGCATTTTGTCCACAATAGGGAGCACGGGTTCAATTCCTGATCGGGGAACTAAGATCCCACAAACCACACGATATGGCCAAAACAAAAAACAACAACAAAAAAAGACACACACACGAACAGAAGCTGGGGAGGTGCCTTCCAGGCCGTGGCTCTTTCCGTAAAGTGCCAAAGAGGGCTGCCAGCCAGCCTCAGCCTGCCCACTGCCCTGTGTGGCTGTCTCGGGCCATGGTCGTGGGATCACCGGGCACGGCTGGGTGCTGACAGCACCGCACAAAGCCTCGGGAGCTGTGACCACCGACCCCAATGGACGAGGCCAAAGGACTGGCCACTGTTAGGCCACTACCCCCTGCCAGGCGGCTTTGTGCCCAGCCCGACCCTGGACGAGAGTGCCGGCCCAGCTAAGACGTGGGGGGCCAGACGCTCCTTGTGCAGGTGGGGAGGTTTCTCTGACAGTGGGGGCTCCGGGCTCCTCTCTCCCTGACGGTCTGAGACCCTGAGGCCCCTTGAGCCAGTGGTGCGGCCTGAGGACCAGTGAGACCACCCGGGGGCAGACTGGCGTGTGCTGGACACGCTGGGCACCTGCTCCCAGGGGACGCCCTGGTGCAGAACACGTGCCTCTGGACCAGACGGTAGTCAGCCCGTTCTCTGTGGGTCCCTGTGCCCTGCGCCCTGTGGTGTCTTGTCTGCACCTTGGGGAGCAGGTATGGCCACTTTGCAGTCACCGTGGCCACACCGTGGGGGGAGCCCAGGCTGGAGGGGCGGGGGTGGAGATTCCCTAAGTTATTCAGCTGGGAGAGGCGGGTTCAGTCTGTCCTCTGTGCTCAATACTGAGGGGCCTTACAGGGGCAATGCAATCCCACCGCCACCCCGAGACACCCACGGCTGTCCTGACTGCGGGCGGGGCGGGGAGGCTGCTCTACGCCCCACAGTGCCCGCTGTCCGCGGCGGGCGGGGGCCGTTACCATGCTCATGAAGCTGGGGTTGTTCAGCAGGCCTGCGATGTCGAAGCTGCCGACGCCTCCCGTCTGCAAGTGAGAAGAGCCCTGGTCAGTGGTGTGTGCACAGAGGGCCTGGACGGCGGGCCCTGGGAGCTGAGGGCTAAGATCCTGTGTGGGGCCCATCTGGAACCCTGGGCGTCCTAGCGACCCCGGGCAGCTAGGCCCTGCGGTCAGAGGGTGCTCCGTAAAAGGGTGGCACCACGGTGTGGGTCTGCCGGGACGAGCACGGTGTGCTGACCGTGGAGGGGGGCCCCTCCCAGGGGTGGCCAATCCCTAGAGACAGTAACCAGCTCGCCCAGGAGCGCACCTTTCACACGCACACCAGCCAGTGCAGGGCTGCACCCCAAGCCCTCCGGCACGGGCATCCCACAGCCGGGGCCGCCGTCCCCCCGGCCTCGTCACCCCGGGACCATGCACACTGGCCCATCCTGAGCCTGCTCGCCTGCCTGCCGCTCCTTCCTGGGGGATCCACCCCCAGGCTCCGCCCACACCCCATCCCTCTGCCCCCTCCCGCGCTGGGGCTTCCCTGTGTGCTGCGCCCCCTCCCGTTTCTGCGGTTGCGGGGCGGGGGGGGGGGGGGGGGGGGGGGGGGGTGTGTGTGTCCGCGAGGATAAGCCTCGTCTCTCAGGACAGGACCCGGTTCAACACAAGCCGCGCCACCCGCACCAGAGAGTCTGCACACACAGGCCAGGCCCAGCCCTCGGCCCCGCGCCGCCTGCCCCACGGCCGGTCCCTGGGGGGACTCACCGGGCTGGGTGCCTCTCTCAGCCGCAGCTCCGCCACCTTGAGGTTGGACTTGTAGGTCTCGTTGTCGGGGTCCAGCTCCAGGGCCTTCCTGTAGTAGGCCACCGCCTCCGTGTGCTTGTTGAGGCTGGACAGCGCCAGGCTGCAGGAGGGGCGGCAGGCGTGGGGGAGGGCCCGGGAGGCTGCCGCCCGCCCCCAGCCCAGCCCATGCGGGGTCACCACCTCTCGTCACGTGCAGGGGTGGCACCAGAGGCTGGGAGCGCGTGGGGCAGGGGTGGTCGAGCCCCTCCTCCCTGCTCAGGCAGAGCTGAAACCCAGGCGTGCCCCTGGACCACACCGGAGTTTATGCTAATGAGACCTGCTTATGCTAATGAGGCGGGCCTCCAGGAAGCCTCGGGCTGGGCTGCAGGCCCCGAAACCAAACAGCCGACCCCTTACCTCCTGCGAGGGAGGCGCTAGAGATGGGTTATAAAACCTGCCGCCCCTGGTGACCGCCCCGCGTGCTGGGTGGGGGTGCATCCTGAACCCCACGGAAGCAGAAGCTCTGCCTCGGGACCTCCCCGCCCTCACCCACGGCGCCGCTCCATCTGCATCCTTTACAATAAGCCAGGGAACCCAAGTGAGCTCTGCGAGCCTCTGAGGGAATCACTGGGCCCGAGGAGGCAGTCATGGGAACCCGGACGCAGAGCTCGTGGGTCAGAGGCTCAGGGGACGGCCTGGGCTTGGGACGGACGTGTGAGGTGGGGCAGCCCCGTGGGGCGGGGGCCTTGTCCCACGGGCCCCGCGCTGAGCCCGGCAGCGCTGGACGCTGGCTGAGCCGCAGCTGCAGTGGGTGTGGAAGAGACGCTGCGCCACAGGGCGGGCGGGCAGCACTCACCCCATCCTTCCGTAGGCCTTGCTGTAGGATGGGTCTATGCAGATGGCGCGCTCGCAGTCCTGCACTGCCCCTGCGTAGTTCCCCAGTTTGCTGTAGGCCGCGGCTCTGCGGGAGGCAAGGCAGGGCAGTCGGGGGGAGCGGCTTCCTCACTCGCTGCTGAGAAGCCAGCGCGGGCGGCCCCCACTCCCGTCTGTTAGGTGGGCGGAGGCGGGGTTGCCAAGGGTGGGAGGCCGAGTTGGCCTGGGCGCCTGCGCTGGGTGAGCTGCTGGGGAGGATGCGGCAGTCTGGGTGCCGCCCTGTTCGCCGGGGAAACCGAGGCTGAGGGGGCAGAGGGGCACGGCAGCTGGCACCGCTGACACTGGCGCACACCTGGCTGCCACCAGGCACGGGCTCGTTACTTGGGAGAGCGGCTGAGCCATCGCTAGCCCACAGATGGACCGCCCCTCCCGGTCCCTTGGGGACCCCGCTCAGCCCGCCCAGGCCCCCCAGCCCCGGCCGTACCTGTTACAGAAGTAGACGGCGTTGGCAGGGTTCAGCTCGATGGCTTTCCCGTAGAAGTGCACGGCGGCCTCAAAGTTTTCTACTTTCATCTGTTCGTTTCCTGATGAGAAAGGGAAGAGAACGTACGCCCGGCTGTCCCCGCCGGGCCCTGGAGGTCTGAGATGGCGTTCTCGGCTCGCCTGGCTTCCACATGACGGTACAAGATTTCGGGGCCCAGGAGGCACTGCTCAGGCACAGGCTGGGGTGGTGGTGGAAGCAGGAGGCGGGTCTGCATCCAGCGCAGGACCTGACCCAGCCAGCGCTCCGTGGTGGCAGCTGTCACCGCCCTGGCCGTGGTACTGGGAACCTAAGCCTCACATACCGTCACTTTCGCTCCTTCCTTCAGAAACAGCCTAGTTTTAACAAGATGGAATCCACGTACCGTGAAACTCACCCTTTAACAGAGTATAATTCAGCGGTTTTTAGTATATTCAGAGTGGTCCGACCATCAGCACTAATTCCAGAACATTCCATCAACCGAAATAAGCACCACCCCCGTTAGCTGTTACCCCCCCGGCCCCGATGACCATGCATCCTCGCTCCGTGTCTGTGGAGCTGCCTGTTCTGGACGTTTCCCATCCATGGAATGACACCCCGTGTGTCCTGTGTCTGCTTCTCTCACTAAGCATTGTGTTCTCAGGGTCCCTCCACGTGAGCGTGCGCGTCAGGGCTTCTCCCCTTTGCGTGGCCGCGTGACGCTCCCGGGGGTGGAGGGCCACGTGTGTGTATCCCTCGCAGCTGACGGACATCTGGGCAGTTTCCACCCCTTGGCTGCTGGGCTCTGTGCTGCTGTGAGCACGCATGCACGAGCACCTTTGGGGACGCGTGTTTGCGCCCCTCCTGGGCACACCCCAGGGTGGAACTGCTGGGTCACGGGGTCACTCTAACCGCTTGGGAAGCTGTCGGACTGCCCTCTGCAGTGGCCTCACCATTTAATCCCTCCCTGTCGAGGGTCTGATTTTGCTACATCTTTGCATCCGTGTAAAAGCCCCCCGGCCCGTCTCCAAAGGCTGTTTGCCACCCGGTCCAGAGCCCGGGCCCAGCCGGCCTCCTCCCATCCGCCCCCCCGCAGCACGTGGCGGCCAGGTGTGCAGGGCGTTCCTTACCTTCGGTTTTGAGGCGTTCTGCCTCAGCCGAGTCCTCCTCTGATGGCGGGGTTCGCTGGGGGCTCCTCAGATCTGGCGGCATCTCCTGGGTCCAAAGCCAAGAGGAGCTGTCTGAGGGGCAGCGGACAACCTCCCACCTCCTCCCCCAAGCCCAGCACCCTTCCCCCTGCTCCCACCAGCCAGGGGGTGTCTGAGGACGGCGGAGCTCTGGCGGGGAACTCATGCCCTCGAACTGAGACAGAACCACGGCCCGTGGCGCCCAAGGCTCACCTTGCCCGTGGCGGCCGCTTCAAATATTTCCGGGAGAGTCTGGGGGAGTGCGAGGTCGCTGTCCTCCACTGTCACCCCGAAAGCGGTCTCCAGGCACTGGATGGCGACTGCCGGGGGACAAAGGTGCGCTCTGCTGAACCCAACCCCGAGCTGACGCGCCCCTTCTCGGGTGAGCTTGCCAAGGCCTTGGACGCATCAGGTGCTGCGTGCGGCCTACAGGGCAGTGCGTGACAGACCTGCCGCTTGAGCCCTGATGCCGGGAGGAGGGCGGAAGCCGCTGTCCCCGCCCCACGGGGCTCAGACGGTGATGTCAGCCTCTGTGGGGTCACCGTGCCAGGGCTGCCCGGGTGGGGAACCTCGTGGTCTCAGCGTGGCCAAGGTGGAATGGCCACCTCCTGCCAGGAGGGCTGGCAGCCAGTTGAGGCCTGGGCTCCCCACCCCTGGCCCCTCTCCCTCCTGTGACTGGTAGGGACACACACACACACCAGAGGGGACGGAGAACCTCTGGGAACTGCACCCTGCCAGAACACCCGTGGGAGGCCCAGCCTAAAGTGAGGGAGGAGGGGGAGGGTCCTGCGCTCACCTGGGGCTCAGCATCCCTACCTGAGAAAGAGAACCGCGACCAGCCTATCGCACCCACGCCATGGAGCTTCTAGGCACGTGGGGGGAGGGACACAGAGGAGGGGGAACAGAAGCTGGCAGCAGGGGGCAGGGGACCCGAGTTCCTGGGGGAGGCTGTGGCCGGCTCGTACCTTCCAAGCTCTCCTGGGCGTCGGACGAGAGCCCCCCGTGCCGGAGCTGGTCATGCAGGAACCGGATGATGGCGTAGGCCAGGCGCTTCTTGTTATCCATCCTGAGGCGGGAGGAGACAGGCCTGGGGCTTCAGGATCTGTGGACAGCGGTCCAGGGCGTGAAGACAGGATGGCGGGAACAGCCGGACCCTTTCTCCTCGCCGCCCCTCCACCCACCCCGCGCCTCCTGCTCCAGGGCCCCCAGGCCCCTCACGCACCCCCCGCCCTGCCCCACTGGAACCGCGTTAACTCCCTGGCTGATTGCACCTGCCTGACAAGAGACGCAGGAATGTTAGTTCTCCCCATTTCACAGAGGGGACACGGAGGCTGCCCAGAACGCCCTGCCGTCCTGCCCGATTCCAGCCCCAGGGTGAGCTGGCCCCGGGGCCGGTGCTCATCCCTGCTCACCGGCTGGACCGGGGTGTGCGGGGCTCCACAGGGACACGGAGGGCCGGCCACAGCCCCACCTGCTGCTCCTCCACGCTCAGGACGAGAGAACGTCCAACAGCTCCCGAGTCCCGAACACCCGGGGGGCGTGCACCGCCCACGAGGGTCAGACAGCACCAGCCGGTGGGCCTGAGCAGACGGAAGGCCCGGAGGGCACTGCCCCCCTCCCAGGCCTCCCGAGGGCCTCCTCTGGGTTCCTCTACAACCTGCTGTCTTCCTAGGCCGGGTGTGACCAGGGGACTCTGGTGACGGCTGTGGCTGTCACGACTGGGAGACGGCCCCCCCCAGTGCCGAGGGGAGAACCCTGGCGGAGAATGAGCGCAGGAGGGTCTGCTCCCTGTGGGCCGTGATGTGCGAGGCACGTCACACACAGCCTCGCCCCCTGCACAGGCCCACCTTCCACTCACAGGGGACATGGGCTCTGGGGGTGCGGAGGGCACCCCACGCTTGCCCGAGGCCACGCAGGGTTCACCGGGTGGCTGGGATCCGCCGTGTGAAGCCTCTTGGTCCCCCAAACGTGCCCCGCCGGGGTGGACAGGCTGAGTGGCCTGGAAATGGAGGGGCGGCCTGCTGGCCCAGTGACTGTTAACCCACGACAGGCTGGCGGCGGGCAAATCCAACGGGACAGAGCAAGTCATAACTGCCGGGCTTCGCACACTGGTGAGAGCAGGCCAGGCGCTGCCCGCCCTCGGCGCCTGGGAGCCTCCGGGTGAGCGCAGTCAGACACGCACGCTGGCCGCGCTCAGAGCTGCTTCTGGTCCGCGGAAAACTACATCCATCAACGACTTAAAGAAGGTGAGAAGCAGACACAAAAGGCCTCACAGGGTGCGATTCCATTGACGGGAAACGTCCAGAACAGGCAGATCACAGACACAGAGAGCAGGTGCGTGGTTGCCGGGGGCTGGGGAGGGGGTGGGGCTTCTTTCTTTTGGGGTCACGGAATGTTCTGGAATTAGTGGTGATGGTTACACAGCACTGTAAATGTACTAAAGTCTACTGCCTTCCATGTTTGAAGAACTCTGTTCCCACCAATAATCAAGCTGCTTGCTAATTAAAGTCTTATGATCAATGAAAATACTTTTCTAAAAAATAAAATAAATAAAGCCTGCTGACTTCTACGGTCTGTGAATTACATCTCAGATTTTAGAAAGGGAAGAAGTTAAGGCAGCTGTGTTTGGCACAGCTGGACAGGGCACTCTGGCCATCCCCAGAGAGCTCCACGGGGACGGCAATGAGCTTTCCTCCCCCATTTCTGGATACAACGAGCCTTTCCCAAGCAAATGTCTTTGGCCCAAGAGCATCCCTGCAACTGGGAGGTCTGGGATCAGGACGCCCCAGAGCCCGGAGGACAGAGGGAGAGCCCCAGGTCCACAGGACCACAAGGGCAACACAGAGGGGCACAGGGAGGCCAGCCAGAACAACACGCTTGTTTTGAAGACAGTGAAGCCCCCAAACGTGAGTCACCTTCCCCAGCGGAGCCAGCGAGCCGTTGCCCAAAATGCCGACAACGTCCTGGGTTCACAGGCGCCTGACAAAGAGCAGCGTCACTCGGCACAGCCAAAGGGCGGACACAACCCAGTGTCCACGGATGGAGGATGGATCAACAAACGTGCTCAGCCTGAAAAAGGACGGCGGTTCTGACACGTGCTACAAATATCACAGGTGACCCTTGAGGACGTGATGCTCAGGGAGAGAAGCCAGACACAGAAGGACAGACACTGTCTGACTCCACTCCCAGGAGGTCCCTAGAGGAGTAGATCCACAGAGACAGGGAGTAGATGGTGGGGCCGGGGGCCTGGGGGGGGGGGGGGAAGGGAGCCTGTGTTTCATGGGGACAGAGTTTCCGTTTGCGAAGATGAGAAAGTTCTGGAGGTGGAGGGTGGGGATGGTTGCCCAACAATGTGAATGTCCTTAATGCCACTTAATTGTGCCCTTAGAAATGGTGAAGATCGTCAATTTCACGTTCTGTCTAGTTTACTGTAATTAGGAAAAACTTTTGTTTTCAAAGCCCAAGTTGGGGGACTTCCCTGATGGCGCAGTGGTTAAGAATCTGCCTGCCAATGCAGGGGACACGGGTTTGAACCCTGGGCTGGGAAGATTCCACGTGCCTTCGAGCCACTAAGCCCGTGCACCACAACGACTGAGCCTGCGAGCCAGAACTGTTGATCCCACGTGCCTAGAGCCCGTGCTTCACAATAAGAGAAGCCACTGCAATGAGAAGCCTGTGCACTGCAACAAAGAGTAGCCCCCACTCACCGCAACTAGAGAAAGCGTGCGCGCAGCAATGAAGACCCAACGCAGCCAGTAAATAAATAAATTTATATATATATATATATATATATATATATATATATATAAAAAGCCCCAGGTGGTCCGCTCAGGATGTGAACCTCCGAGACCCCAGGACTCTGGTCCTTTATATATCCTGTTCTAATCAGGGGTCGAGGGCCACACCTGGCAGCCCTGCGTTTAGCTGAGAATGTCTTGTGCATCCCTACATTATAGAAGTGCCCGCCTAACACACTTGGTTTTCCTCACGGCCCCTGAAGCCCACAGAATTCACCGCCTGGGCCTTCAGGTTTGCCGACGCACTGCCCCCGCCTCCCCGACTTCTCGATCACTGTAAGGGTGAACTGGATGGAGGGATGCCAGGGTCTCCCAGAGGGGGTCACAGCTTGGCAGGTGACACAGTAAGGTCACAGGGCTGCGCAGCCCCGACGTGTTCCAGGCAGCACTTAGGGGCACGGCCCCCCTGCCAGACCCACGGGAGCTGGCGCTGCGTCACTGAGCTTCACGCTGGGCTCTGGGGGTGTGTGTGTACGTGGCGGGGATCTGCTTTCCCTCCCAGGGAACTCATGTGGGTCCTGTGACGACAGGCGTTTGCTTAAGAGTAGAAGGAAGGGGAATCTAATCTTTACGTGACTGAGCTGCGAGGAGGGGGGTGACTCCGAGGGAACTGTCAGGGTGCGGAGAACTGAGACGAAGTCACAGCCGTTCCTGGCACACATTCAGTTCTTCCCAGGGCGCCGGCCCACTGCACCTCAGGGCCTTTGCACGTGCTGCTACTGGCCCTCCCACCCCACTAAACCTCTCATCCGCGGCAACTGCTGCCTGGGTTCCTGCTTCCTGATGTCGCCTGGTCTACTGACGTGACATTCTCTCAAGGGTCCGGCCCCAACCTGACACACTAAGTGCTAAGACCAGGGCCCCTGGAGTCGCCCTGGGGTGACAACGGGGGCTGCAGCCTTAGCGCCTTAGGTCCAGTCATTGCCGCCTGAGGCCAGCTCCACGTCGCCTCCCCGCCCTGCGCCAGGATGCTCGCGTCACGTGTGAAGGAGCCCTGGTGATGCCCTCCTTCCCTCTTCTACAGAACGGGGTAACAGAGGCTCTAATGAGAACCCAGTGCCTCACGTGGGGCTTGCCCCCAGGCTCTGTCCACACGGGGCAGGGCAGAGGTCACTCCATTCGTGGGGACAGGGCCCTGTAGGGCGTTTAACATCTGCCTCCCTGGCATCTGCTCAGCAGTGTCCCCTGGGAGTGGGGGGTGGGGGGCAGAGTCACTCGGGGTGAGACCCCCAGGGTTTGGGATTCCACGGACCCCAGGAGACTACGTTCTATGACCGTGTGACCTCTGAGGTCCTGTGCTGCTGCTCACATTTCAGTACACACCTGGGAGGGAGGGAGGGGAGGAGACTCACAGACACTGGGGGCCCTCCTCGTTTACACTGTCTGACCACCGGGGATTTATCCTGGTGTCCAGGGTGAGCAGGGGGAGGACTCAATTTTTTCCCAAATAATGAATGCAGGACCCCTCCCCACTGGCACGGCTGACACGGGGTCCCGGTCACCCGCTGTGGGAGGCGTCCTGGGCACCGGGGGGTGTGCAGCAAGATCCCTGGCCCCACCCCCTCGATGCCAGGAGCCCCTGACACCCAGTGGTGACAAGCACAAAAGTCTCCAGACGTCACCAAACCACCCCCAGCTGAAAATCACTGATAAACACTAAGTGGGAGAAAGAAAGGTCAGCACGGCTCAGATTTTCTGGCCAAACTTCCAGCAAATCCTGCATCTGCGGGGTAGCTACTTGGAGTTTCAGGACTGCAGGAAAGGGACTGGGGGTCTGCAGGGGGACCCAGCATGTGTTGGACACAGGTGGGCCGCGAGGACTGCATCTCTCCTCCCCGCTGGGCACAGAACAGCCTGCGGCCCTTCCCCACCTTCCCGTGCCCTGCAAAGCCTAGGAATGCCAGGACACACTTCTCCTTGACTGCCACTGGGTACCGGGGTCTCAGGAACAATCCCGACTTGTCAGGCTTTGGCTGCCGGACAGAATTCTCAGGGCAGCCGCTCTCTCCACGGACAGCGAGGGCTTTGTGAGGCTCTGAAGGCGCCCGGGGCGCTGGCTGCAGGCATGGGGTGTGGGCGCGAGCCTGGCAGGGAGATGGACGCTGGCCCCGGGGTGCAGCTGCGGCCGCGGTCCAAGTGCCAGTTCCTCCTGGTGTCTTCAGAACCCCCGCCGGCACTCCGTCCACCTTTCCATTTTATCATTAAAAATACCCCAGCCAAGGGAGGGTGGGAGGGAGGCTCAAGAGGGAGGGGATATGAGGATATATGTATACATATAGCTGATTCACTTTGTTGTACAGCAGAAACTAACACATTGTAAAGCAATTACACTCCAATAAAAATGTATTAAACAAACCAACAAATACCCCAGCCTTGGGACTTCTCTGGCGGTCCAGTGGTGAAGACTCTGCACTTCCAGTGCAAGGGGCTGGGGAATCCAAGGTTCAATCCCTGGTTGGAGAACTAAGATCCCACATGCTGTGCGGCTTGGCCAAAACATCCAGAAACACCCCAGCCTCTACTCCTTTTATTTCCCTGCCCAGAACCGACCATTCGAAGGGGCAAAAGGGGACACTCAGGAAAACAAGTGACGCGGCTCCGGACCCCGGGAAGGAGCACCCTCTGAGACTGTCCACTCTTTCTGGGGGTGCCCTGCCCCGCCTCCACCCCGAATCCAGCTCTTCTCACCGACACCAGTGTGTGCAAGCTGGTCCTCTGCTCTGCACCTCCTCCCAGGGCACCTTGGGTCCCCAGAAAAGGGCTGTCCCAAGAGCTGGACCTCGGGCTCCTGGTGGAGCCCCACATCGCAGCCCTGTTTTCCTCTGAGAGGCTGCCAGGATATCCTGCACACTAAAAACCCTCCACAGCCCCCCTGAAACCTCCTGAGGGGGCACATGCGGCCCCTCACCAAAGCCTCTGCGTTCCAGTCAAAGGCAACCAACACCTTCCCTGCCGCACCTGGGAACCACTCACTCCTCCTTCAACACCAAGCAGGAAGGTCACCCCCTCAGACCGAGCTGGACACCCTCTTCCTCCTTTACCAGTCCTGCCTCTGGTCCAGCATCTCCTACAGGGCCTTCCAACTCTTTCCTGGCCTGCCCACCCCGCACCCAACTGTGAGCCACTGGACAGATCACCCTCCCCCGGGGGCCCCAGTGCTCAGGGGCGTTTGGTCCACACGGACTCAGGGACACCCCGGATTCTTGTCGTGGTCAGAGCCATGTGACCAGGTTCCTCTGGGAGGTCATTTCTCTTGGGTCTTGGTTTCCTCATCAGCAGAGAAGATGACAAGATTTGTGTCTTGCCTACCTACCAACTGTCCCCTTTACTCTTTCACCCTCACTGTGCATTGGCCGCCGGGGTCAGCGTTGCGTCTTGGCAAAAAACAAAAAAGGTAGGAAGAAGTAAGACCACAGCTCTCAATCGAGGGCAGAGCTCAGCCCCATTTAGAACCACTCACCCTTCCAGGAAGACTGAATGATAAACCCCTGAATGAAATCCATGAAGCGCCCATGATTTTCCTGGCCCTGAGCTGTGTGCCGTACATACAATGGTTTATTTCAGGGGTCAGTAAACTTTTTCTGAAAAGGAGGGTCAGAGTGAGGATGTGCGGCTTCCCGGATCACATGTATGTGATCGAACGGGCTGTGTTCCCACAAAACCTCATTCACAAAGACAGGCTGCAGTGGGATTTGGACCCCTGGTTACAGTTTAATTTAACCCGCATCGTACAGAACGAAAAATTGAGGCTTAGAGAGATGGGGGCACCCCTCATGGTCACCCAGCTAAGACGCAAATCAGCTGTTTTGAACCTGGGCGGGCTAATTCCAGAGCCTAAACTCCAAAATATCCCTTCCTCACCCCAAAAAAGTGGGCACGCACACAACACCTCGCGCGGTGATTTCCTGGGGAGGGTCACACCCTCCGCCCCCTCTGGGGCCCACTGGTAAAGAATCACTGGTCTAGGGTAGGATTTGACTTTGGCACTGTGCACACTTGGGACCAGGTCAGTCTCCATGGGGGCCGTCCTGGGTGCTGTGGGGTGGGGGGCAGCCTCCCTGGCCCCCACCCACTTGATGCCAGGAGCACCCCTGGTTGTGCCAGCCACAGATGTCCCCAGACATGGCCCCCTGGTCTAGGGAGAGGAAAAGCAGACAAAACAAATAACCAGAGAGAGAGAGAAACAAAAGAAAATGAGAACGTCACTCAGCGGGGATGCAGGGCGCACACGCATCTCCTGGCCGCTAATAACAAAACCAGCTGTCCTCTAGGAAGCGCTTGACAAGAAGCGGGAACCTCGTTAAAGAGTGTTCCACGTGCACTTAACCTCACAATGACCGTGAGAGGCATGTACTTCTACAGCCCCTGTTAGTAGAAGGAAAGTGCTGGTGGAGAGCGGAACCGACGAGCCCAAGCTTACACAGCCAGCGAGAGGTGGACGAGCTGGTCCTCCACCCCAGGTTTCTCCCGCCTTCAGCACAACAGGCAGAGGCCCTCCGCGAGAAATCAGACTAGCCGCTGCCCACCCCTCTGAGCTCTCACGTGGCGCTGGGGGCCCTGCCGCTTTAACCCTCCCGGGAAGCCTCCCAACCCAGGAGGGACTGTGACGACGTCCGTTTTACAGAAGAGGAAACTGAGGCCCCGAGAAGCCAAGGGGCTGGCCAAGGTCACCCAGGTGGAGAGTGGCGGCGCCGGGACAGGAGTCCCGACTTGAACCCCACGAACGGGGGGGCCCCGATTCAAATGGACCGTGTTTCCGGGAAGCAGCGGACACCCAGGCAGCGCTCACTACGTGCGGGGCGCTTTGCCTCCCGCTGTCCACCCGCGGGCCTCGGAACCCGCATTTCCCGTGCCTGGGGTCCGGGGGAGGGAGACCCGGGCCGGCGAGGGCCTGCCCGACGCCGTCCGGCCTCAGTTTCCCCTCCGCGCCGCCCACTCACAGCGCCCCGCGGATCGCGGCGACCCCGGCCCCAGACCGATGTCCTCTTACGGGCCTCGTAGCCCCGGGAACCCCAGCAGCCCCGAACCGCGGACCTCGGGCCCGCCCGGCTCAGCGCCGGGCCCCACCCCCGGCGCTCACCTTTTAGGCAGCCGAACCCGGACCCACCGACGGCTGCGCCTGCGCACCGCGGCGCCGCCCGGTCCCGCCCCCCCAGCCGCGAAGCCTGCGCAGAAAGAGCCGGCGCACGCTGACTTTCATTCTGCGCAGGCGCACCAATTATCGAGGCCTGGCGTGGGGGGAAGTGACGCAATTTAGAGTCTGAGACAAGCTGGTCGTTAGGGCAACTGACCTCTGGGACCGACGGCAGGCCGGAAGTCAGGATGGACTCGTCCTCCGCAGCCGGAATAGAGCGGTGCATGGTGGGACAGTGGCGGACTCTGTGGGTTGGCGGAGCCGTCACGTGGTGCCGAGTCGGCCACGTGGTGCGGCTCCGTTTGGGTATCTGGCGCCCAGAGGATCGCGGGCGCTCTTTGAAAGCGAGCGGTGGCTACTCACGCAACGTATTTGCTCATTTATTCACCCGCGCATCCACCTACAAGTGCATTCTTTCATTCACTCAACCCATAAGAGTAAAGTAATACAGAGGTGTTTGTTGACAGCAGGTGGCTCGTGGTCAACAAATCTTGCACACCGGCTATAAAGGCCAGCAAAATGTTTGCCCTCATTGCCTTGTATTGGGGTAGAGGAACCATAAACTAGTAAACTAGTACACAAGTGAATAAGTTTTACTTAGGGGCAAGCGCTGTGAGGAAAAAGTGGGTGTTATGATTGTGATGGGCGGGGGTGAGTTGGTTGGGATGGCTAGGGCAGGTCTCTCTTTCACATGTGGATCTGGAGACCAGAGGGAAAGCGCTGATATCCTCAAGAGAGAAAAAAATCGAGGGTGGGTAATAAGAAATTCCCTACTAAATTAGCGTTAAAGTTGCCAGAGGTGTTCTTCTAATTCATTTTTAAAGATAAATTTATTTATTTATTTATTTATGACTGCCTTGGGTCTTTGCACGTGGGCTTCCTCTGGTTGTGGTGAGTGGGGGCTACTCTTCCAGGCGGGCATCTCATTGTGGTGACTTCTCTTGTGGCAGAGCACTGACTCTAGGAGTGAGGGCTTCAGTAGTTGTAACACGCAGGCTCAGCAGTTGTGGGGCACCGGCTTAGTTGCTCCGTGGCATGTGGGATCTTCCCAGACCTGGGCTGGAACCCGTGTCCCCTGCATTGGCAGGTGGATTCTTAACCACTGTGCCATCGGGGAAGCTCTCCTAATTCATTTTTATCCTACTTAAAATGCATGCACACTTAACACCCTGGGTTATTTTCATTTAATTTCTTTTGCAGAAATAACCAAGGTGGGTTTGGGGGCCAGATTAATTCTAAGTTTTTCTTTCTGGATGCTTTAGACGGTTCCAGATTCTGTTTTAACTGACAAGCCTAGATATAGGTCAGGCAACTGCACTGTTTCAAAACACCTGTTGTTTGAAGTCCTGGATCCGTTTACTGAAACTTTCTCAATGATACTTACATGCTTATATTTCTGTTTTTTAAATAAATGTGTGTTGAATGTAATTGACCAAGTGGATTCTGCTAACAAACGCGTCGCACCTTCTCTATTCCTTAGATGCTGGAAGCTGGGAATGGGATAAGCGCCCGAGATATGGTAAGCGACCACGGAGGACCTTAGGTGAGGGAGAAAACTTGTAAAACTAGCCAAATACACAATTAAGGTAAAAAGGAGGCAAGTACAAATTAATACGGGAGCTGGAATCCCCAGCGAACTCTTGGCAGAAAGCGCCCAGCGAAGGCTCCAAGGCGCCAGCTGTGTGGGTTTCCATGGAAACGCCTCTCCCCCGCCTTCCTGAAGGCTCCGCCCTCTCACCTCTGAGAGCCAATGACGGGCGGGGGGGTGCCCGCGCGTGCGCAGGATGGGTTGTGGCGGAGATGGGATGCGCGTGCGCCCTGCCCTCCGGCGCACGCGTCTCCCAGCATTCAGTTGGCGCGCGGGCGGCGGGCACCTCGGTCTGTCCAGCTGCGGCGGCTGAGTGGACGGAGGCTGTTGGCCGCTGCGCCGACGCGGACCGGGTGGAGGGAGAGGCCGCCGCTGCACACCCTCCAGCCATGAAGCCCCCCGCAGGTACCGGCCGCCCGTTGGTGTGGTCCCGCTCTCCGGACCCGGGAGCCCCGCGCCGCCTCCCTCGGGGTCCCCCCCGGGGCCTAAGAGCGGAGCCAAGTGACCCTCGAGTGACCCGAGCCCAGGCGGGCGAGGGGGGTCAGCGAGCCCGGAACCCCGCCCCCCTCGGTTGCCGAATGAATGAACCGGCTTTTCCAGCGCTTCCCTCATTCGGCAAACTCAAGCGGTCCCTTCTGCTGAGGATGGGTCTGGCCCCGGGGTGGACTCCGAGGGGGTTCTAGACGCAGTTCCAGAGCCGGAGACGCTCGTGCGACAGGCAGGCGGCAGGCGAGGGCTTTAGACCGTGGTCGGTGCACGGCCTGGGGGTGGGGGGGCTTCTTTAGGGAGGGCCATGCAGGAGGGCTTCTCGGAGGAGGTGGCGTTTCATTCAGTCTGGACCGGGTCGGGGAGAAGCAGCTGTCCTGCGGGAGGAGCATCCCAGGTGGTGGGAACGGCGAGGGCAGAGGCGGGGAGGCAGGCACACGCGTGAGGCGTTCGGAGAGCAACAAGTCATCTTGGCTGGGACTCGGCTGGGGTTCCCTTTTCTGTGAAGCGCAGAGGGGCGCTCTGGAAGAGTTTTCGTTTGGGGCAGCGATGCCACCTGGTCCTGGGTTTTAGAAAATCTCCGGGGACGTTGAGGGGCGCCTCCTGGAACTTTGTCTTCCCCACCGGTCCTCCCCCAGTTCTCTCTGCAGCCCTTTGCCATGACGGTGATAATTGTATTAATGGTCATTCAGGCCTCAGGAAGGCAGGAATGCTGTCTGCCTTGTTTCCCTGCAGGATCGTTAACTCGGAGACCTGGCACATAGGTGCCAATCAGTAAATATTTGTGAAACGAATGTGCCTGCTCACAGGTTTCAAATCCTAGCTCCACCTAAAGCTTTTCCCGACAATTCTGGCTCACTCGGGTCCCCCGCCGTTCCTGAGCTCCTGGACCCCTTCTTTATCCCCATATTTAATGCAGACTCACAGTGCCTCTTCTGCAGGTCTTAGAAATCCAAAATATTTTGCAGAGATTTTCTCTGTTTGAAGCAGTCAGTTGGCCAGAAAAATCTAACCTCTATTGACTTCAGAGGCTTCCCCCCACCCCCCAACTTAGTATCAGTGGTCCTCAGCTGGGGTGATTGTGTCGGGGGGTGGGGACCATGTCCAGGGACATCTGTGGTTGTCGTGATTGGGGGGGGGTCCTAGCATCGAGTGGGTGGGACCAGGGATGCTGCTCCACTCCCCACAGTGCCCAGGATGGCCCCCTGCAGAGAACGATCCAGCCACAAATGTTGATAATGCTGTTTAAAAACAAAAAAACGAAACCTACCCGAGAGACACCAAACGCAGGCCTGAGCCAGCAGCACCCTGCAAAACCCACCCTGCCCAGTGTTTTCAAAAGCAGGGCGTCCAGGACCACGCGGCCCTGCTCCACGCCTGCCTGCCAGAAGGGGGACGTGAGTCATGGGTGGGTGTTTCCAGGAGCAGCCCCTTCTACTTGCTTATTAAACATTCCACACCCAGCTGGACGGAATGCCCGGGCTTTGTTCATTAACTCAAGTAATCATGGACAGGTGTAGCCGTTGCAAACCTACAGGGGCGTTGCGAATGCCGTTGGGGGCTGCTCTGAGAGAGGAAGACTGGCGTGGTGGGGCTCAGGACCCAGGGGGCAACCTGTGGGAAGGCCTGCAAGACTTCTCGAAGAAAGACACTGTGGCTGGGCTCAGAGAAATTGGCAAAATCAGCTGGCGGAACCTGCCGTGCTGGACCCAGTAGAGTCTGGACAAAGTAGAGCAGGGGTCAGGGAACCGGTCTGTGTAGGGCCAACTGTTTTAGACTTGGCGGGCAGGCTGCACGTCTTCTCGCTCACAGCAGGATCATTTTTAGCCCAGGGGCTAGACGAAAACAATGCTGCTTGCCGACAGAGCGACAGAGCGTGTAGACTCTGATAAAGGGTTTGAACTTTACTCCTGAGTGCAGGGTGGAGCCCTGGAGAGGGGAGAGGAGGACCCAACCGCCAGGTGTGCAGATTTGTCAGTACAAAGCGGGAGTGAGCGCGTCCACGGCGTGGGAGGGGAAGTGGGCTGCCCAGCTTTGAGCCTCGCCTCTGTCGCTTGCCGGCAGTGGGCTCGTGGCGACTTCAGGATTCCCGTCTGTGAAGTGGGGCAGCATAGAGTGCAGAGTACAGAGCTGAGGATTCAGTGAGGTCAGAAGATGCTGGAACACCACAAGGAGGTTTTCAAAGACAGCTGCTGTTATAGACCACAATCTCTTATCATCCAAAGACTCTTGGGGCCAGGGACCCCTGAATAATCAGGAGTTCCCCCTCCTTTAGTAAAATAATACAGTACACGTGTCACATGTTACGTTCGGGGAGGTCAGTGGTACCACCCTGCAGTCACAGTATTCTTTCAGTGACATGCAGGTGTGTCAGATGTCCCCGTCAGTACTGCTGGCGTCTGGGTCTGTCCCGGGGGACTGTCCTGGGTGCCGTGGGGTTGAGCAGCGTGCCTGGCCCAGCCCATGCAGTGGCATCACTCCCTACTTGTGACAGCCATGGGTGTGCTTGTGCTCTAGAGGACCGAGCGCCCTGTGCATCCCCACGAAGCCCTGGGGCCTCGCCACCTGCTCTGGGAAACGGTGTGGTTCCCCCGCACCGTTACTCTGCCCCTGATTCCGGGCTTGAAGCAGACACGCCGGGTGTGGGGTTCTGTCTTGTGGGTCCAGCCTGTGCAGGAGATGCCCTGGACGTGGCGGCGCCGTGCTCTGCTGTGAACTACCTCCGGTGGGACCTGAGCGCCCAGCAAATCGGGGAGCTCACCACCGAGCTCATTGAGCAGACCAAGCGCGTGTACGACCGCGTGGGCTCCCAGGAGCTCCAGGACGTGTCCTACGAGAACACGCTCAAGGCACTGGCCGACGTGGAGGTGTCCTACACAGGTGAGCTCTGCCCAGACTGGGAGACGCCCCCCGGCGGGGGCGGGGGCTGGTCAGCGGGGGGTCCTGGTCAGAGGGAGGCAGCCCAGGCCTGGTGGCCCGCTCTGTGCCCGCGGGCCGTGCTGTCAGAGGGCCTGACACAGCAGCGTCAGGCAGCGTCTGCCAGCCGTCCTCTTGGGGAGCCGGCTCACGCGCTGACCTTGAAACCAAAGGCCCTCCCCGCCCCGGGCGATCTGTTTGTTTTCTCTGAGCGGCTGAACTTGGTCCCTTTTCAGTTTCTCCTCCCGCCGCCCCCCCACCCCCGTGCCCTGAGGCGCCTTCGTCACCACCCAGTGGGTCCTTCCCTGCTGTGTCCGTGGGTCTGTCCACTGCCTTTGTGTGTCAGGTGCACAGCCCGCCTCCCAGAGCCCCCTCTGCAGAGGCTGACGAGGCAGAGAACTCTGAGCCGAGGAGACCCCTGCCCCCGAATCTCTAGAAGGTTGTTTTTCTGGGAACCACGTAGACTCTCTGAATCCCGCTGCGGGGTTCTCACGCGTTCCTGATGCCTCGCGCGCCGGGTCTGCCGACCGCGGGCCGCATGCTCGGTCCCCAGAGGGTCCGCCGTGTGGGCCCAGCGGTGAGGGCTGCGGCCAGGCAGTGGACTGAGAGCCCGCAGGCCGGCCCCGTCCCAGGCGCCTGCTCTGGCGTCGGGGGCCTCATCTCCCCCCTCGTCTCTGGCAGGAGGCTCTGGAGGGCGGCCGATGCTGACTTCCACCGAGGGCGTGAGCCTGCCAGGCGTGGTTCGTCTCTCCCTCCGCTCCCGTGGCCTTTTCTTTCCATCTCCCCTCAGTAGCCTCAGTAATTTTAAACAAAACTAGAGTTGAACCACGGCACTCCCCTCGGCCAGCCCTTCCTTCGATGCCTTCCCACTGCCCTCGGGATGAGGGCGGGAGCCCTCGCCGTGCCCGGCCACTTGCCGCCTTGCCCCTCCTGCGCCCCCACCTGGGGGCTTCATGCCGGGGAGCCCCTCCCCTCTGCTGTGCTGGGCGTCGGGTTCTCTGAGCACAGATGGAGCTCTGCCCGGCGCCCCCTCCGGCGCCCCCTCTCCCCGCACCAGCCGCCTGCACTCATCCCACACTCTGCTGTTCCGCTGTCACACTCGGTGCAGTCACAGCTTTCACATCCCAAACGGACAGAAAAGGCTGTTTCCGTCCTCTTCACGGCTCTCGGGCGGCCGGCATCAGGCCTGCCCAGAGCCCCGCCGCATTTGGCCTCGTCCGCTGAGCAGGTCACCGCCCCGTGGAGGTCTCCGTGCTGCAGCCGGCCCACCAGACCAGGCCGCTCACAGAGGCCCCCAAACTGTGATGTTCATTCAGGTCCTGTCCCATCCCCGCCCCCTGCAAAGCGCATGCTTTCAGAGGAACTGCGCTGTTGTGGCAGAATTCACGTACCACGTAACCCGCCCACTTAAAGCATAGGTTTTCGTGGATTTAGCATATCCAACCTTCACCACTCTCTAATTCTAGAACCTCCCATCACCCCAAGTAGAAGCCCTGTCCCCATCAGCCGTCACCTCCTGACAACACTAGCCCACTGTCTCTGTTGCTACGGGCCACGCTGCTGTGATGGCGTGTGCACAGGTTTTGGGTGGACGGTGTTCCGTTTCTCCGTGTGCACCTGGGAGTGGGGCTGCGGCAGTCGCGTGGCGACTTAGCGGCAGCGTAGGCGCCCACAGCGGCCCCCCTGTGTGCCGCGGGGTGTAGGAGCATCGGTGAGCTGCCGCGGAGCTGTGGGCAGCCGTGGCTCTTCTGGCACCGAGGCCCTTTGGCCTCTCTGGGCCTCGTCCTGCCTCCCTGTTCCAGTCTTTCTTGGTTGGGGGTGTCCTGAGCTGAGTCCGTTCGCATTCGGACGGCGCGTCCCCGAGGACGTGGGGGACCGCGCTCACCTCTAGCCCGGGGCCGCCTGCCCGTTTCCACACGGGGCTCTTCTCACGCCTGTCCCATCATCCTGTTTCAGTTCAGAGGAACATCCTGGACTTCCCCCAGCACGTCTCTCCCTCCAAGGACGTGCGCACGGCCAGCACGGAGGCGGACAAGAAGCTGTCGGAGTTTGACGTGGAGATGAGCATGCGGCAGGACGTGTACCAGCGGATCGTGTGGCTGCAGGTGCGCGGCCGGAGTCCGCACGGCTTCCCACGGGGCCGCTCTGCTCCCCGGGCCCCCCGGTGTGTCAGGCAGCAGGGCGCCCCCGCGGGTGGGCCGGGCGCTGGGCCTGGAAGGCGTTGCTTTCGCCGCGGGGCCGTTTGAGCACAACAGACAGCATCGGGACGTGACAGGGACACGTGGAGGGAGGGAGGGAAGCAGGAAGCGGCTTCCCGCGTCCGCATGTCCCCTCAGCTTCCCGACCCTGCCGGGGACACCTGCGGGGACATCCTGACTCCCATGGCAGAGGCGGGGGAGGGGAAGGGGAGGCGTGACAGGCGTGTGCGGCTCCTGCCTCCCCGTGGGTGTTCCGTGCAGCCGGCCCAGCGCTGCTGCCCACTTCTCGAGGGGCTGGCGGGTGGGTCTTAGAACCCGCTGACGCGTCTCCTTCGGGACGGCGGGGGGGGGGGTGGGCCTCTGAGAGCACAGGCAGCACCTCTTTCAGCTGAAGTTTTGCGACCATTGGAGGTTGGCGTGCCGCTGTAGGAAGTGATCCTGAGTGTCCCGCTGCACGTTGCCCAGTCTTCCCGACGTCACCTCTTGTGACAGTAAAGCCGGTGTCCCAGCAGCGTCCTCCCGCTGGCCCGGCCGCCCCGCGCGGCCCTGGGAGGCCCCAGCGGCTCTGTCGGGGGCGGTTCCTCGTCAGGCGGGCGTTGTGCCCAGGTTCTGTGTGGGTCAGCCCCCCTTTCCCTGGGATGCGTGCTCGGGGCTGTGCTTGCGCGTCCTGGGAGAGCTGCCTTTGTAGCAAGTTTTCTTTTTAGGAAACCAGCAGGCTCTTCCCAGCACTGCAGCACCGCCTTACACCCCCTCCCGCAGTGACTTCCCGGGGCTCTGCTGCCTGGTGGGCACTGGGCACCAGCTCCGTTTCCACTACAAACAGAACTTTGGTTTTCCTGTCCCAGGAGAAGGTCCAGAAGGACACGCTGAGGCCAGAGGCGTCACGGTACCTGGAGCGGCTGATCAAGCTGGGCAGGAGGAACGGGCTCCACCTGCCGGAGGAGACGCAGGAGGTGAGCGCCCGGCCCGTCTTGCTGCCGCCTGAGCCCCCGGAGGGCAGGGCTGTCGGGGGCAGCGCTCCCTTTGCACCTGCTCTGCCCTCGGTTCTCAGGGTCGCAGGGCTTCCCCCGCCACGGAGAGTGTGGGGGGTTCGGCCCCCCGTCCCGTGGCTTCGGGGACCCCGCCCCCTGCAGCCTCAGCCCCTCCCCACGCACAGCTGCGTCCGTCCCGACGCCAAGCCTGCGGGCTCCCACAGCAGCAGCGCCGTGCCCGCCGGGTTCCTGCAGTCCAGTTCTGACTCTGTCTACCCGGAGACGGCGCTGACCCCGCAGGGCCAGGGCCCGGCCCACGCCGGCCACAGGCGCATGTCGTCCCCGCACGCGTGGCCCACGGGCTGTGTCAGAGGCGCCCGCGCCCCCGCCCAGGGTTCCATTCATTTCCAGAGCGGCTCCCAGAAGCCAGGCACCCAGTTCATGGATATCATAAAGGAACAGCCAGGCGGAAGGGTGAGGGGGTGAGGGGGCGGGGCGTGGGGCTTCCAGGCCTCCTCCGGGCACCCACCCTGAAGCTCTCTGAGCCCCGTCCTTTTGGATTTCTAAAGAGGTTCGTTACATGAGCATGATTACGTGGTTGGCCATTGGCAGCTGGTTCAACGTCCAAGCCCTGGGCCTCTCCCCTCCCAGGAGGTGGGCCGGGGGTGGGGCTGTACGTTCCAGCCCACCCCGTGGCTCTAGGTTTTAGGAGCTAGGCCAGGACTGGGGGCCAAGACCGGACACACGCGTCTTCTCAGGAGTCACAGCACGGCTCCCGCTGGGCACGGAGGCTGGCAGGCGATGGGGGGATGCCCTGCGGTGTCTGCCTTGCCCCTTCCCTTTTCTCTCGGCCGAGCCCGGCGGCCCCGCGGGTCCCCAGTGGGCCCGCACTCCGGGGCCTGTCTCTCCAGGTCCTCCCACCCTCCTGCAGGCCTCGCTTTGCTTCCTGAAGCAGCCTTGCGTCCCCGCCTTTGGCCCGTCTGGCCGTTCCTGTCTTTGTGGCCCTTCCCAGAAGCTCCAGTCAGGCTGGACGAGGGAAGGAACTGGAGGGCAGCTGCCCCCTCCCGGTGTTCCTCTCCCGGGGCCCCCTCTCCCGTTTTCCTCTTGCAGCGATGACCCTCCGCCTGGTGAGGGCCCGTCCCTGACGCTCGGGGGCAGGTCGCTGCCTGACTCGGCCGCTGACGAGCCGTGGGCCCCACTGGGGCCGTGCTGCCTGGCGCCCTTCGCCCCCACCATGGACCCCAGAGCCCTTAGCTCCTCCCACTCCTGCTCCAGCAGGAGGGGCTCCCTGGGGCCCCCTGGACAGGAGGGCGATGGGCAGTCCAGGTCCCCGCCGGGAGGCAGCCTGGTGGGGTAGGGAGTGGGGGCGGGCACTGGGAGCCACCCACGGTCGAGTGTGTCACCTGGGGAGGGGGGAGGGTGCGCCGTGGCTGCGTCTCGATGGCCGGAATCAGACCCAGCTCTGCCCCCAGCTGGCTGGGTGCCCAGAGGCCAGCCCCTGGACCCCTTTGTACCTGTTCAACGGTCTGCCCCGCCGGTGACCTGAGCACCACCTCACAGGGGTCGCGAGGGCAGAACAAGTCAATTTGTGTGGAGTAGAGAACAGTGAGGCCAGCGGGTCAGGAAAGAGCTTGTCCCTCCTGGTTCTGGGGGGCACGCCGCGTGGTGCAGGGCCTCCTGGGAGGCACCGGGGTCCGGCGGGAGGGGTGGGGGTGTGGACCGGAACCTCCAGTGTGGCTCCCTGGGGAGGAGCAGGCTGAGGATCGGCTAGAGGGGTCCCGGGGCTGCGGGCCTGCCTCGGGTGATGAGGGCAGGGCAGGGGCCCCGCGCCTGGGAGCCCCGTGCAGGAGGGGCTGGGGTGCAGTCCTGCGCGGGCCGGTTTGCATCAGAAAGGGAAAGACGGGGCGAATGGGGGCACCAGGCCTGGCCCGGGGCTCGGCGGCCGCTCTCATACGTAACACGAGCACTGTCCGGGTGCCACGCCTTGTGGTCGAGGTGACCAGCACTTGGAGAGCACGTGGGCGCTGAACCCCTCCTGAGCAGCAGGCGCCGTGGGCCTCGGAATTGTGGAGAGTGGGGCGTGCGCAGACTGTCTGCACACTTGCGGGACCACGGGGACCGCCGTGGAGGATGGCGCCCAGGAGAGGCGTCCGGCTGGCGCGGCGCAGGGTCCTGAGCGCCGCCTCGTCCGCCCAGGGCGCCGTTTCCCTGCCGGGTCGTGGCGGGTGGGGCCGCGGTGAGGCCAGTGCCCGGCGCTGGGCCTGCAGCGCGCAGAGGCCCGGCGGCGCGCGGGCTGGTTCTGAGCCCGGCTCGCCCGAGGAGCCCGTGCCGTGTGCAGAGCCGGCGGGCTCGCTCCCCCAGCCCCCTCCTGTCCTCCGACGCCTGTGTCGGCTCCGCCCCTGGAGCAGCTGCTGTCCCACGCGGGGCTGGGTGCAGGGCGCGGCCTCAGCAGGTCGCGAGGCGCCCCGGGGAGCCGGCTCCTTCCTCTGCGCCCCACGTCGCTCCCTCGCCCGGGCTGGTCCATTTCTAACTGTGTCTGAAAACGAGATTGATTCTGAAGGGATACTGACCCTGAAGGGACAGAAACTTAGCTGCACTGAAATGGCTCCAGCTTCGGCTGTGGCCCTGGGGTAACTCCCGGGGAGGGTCCTAGCAGTTAGTGCCCCGGGCCCCTGTGGCCCGTCCCTTCCCGGCTCCCCGGCTCGTCCGCCTCATCCGCCTCTTCTCCCCGAGCCCCGCTCCATGCCCTGCCCGTCTCACCGCCGTCTTCCTTCTTCAGAAAATCAAGAGCATCAAGAAGAAGCTGAGTCTCCTGTGCATTGACTTCAACAAGAACCTAAACGAGGACACGACCTTCCTGCCCTTCACGCGCGAGGAGCTGGGTGCGTGGGGGCGCCGTGGGTGGCGGGGGAGGGGCGTCCATGTGCTCCCCGCCGAGGGCCCTCTTCACCCAGTATGTGCAGAGTGTTTGGAGCCTACGGTTCTGGATCCTTCCCTGGGGAGGGCCCGCGGTCTGTCTGCTAAGATTCTGCCCGGAAGGGAGGTGTCCCCTGAGACGCCAGCTGACCCCGCTCTCTGTGGTGGTTCTTTAATCTCACAGAGTCCTCCCCGATCTGGTCCTGCGGGGGGCCTTGAAGGCTGGGGCCTGGGAGGCTTTTTCAGCTTCTGCCCTCTTCCCCAAATGCTTTGTTTTGGAAGTTTCACGCCTGTAGGGAAGTGGCAGGAACGTACCGGGGAGGCCCCGTGCGCTGCCCTGGCCCGGCCTCCCCCCGGGGATGCCGTGAGTGCTGTTCCTGCGCCGGGGCCCCCGGACACGTCGCCAGGCGCCAGGGCACCTACTGCGCCCCCGGTGCCGGCCCCTCGGGAAGCAGAGCGCCCAGTGGCTGCCCAGTGGCCCTCCAGCCGGCCCCCCAGCTGTCCTGACGGCTGTCTTTATGCTTCTGGCCTGTCGGCGCGCGTCAGGCCTCGGGCATCACGTTTGGTTCCTGCCTCTCCAGGCTCCCGCCCTGTTGTCCAGTTCCTCAGCCTCTCATAGACTTGCTTCCCTCTTGCTCGCGCTGACCGCTTTGCACGGGCTCTGCGCGCGGCTCGGGGGCCGAGCGGCCTCACCGGTTCTGTGTGACCGGCTGTTGTGTTAAGATGTGGCACCGTGCTGGCCTCTGGGTGGCTGGCTTTTGGGGATGCCCGTGGACGCACGCTGACCCGGGCAGGTGCTTCGGGTCCATCACGCCAACCTCTGCTGCCCTAGCTTCTGGACCCCACCCCCCCCCCGTGTCCTGGGCAACAAGCCCTGTGGCTCCCGGGGTTCACAGGCCAAAGGGCGACCCTGGGCGTCTGGAATCTGGCAGCTGAATCTGCTGGCACACGCCGTCCTGCGGGGCTGCTTTTCTGCCTGTCTGTCCAGCCCAGCGGCCCTGCTGTCTCGGCCTGGCCTCCTGGGCTGGAACGTGAACCCCCAGCTCCGTGGAGCAGACGCTCAGAGCCCCAGTGCCTGGTCTCTAGGGCTGGGGGGTGGCGGGACGTGTGTGGCCAGCCTGGCGGGTTTGGCCCTGTCTGCAGTTTCAGTTCCAGCTGAGCAGAAGCTGCGCTGGGTTATTTTCTCCTTGTTGCGAAAGGATCCTGGGTGTCGTTTTACAGGAACGTAGATGGTGTGTTCTTTCTCTGTCTTCTCCCCACCCCAGTCTGTAGAGAGAGTCATACATACGTGTATAAAACTTTGTTTTGTTTTGCCAAGTCTCAGTCCCGTGGCTAAGGCGATTTCCGCCAGGCGTCTTCCCTGTGACGTCACTGTTTTCCTTCATAATCAATCACTTCTCCAGAGAAGCACGGAGGCTGTGGCTCCTCCCGTTTTCACCCGCTGGCTTCCTCTCCGTCTCTTGGTTTATGTTCTCTTGTAAGTCAGGACTCCCCCCACCCCCGCCCCCCAGCGTACTTGCTGACCGATGTCTTCCTCGCGGCGGGCTTCCAGGTCCTGCTCTGTCCAGCGGGCTCTGGTCCTCTGCTGTCATCACTTCTTTAGATGCTCACGGTCCCAGTTTGGCCTCGAGGAGCCCCTTCTAGTGGCCGTGTCCCGTGATTCCTTGAGCAGCTGCTGTCTGACTCGGGGCGTGGGCCCGGCTCGCTGTGTCCTGTCTCTGGTCCGGTCCGGCCCTGGCAGGGGAGTCACAATCAAGACCTGGCTGCCGGCTCTGCTCCTGGCTGCTGGACAGCTGCTGTTTCTGGGCCCTGTCAGCTGACGAGAGCTGCGTGCACGCACGTGTGCACAGATACGCGCCTCTGAATGTGCATGCAGACGTGCTCACACACCTGTGAGTGCCCGTCAATGCCTCAGCTCCGGTCGAGCACTTAGGATTCGTCTGGTGGCAGCCCTTCCGTGCTTTTACCACCTTGTCCAACAGTGAGAACCGGCTGCTGGGTCCTGTGTTCCTGGGACGGGGAGGAGCTGGTCCGGGGCCAGGGTGGCCCTCCCAGGGCTGTTTCTTGTTGCCTGTTGGGCCTGGGTCCACTGGAGAGCTTTGCCGCGTGAGTCACGGGCCCACCTATCGGGGCCCACCGTGATGGCCCACCTGAGGGGAACCTCTGGGCTTCCTCCCCTCTCCCCCAGCTCCCAGGCCCCAGGGTTGAACTGGGCGGCAGGGTTCTCAGTGAACTGACCTCTGAGGTCGGAGCTGGGGCGTGAGGGGCAGTGGCCTTGCGTTGCCCAGGCTGTGAGCACGGGTCCCTGGAGGCTTTCACCTGAGAGTCATGTGCCTCGGTCTCCACATTAGGAGGCCCGGCCAGGTCGGAGGCCGGCCACGGTAGCGGTGCTGGCGGCAGGAGTGGGGCGGGGCCCCGCCCACCAGGACACAGCCAGGGCTGCCTGGCGGGTCCTGCCTCCCACTGGTGCCGTCCACCAGCACTTCCCGCTGTTGCTGTCCCGGGTGGAACCCGTCCTGGGTGGAGCCCGTCCTGGATGGATGCTGTCCCGGGGTGCAGGCTGTCCCCGGCGGGGGGGGATGCTGTCCCGGGGTGGAGGCTGTCCCGGGGTGGAGGCTGTCCCGGGTGGAGGCTGTCCCGGGGTGGAGGCTGTCCCGGGTGGAGGCTGTCCCGGGGTGGAGGCTGTCCCGGGGTGGAGGCTGTCCCGGGGTGGAGGCTGTCCCGGGGTGGAGGCTGTCCCGGGTGGAGGCTGTCCCGGGGTGGAGGCTGTCCCGGGGTGGAGGCTGTCCCGGGTGGAGGCTGTCCCGGGGTGGAGGCTGTCCCGGGGTGGAGGCTGTCCCGGGGTGCAGGCTGTCCCGGGTGGAGGCTGTCCCGGGGTGGAGGCTGTCCCGGGGTGGAGGCTGTCCCGGGGTGGAGGCTGTCCCGGGTGGAGGCTGTCCCGGGGTGGAGGCTGTCCCGGGGTGGAGGCTGTCCCGGGTGGAGGCTGTCCCGGGGTGGAGGCTGTCCCGGGGTGGAGGCTGTCCCGGGGTGGAGGCTGTCCCGGGTGGAGGCTGTCCCGGGGTGGAGGCTGTCCCGGGGTGGAGGCTGTCCCGGGTGGAGGCTGTCCCCGGTGGGGGGGGAATGCTGTCCCGGGGTGGAGGCTGTCCCGGGGTGGAGGCTGTCCCGGGTGGAGGCTGTCCTGGGTGAAGCTAAACATAGCTTTTCCTTCCCGAGGGTGCCCCGATGGGAACAGCGGCAGATTTCTGAGGCAGGGGAGTTCCTGACATGGTCCCTTCAGGTGCAGGGGTGGGAAGTGTGCGTGTGGGGAGGCCACACTGGGCCCTGCGCTCCCTGCTGCCTCCCGTTCCTCGCCTCCCACGCGGGAGGGAAGCCCACCCTTCCCGCCTCGGCTGGGTGGCCCGCTGGTCCTTTCAGAGCCCCGATTTGGCTCCCACAGGAGGGCTCCCTGAGGACTTCCTGAACTCGCTGGAGAAGACCGAGGATGCGAAGTTGAAGGTCACCCTCAAGTACCCACACTACTTCCCCCTCCTGAAGAAATGCCATGTGCCCGAGACCAGGAGGAAGGTGGAGGAGGCCTTCAACTGTCGGTGCAAGGAGGTGAGAGCCCGCCTCTGCCGGCTCAGTGCCTGGCGGGGCCCCACGAGCTCACTCTGCCCCTCGCAGGTGTCGTGAGGGCCCCCGGGGCAGGAGTTCTGTTGTGAACAGCCTGTTTCCTCCCTGTAAACAGATCAGATGGATGTCGCCTTGTGTCTTTCCCATGGGCTGGGTCGGTGGGGTCGAGCCCTCCGAGGTGTCAGCAGAGCCCTGACGCCGGGGGGTCCTCAGGGGCTCCCGGAGAGCCTGGCCGCCACTCTTCTGCCCTCTGCCTTGGAGCCCATCACGGTTCACTCCCTTTCTGGTTGGAAAAGGATCTGGGGTTTATAGAGACCATGTGTTAGCACAGCACCAAGTGCATAGAAATCCGGCCCAAGAGGAGGAGGGGGGGGGATTGGCCCAGCCGCCAGGGGCCTGAGAGCCCCGCCCGCGGAGACCCTGCCTGGCGCCCCTCGGGGAGGGCGTGGACCCTGGTCCCCAGCGCCGGCCGTGTCTGGGTTCCAGGAGAACTGCGTCATCCTCAGGGAGCTGGTGAGGCTGCGGGCCCAGAAGTCTCGCCTGCTGGGCTTCAGCACGCACGCCGACTACGTGCTGGAGATGAACATGGCCCAGACCAGCCAGGTGGTGGCCGCTTTCCTAGGTAACCCCGCCCCCCGCGCTCCCGGGGTGGAGGGGGGTCGGGGGACCCTGACTGGACGTGGTGCTGCCCGAGACCCTGCTTTGTCCGCCCGCGGGGCTCCCGGTGCCTCCCCGGACCCTTCCCTCTGCCTCGAGGGGCGGGCGGGGGGCCGCCGCACGGGGGTAGCCGAGCCTCTCCCTCCGCCCGCAGACGAGCTCGCACAGAAGCTGAAGCCGCTCGGGGAGCAGGAGCGGGCCGTGATCCTGGAGCTGAAGAAGGCGGAGTGCGAGCAGCGGGGCCTGCACTTCGACGGGCGCATCAACGCCTGGGACATGCGCTACTACATGAACCAGGTGGAGGAGACGCGCTACCGCGTGGACCAGAACCTGCTCAAGGAGTACTTCCCCATGCAGGTCGTCACGCGGGGGCTGCTGGGCATCTACCAGGAGCTGCTGGGCCTGACCTTTGACCTGGAGGAGGGCGCCGCCGTGTGGCACGAGGACGTGACGCTCTACGCCGTCCGGGACGCGGCCTCGGGCGCGGTCGTCGGCAAGTTCTACCTGGACTTGTACCCTCGGTGCGTGCGCGGGGCGCCTGTCGGCCGCGGGCCGGGGCCGGGGCCCCCTCGGCGCGAGCCGGGCCTCACGGCGCGTGCCTCCGCAGGGAGGGCAAGTACGGGCACGCGGCCTGCTTCGGGCTGCAGCCGGGCTGCCTGCGGCAGGACGGGAGCCGGCAGATCGCCGTCGCGGCCATGGTGGCCAACTTCACCAAGCCCACGCCCGACGCGCCCTCGCTGCTGCAGCACGACGAGGTGGAGACCTACTTCCACGAGTTCGGGCACGTGATGCACCAGCTCTGCTCGCAGGTGGGCGCGGGCGCGGGGCGCGGGATCCTTGCTCCGACGTCCCCTCGGACGCGGCGGCGCCCCGGCGTCGGCTTCCGTCGTGAAACCCCATGCGCCGGGCGCGCCAACCGCAGAGAAGGACGTCCTCGCGGCTCCGGGGGCTGGCAGCCCCGCCCAGGGTGTCGGGCGGCTTCCGCGCGCGTTAAAAAAACGCACTTCGGGAGTTGTCTTGAGAAGAGAAAAAAGAACGCTGCCTGCGCGTCTGGTGACCGTAGGTGCTGCGGACCAGAGCACGGGCCCCGGGGCGGTGAGCGCCGCGCCCAGGGAGGCTGTGGAGCTGCTGCTCTCCCGGGGACGCCGAGGCCCAGCGGGTCCCAGCGGGTCCCAGCGACCCCCCACGCGGGGCCCGGCCTGCCCGCCCCGCTGCGCGTGCACACTGCTCGGCTCCCTCGGCGTCGGTGCTTCCTCCCGAGAGCGACCCCGCACGACGGCACCAGAGCGTGCGGGGACAGTTTGCTAAGCTGTGCAGCTGTCACCTCTGCCCCGTTTGGAACATTTCCATCTCCCCAAAAGTGTCCCTCACGCCCTTAGCAGTCACTCTACCGCCATTCCTTCCCCCCCAGCCCCTGACAGCCAGGAACCCACTCCCCGTGTCTGTGGAGCTGCCTGTTCTGGACGTTTCCCATCCGTGGAGTCGCACCCTGTGTGTCCTCCTGTGTCTGCGTCTCTTCCTGAGCCTCGTGTCCTCAGGGTCCCTCCACGTGGTGGCATGTGTTGGGGCTTCACCCCTTTCCGTGGCTGAGGGACCTCCCCGGGTGTGGAGGGACTTCTTGTTACCAGTATGTTTATGAGCAGAAGGTTTTGAGTTTGAAGTTCGGTCTATTGACTGCTTTCTTGCACGTTTTGCACATCTTCTGTCCTATGGAAAAAGTCTTTCTCTAAGCCAAGGTGCTAAGAGGTTCTCAATTTTCTTTCTAGAAGTTTTGTAGTTAAGCTCTTCATTTTGTCGTCCACTGTGGTTGAGTGTTGTCTGTGATGTGAGAGTGGGGACACCTTCTGTCACCACGTTGTCACGACCGAGCCCCATGCAGCCACATGTGAGGTGCGTTTCTGTTTAAAGACACCTGGTCTGATACCTGTTGTTGGTTCATTGACGCTGCACCCATGGCGGGCGGGGCCGTGACCCTCGCCTGAACGAAGCTCCTCTAGCACGTGTCCTGTGTGTGAGCACGTCACCACCTTCTTGCGCTCCAGACACCAGACAACACTTCAGCTGTGTGCTCGGGGCCATCTTGAATAGAGAAATCACCCAAAAAACACAAAAATGCACACATCAGAGCACGCAGGAGACCACGAGAAGGACGCTTGGTTGCAGTTGGAGTTGGAACTGGAAGGCGGGGGTCCAGTGACCCGGGAGTGAGGAGGCGGCGTTGGCCCCCCTCCCTGGGGCCTGGGAAGGATGTGCAGGGGCACTTGGCTCCTGTGGCTCTGCGCCTGCCAGGCCTGGGTTCCAGCCACGCTGTGTCAGGCGCCGTGTCTTTAGAAAGAATTCTGGGCACGGAAGAGGAGGAAAGAGCACCTGCCAATGGCCACCGTCCAGATCCGCTGTGTCTGGGCCTTTGCTTCCTGGTGTGGGGCTTCGGCTGAGCGCGTTGGCTTCTTGGGTGGGGAGGGGGCGCAGTGCCTCCCTGTGTCCTGGGCGGGTCTGAGGTCTGGGGTCGGGCCCTCCTGCAGCTCCACGCCCACCCCCTGCAGGCCGAGTTCGCCATGTTCAGCGGGACGCACGTGGAGCGAGACTTTGTGGAGGCCCCTTCGCAGATGCTGGAGAACTGGGTGTGGGAGGCGGAGCCGCTGCTCAGGATGTCCCAGCACTACCGCACGGGCAGCGCCATCCCCCAGGAGCTGCTGGACAAGCTCATCAAGTCCCGGCAGGCCAACACGGGTGCGGCCGGCCCCACAGAGTCAGGGGGAGAGGGGAGGGAGGGGTGGGGGCTGCTGAACCGCCCGGCGGAGAGGGCGGCCTGGACACAGAGCCAGCGCCCATCACCTTCCTCCCCTCTTCCCCCAACCAGGCCTCTTCAATCTGCGCCAGATCGTCCTGGCCAAGGTGGACCAGGCCCTGCACACGCAGACGGCCACGCAGACGGCCGCAGACCCGGCCGAGGAGTACGCCCGTCTCTGCCAGGAGATCCTCGGGGTCCCAGCCACGCCAGGTAGCCGCGCTCGAGCCGGGCCTCTCGGGTCGGGAGGATCGTCCAGTGGTGTGTTGAAGAGGGGGACGGGTTGACAGGCTGTGGCTGAGGCCCGGGGGAAGCCCGTAACCTCTGGCCTCCTCCTGCCTTGGTTCCTGGGCCGGCCTCTCCTGCTGTGGCGCGTGGCAGCCGCGGGTGGGGTGGGCGGCTCTGCACATGCTTTGGGAACAGCCGGGCGGGGCAGGAGAGGGTAACGCGTAGACGAGGTTGGAGCACGTGTGTTGGTGCAGGCACGTGGTTCGTCCCTCGTGATGCCCCGCCAGCGCGCTCCCCGTTGTCCAGCCCCAGCCCCGACACATCACGCGGGGCCTCAGCCGCGGACCTTGTGAGATGGTCTGGGGTGAACCCGTTCGAGTTTCAGCAGAAAGTGGGCGAAGACTTATTTGTTTCCCCCAGCCGTGTCGCCCACAAGGCCCCCGTTTTCTAGAAGCGTCGGGCCGATTCCACCTCCACCCCCTGGCGGGTGTCTCAGACGGGGCTGTTTGAGGCCCCCTTTTTTGGGAAGGGGCACTGAAGGGCCCGGGGGCCGCGGCAAGAGCCTCTCCGCCTCCGTCCCAGGGACCAACATGCCTGCGACCTTCGGCCACCTGGCAGGCGGCTACGACGCGCAGTACTACGGCTACCTGTGGAGCGAGGTGTACTCCGCTGACATGTTCCACACGCGCTTCAAGCAGGAGGGCGTCCTGAGCAGCAAGGTGAGAGGCCAGCCCGCTGCCCAGACCAAGAAGGCTGCACCTGGCCTTGGCCGTGGCACAGATGCCGGTGCCACCAGCCTGGGCCCGCCCCGGCCCTCCTGCTTCCCGCCCTTTGTTCAGTCACAGCAGAGGTGGCCCCACCGCCCCCGGGCTCCAGCCCTTGCCCCCCCCCCCAGGTCCCCATCCATCCGGGGAGGGGTGCTCGACCCCCCTGCATTCCCGCCCCCTGTCCGCAGGTTGGCATGGACTACAGAAGCTGCATCCTGAGGCCTGGTGGCTCCGAGGACGCCAGTGTCATGTTGAAGCTCTTCCTGGGTCGTGATCCCAAGCAGGACGCCTTCCTCCTGAGCAAAGGGCTGCAGGTTGAGGGCTGCGAGCCGCCGGCCTGCTGACGGTGCAGGGTTCTGCCCACCTGGGCGGGCTGGGCCGCGTGCTCCCCGCCCAGGTGCCTTAGTGCCCAGCCGGGGTGGGGCAGGGGCTGCGTGTCCTCCCAGCCCCCGGGTCCCTGGCGGCTGGCCTGGGCTGAAAGTCCCCGCCTGGAGGTGCCTGGAGAGCCGGGCTTCGAGGCTTGTCTTTGTTGCACTAATGCAGCCCCTTCCCGGGAGGTTTTCCTGGTTACAGAACGGTTCTACGAAACTCAGCCATTAAAACAAGACTCCAGTCCTGGCCTCTGACTGCCGTCCCTTCCGCCCAGGAGCGGCTCGCAGCCGGCACGCCGGGGTGTGTCCTGGCCTCGGTTGGGATCAGCCCTTGGGCCGTTGAAGGCCAAAGGCCGCTCACAGGCCACTGGGAGACGGTTGAGCTGTGGGGTGAGTCAGCCAGGGGGTGGGGCCCCGCCAAGACCGCTCGCCAGGGTGCCAGGTTCCCGAGGTTGTGATTGGCGGGAGCTGGTTGTGGGGATGGGCGCAGCTGTGGGAAGCGCGGCCGTGGCCGTCCCCGCCCTCCTGCCCTGTCCTCCTGCTCACGGCCAGCTGGCTGGCCGGCTCCCTCTGGCCTCAGCAGCTGGTGGAGTTGACCACAGCGGGGGGCCACCTTCCTGGGTCCTAGTAGTTCTTCAGAAAGGCCTTAGAGATGTTTTTTGGTTGCAGTAGGAATTCATAAAGTGTCCTTCACCCTTGGGGCAGGAGAGGGGGTCTGGGCCGTCCCACGTTTCCTTTCCTGGCCTCGGAGCTTCTTGGGAGCCCTGCCTGCAGCCCTTCGTCCCCACGAAGGATGCCAGGCAGCAGAGCAAGGGACGGGGCAGCGCCCTGACCTTCTCCCCAGGGCCCCGGCGGGCAGGCCTTGCCGCACTGTGCCCCATGCTCCCCTCAGCCTGCTGCCCATTCTCGCCTGCCCGGAGCCGGCCGGCTGCGGCCTGGGCTGCAGCGTCTGCCCTCTGCGGACCTGGCTCAGCTCCCTGTGCCCACCTCTGCCTTCTGTGCTCTGGGCTGGTCAGTGGGCAGGCGCCCAGAGGCCGAGAGGGCTGTGCTGAAAAGGTGACTGTGCTTGAGTTACCTGGGGCTGGAAAAGGAATCCACCAGGCCTCCCACCCTGGCACCTCCTCATGGATGGAGGCAGCGGGTCGGGGCCTGGGGTCTGCTCGTCTTCACCTGCACTGAGCCCCCAGGTGGTCCCCGTGCAAAATCCAGGTGTGGCGTTGGCACCCTGGCTCTGCCGGGCAATGGTTCGGGGAAGCCACAGACCTCGGGCTGGTGGGCCACAGGGCAGGCTGGTGGGTCCCTGAGCAGGCAGGTCAGGACTGAGAGGACAAGGCCTTGCCCAGGGCCCAGGATCCAGGCTGAACACCGGCTGGAGATGGATCTGCTGGCCCGCCCCACCCCCAGCCCCTGCCCTCACGTGAGCCCCCAGGGCTGAGCTCAGGTGTTTGACGCTCAGGCTCCCTGGCAGCCCAGCCCATTCCCCATCCCCCATGGTCACTGAAGGGCTTGGAAGTGGGGTGCCCCATGGAGACAGTTGTTCTCAGAGCCTGGGACGTGGGCAGGGAGGATGGGCACAGGGCCCTGCTGGGGTGTGGTTCCCAGGGCAGCCGGACCAGCCTCCAGGCAGTAAGAGCATCTCACCAAAAACGCCAGCCACTCTGGGGCCTGAGCTCAGGTCCTGGGGCAGGAAGGGGCAGCAGTGCAGCTGTTAGCTGTCACTGGGGGTCGAGTGTGGCCCAGTGTCACCTCTTGGACCCTTCCCCCCCCCTTCTGGGGTTCCAACAGGACCCCTGCCAATCAGGTTCTCACCCCTCTCCGTCTCCTGTCCCTTCTCCGTGAAGGTGGAATACATTTTTAGAAAGGATGGAGTGTGTATGTTTTGCAGTCTGTGTGACGTTTCTGTGCAGTTGCTTGTTGGGGTTTGTTGAAACCTGAATGCAAAGATGGGGGCCCCGCTGTGCAGCCCGGTGGGGCCTCCCCCAGGCGGTTGGGTGCTGAGCAGTCAGCTGCTCGCTCTGTCTGCTCCCCTGGCTCCGCGTCTGCTCCCAGCTTTGATCCTCCAAGTACCTCTCAGGTTCCGGACGCTGGGGAGAGCTTGGTGCCTCTGTGGGATGGGCAGTCCGCAGGGGAGGTCGTGCGGCGCTGCAGCAGGCTGGGGGCTGGTACACGCTGTTGTGTTCTCACCCTCCCTGCGAGGTTGGCGGGGTTGGCGCGGTTGGGCACCTTGGGATCAGGGCTGTGTCTGCTCCTTCCCGGCTGTTGTCACACACGGCACCGGCAGGAGACAGCCCCCAGGGGCCCCCGCTGAGGACGGCTTCTTCCCCTGGAAACAGGCAACGTCATCTCGTGACATCTGCGTTTGATCCAGATATGTTTTTGTTTTTGTTTTTTTTTGGCCGCACCGTGCAGCATATGGGATCTCGGAATCTTAACCCCTGGGCTGCGTGGGGAGTCGCGGAATCAGGTGTAGATGGGCAGCGCGGGGCGTGGGTCTGGCCTGGGCCGGGCAGAAGGGCTCTGGGTTCAAGCCTCAGGGTTAGGCTGTCGGGTGAGTGGGACCCCATGGCTGGGCCTCCTGGGAGACAGCTCACCCGGGCCACGCACAGGTGGCCACCGGCCAGTGTGATGCTCTCATCCGCACATCCTGAACTGCCTGTGGCTGTCCCCTCTCGCACTCTGTGGCCCACAAGGCCAAGGCCCCATCAGTCCCAGAGGGCGTCAGGGCCCGGGCTGAAGCAGGTGTGTGGGTCGTTTCCCCGGCCACAGAGTTCAGTCTGGGGGTGGACAGGTTGTCCAGTTGAGGCCAGTGCTGTTGGGCCCATGACTTTTGTTGAAACCGCTTGGGAAAAGAAATTCTGTGCCGTCCCCCCCACCCGCCGCCCCGGACTTGGGACTGGGAGAATGTGAGCTGATGTTAGAGTGAGGCCATCAGCACAGAGGAACCTGAACTGCAAGGGGCCTCCCCAGGGCCCCATCCCCGCCATACTCTTTGCACTTTGAGCCAATGGATTCCCTCTTCTGCTTACGTCAGTTTGTGGAAACATTTGTCACCGGCAACCCAGAGTCTGTCGTTGACCACATCCCTGCCACCCCACCTGAGATGCACCACAGCCAAGGCGGGACTGCAGAATACACCCCCACCCCCCGGGAGCCTCCAAGGACCATCCTGGGGCCCCACCTGCTCGGATTGGGACAGGGGTGAGGGGGTTGTGCTGGTTCTGCTCTGGGAGAGACGTGGTGGACTTCCCCTCCCCTCATCCAGGGGACTCGGGGCAGGACCTGCCCAAGACTGTCTGGGTCTGCACTGGCTGAGGACCCGGGCTCCTGATCCCTCACCCAGGCGTCTGTTGAAGTCTCAGAACAGCTGCCACGTCTGGAAGGGGGTACGTGTGTGTGTGTGTAAACAGCCTTACTGAGGTCACGTCTATAAACAGTTATGTGACGTGCTCACCCCTTCAGCTGCCCCGTCCCCCCCATCCCCAGTCCTCTCCCACCGTGCCCGCCCCTCCCCACACAACCGTTCATCTGCTTCTGTCACTGATGTTTACTTGAATTTTCTCAGGTTTCATAGAGGTAAAACCACACAGGACGTCCTCTGTTAGTTTTTGTCTGGTTTCTTACACTGAGGATGGTTATTTTGAGAGACCTCCATGTGGACCCCCTTTTCTCGGTGAGCTCTATTCTGTAGCAGGTTGTACACGTCTGTCTGTTCGTCCCTCTGGTTTGCTCTGGGGTTCCAGTTTGGGGTGGTTATGTCCACCGCTGTGGACGTTTGTGCACATGACCTAGGCCTTCATCTTACTTGGGTAAATACCCGTATGTGGATTTTAGCTGTGCTCAGGTGTGACACGGCATCTCGCTGTGGGTTTACTTTGCTTTTCCCCCATGACGTGGTGCTGAGCATCTCTCCATGTGCTCATTTGCCATCTGTGTGTCTTTGATGAAGTGTCCAAACCTCTTACCCATTTCTATATACTAACAGCAAGCACTTGGAAAAGGAAATAGTTACATGTCTAAGATAGCATTTATGATAGCATCAAAACCCATCAGACACCTCGTAATAAGTGGGACAAAAGACGTACAGCTGCTGGACACTAAAACTCAAAATATTGTTGAGGGAGACAAAAGAAAATATGAGTGAATGAAGGGTTATGATTTGCCCAGAGAGTTGGAAGGTTCACAAAACATCCATTCTTCCCCGAATAGATCTACAGAGTCGACACAATCCCAATTAAAATTCCAACAGACTTTTTTTTCTCTGTGGAAACTGACTAATGATTCTAAAAATTATATTAAAACGCAAAGAACCTAGAATAGCCAAGGCAGTCTTGAAGAAGGCTGATACTTTCTGAGGATGTGCTTTTAGGTGTGGAGACTTTGGGAAAGCTGGAGTAATTAAGAGAGTGCGATTTTGGCGCAAGAATGGACAGGCAAGTTGACTGATGGACCCAAAGGACCAGACCCACATGTGAAGGGTTGCTTGATTCACACCAGAGGCATCCCTGCAGGTTGGAGAAGGGCTGTCTCTCCAGCAAAGGGACCAGTATGTGGAAAATACTGAAACCTTGATCCCTGCCTCACACCATACACAAATCTCAGTGTGAAAGGTGAAACACTTAAGCTTAAATGTAAGGGAATGACTTCAAGACCTTGGCATTTGGCAAAGATAATTTAAATGGGAAATGAGAAACATTAAATGTCAAGAGAAAGACTGGACTTTGTAACAGTTAAGAACTTATGTACATCAAAATATACCATTAAGAGAGAATAGACAAGCCAGATGGGGAGAAGATACTTGAAATATTTACCAGCAAAGGGTTTGTAGCCTTAACAGAAAAAGGAGAGACACACCAATAAGAAAGACAACCAGTTTTTGGTTTAACAGGCAAAAGACACTTCAGAAAAGAGTCAATCCAAATAGTCACAAGCTGGGACTTTCTGGTAGTCTAGTGGTTAAGAATCTGCCTTCCCACGCAGGAGACTTGGGTTCACGCCCTGCTTGGGGAACTAAGATCCCACATGCAGTGGGGCAACTAAGCCTGCACTCTAGAGACTGCAAGCCACAACTAGAGAGAAGCCCGGAGCTGCAAATAAGACCTGATGCAGCCAAGTAAATATTTTTAAAAATAGTCACAACCTTATGAAGTGGTATTCAATGTCAATTGTCATTAGAGACATGCAAATGTAAACCACAACAGAATATGCCCATCCGAGGGTCTAAAAGTATTTTGTGCTCATGGAGCAATGTACACCTCACAAAACTTCGGCCGCATCTACCCAAGGTGCTTCCCTGTTTGTACAACAGAAAAATACATGATAAGAATAGGACACACCATATGCAGAGCTGGGCTGCCAGGAGGGACGAATCTCACAGACGTTAAACGAATGAGACCAGAACAAAAAAGAGGATGTACCGTAAGCTTACACGTCTATGAGATTCAGGAACAGGCAAAGAACTCATCTACAGGCTCTTCACAAAGTTAAACAGAATTCCCATGTGACATAGTGATTCCATGTCTGAATATACGACCCAAAGAATTGAAGGGAGTTTCCCCTCTAAATAACAAGAAATCTCGAGATGGGCAATTCGGGCTGGGGGTGTTGGTGCCCCAGTTCTTGGTGGCATTTGTCCTCATGGTTGCAAGGTGGCTTCTGCACACTCAGATATTATGCCCATATTCCAGAGAGAAAGACAGAAGGACAGAGCCAGTGTGTGTGTGCCAAGTTCGTCTTTTTTTTTTTTTTTTTCCCCTCAATCAGAAAGGGACTTCCCTGGTGGCTCAGTGGTTAGGAATCCGCCTGCCAATTCAGGGGACATGGGTTCGATCCCTGATCTGAGAAGATCCCACATGCTGTGGAGAAACTAAGCCTGTGTGTCACAACTACTGAGTCTGTACGCCACAACTACTGAAGCCCACACACCTAGAGTCCATGCTCCACAGCAAGAGAAGCCACTGCAGTGAGAAGCCCGTGCACCACAATGAAGAGTAGCCCCCACTTGCCACAACTAGAGAAAGCCCATGTGTAGCAATGAAGACCCAATGCATCCAAAAATAAAAAAAATATTTTTAAAAATAAAAAATAATCAGGAAAACAATTACTTTCCCAGAGGCACCACCCATGAGGCATCTGCTAACTCAGGGTCGGCTCTTCAGCTGTGGGCTGTGTACGTGAGGGGTGATTCAGTGACGGGTGCCCCCAGTTTCCACAAGACACAGGGAAGCCTGTTTGCAGTGGGAAGCAGGGTTAGCTCAAGACGAGGAAGGGGAGGGGACGAGAGATGAGTAACCCCGGCCGCCACCTTCCTGGTCTTCAGTTTCCTCAACTGTCAAATGCAGCTGCAGAAGGTGTCTGGCCCCAGCAGGAAAGGGAAGAGGAAGGGTTTGGATGTACCCACAGGGAACATTTGCACCTGCTTTCCTTTGCACATGCATGTCCATGGCCCCTCCCTCCCTTTCTTCATGGCCCTGCTTAACTGCGAGATCCTCAGATAGGTCTTCCCGGGCATCCCCGGCTACAGTTGCAGCTCTTCTCTCTGCGGGTCCCATGTTCTGCTTTCTATTCCTTCTCACACGTATCACCCCTGAGCCTATGACATATTCACTTGTGCATCTACCTGTTTTGTGTGAACCTCCAGCTCCACCCACCACACCTCATATGTGGGTTCAATAAGCATCACCCCCCGCCCCAGCCTGCTGTCAACTCCTAGCAGTTACTCAATGAATGTTTGCCGTATCAGTGAATGGAAGAGACAGGCTGCAGTACTGGATGTGTCCAGCAGGTGGCAAGGCCTCACCACAGGTTGCCCTTCAAGGCTCATCCAAGAAGGTACCTAGATGGAAGCCATCCTAAGATGTAGGACAGGTGTCTTGATCTCCTGGACCAGTGCCATAGAAATATAGCATGGGCTACGTGTCATTTTAAATCTAGTAGCCAAGTGGATGGAAACATGACATCAACATTAGTATATCTTATGGAACCCAGCATATCCCAAACATCATTTCAATGTGTCATCACTATAAAAAGCTATTAATAAGACATTTTATATATTTTTTTTGTCCCTGAATAAAGGCCTCCGAATCCCATGTCTACTTTATAACACTCAGGCATAGCTCAGCGAGAAATAGCCACATTTCAAGACTCAGTAGCGCCAGCCATAGTGGACAGTGTGTTACTGGACAAAAGGATGGCAGATGAAACGTCAGGCTTGAAGGCTGTCTCAGCGGACGCTGGGCAGAGCCCAGGCTCGGAGGGAAATCTGCTGTGTTGCTCCCTGTGCCCTGCTTCCCCCGGGTTGCAATATGGATACTCCTGTAATGCCTGTGTCTCCAACCCAACGTGTTGAAGAGGTCCCTGATGACGTGACCCACTTTGGTGGATTCCCTGCTGGTGATCTCATCAAGTCACTGAGATGGAAGGCTTTTTTTTTTTTTTTTTGGCTGTGCCCTGTGGCTTACGGGATCTTAGTTCCTCCACCAGGAATTGAATCCTTGTCCCCTGCAGTGGAAGCACAGAGTCCTGACCACTAACCGCCAGGGAAGTCCCGATGAGCGCTTGGAATAATTAACCCCAGGACGACGGCTCTCACCATGTCTTGTTAAGAGAAATGATGAATTTCCTCCTTGAAAGGGTAGTTTGAGTTGGGCATTCTGTTACTCCTAGCCACAAACTACAACCAAACACTATTGACTATTTTATCAATCACCTAAAGATTGACCCAGAATGGTGTATCCAGTGAGGGTTAGAAGAAATCAGGTTTGATAAAAGCTACTTGGAACCCCATTTATCTGCTGAATGAAAGGCAAAAGATGAAAAGACAGTTGATATGGTTATTATCAAGACAATACTTTTTTAGGCAGAGGGCATTGGGTTTCTTCAGTGAATCTCTGCACATCAACTTTGATTTAAAAATTCAACATATTCAGGATTTTCCTGGTGGTCCAGCGAGTAAGACTCCTCTCTTCCAATGCAGGGGCATGGGTTCAATCCCTGGCTGGGGAATTAGATCCCACATGCATGCCAAGTGCCACGGCCAAAAAAAAAAGTAAAGAATAAAATAAATAAAAATTCAGCGTATTCAATTAACTTTGAATCACTGCATAATTTCACATTTGCTCAAATTTGGAGTCACAAGTTTGTTCTTTAAGTATGATGAAGTAAAATTTATATTTTAAGGCAAGACAAGAAAACACAAAATTCTCTTTCTGTGTCCGTTTGGGCCTCCTCCCTCCCTCCCATCTGCATTACACATAAGCCAGACCTCCTCGAACATGGGAACATCTTCTCAATATTTTTTTTTATATTATTTATTTATTTATTTATTTATTTATTTATTTATTTATTTATTTACTGTATTGGGTCTTCTTCATTGCTGCACAAGGGCTTTCTCTAGTTATGGTGAGTGGGGGCTACTCATTGTGGCTTCTCTTGTTGTGGAGCACAGACTCTAAGCATGTGGGCTTCAGTAGTTGTGGCATGTGGGCTCAGTAGTTGTGGTGTATGGGCTTAGTTGCTCCAAGGCATGTGGGATCTTCCGGGACCAGGGGTTGATCCCGTGTCCCCTGCACTGGCAGGTGGATTCTCAACTACTGCGCCACCAGGGAAGTCCCCCCACCTGCGCAGTCTTAAAGATCCATTTTTTCTCTTGCTTCTGACACTAGCAGTGTAACTTCTTAAAAGAAGAGCGTTCTTTCCCAACTCTGTAAAGGGTCATGATTACTTACTAATCACTTTGTATGTGCTTACCTAGACTGGGTGTCTTTGGTGAACTTTACATAAAATGTCAGTATGTCATTTTGATGTACAGTAAGGACCCTACATATAAATCTTCAAGTTGTGAAATTTCAAAGATGTGAATGTGCTCCTGTATGTCAGCTGTTGTACTATACTTCATACTTTTCAAGGTGTTGTACTGTAAGGTTAAAAATATTTTCTTGATGTTTTTAAAATTAATTAATTAATTAATTAATTTTAGCTGCACCAGGTGTTCGTTGCAGCATGTGGACTTCTTAATTGCAGCATGCATGCATGATCTAGTTCCCTGACCAGGGAACACGGGCCCCCTGTATTGGGAGTGTGAAGTCTTACCCACTGGACCACCAGGGATGTCCCTGTTTTTTTGTTTTTCTGTTTTTATAAATTTGTTTATTTATTTAGTGGCTGCGTTGGGTCTTTCATTGCTGCACATGGGCTTTCTCTAGTTGCGGTGAGCGGGGGCTACTCTTCATTGTGGTGCATGGGCTCCTCATTGCGGTGGCTTCTCTTGTGGAGCACAGGCTCTAGGTATGCGGGCTTCAGTAGTTGTGGCACATGGGCTCAATAATTGTGGCTCACGGGCTCTAGAGCGCAGGCTCAATAGTTGTGTTGCATGGGTTTAACTGCTCTGTGGCATGTGGAATCTTCCTGGAGCAGGGATGGAACCCGTGTCCCATGCATTGGCAGGCAGATTCTTAACCATTGCACCACCTAGGAAGTCCCTCCCTGTTTATTTTTTATGTATTATTTGTGTGAGAAGTATTATAAACCTATGACAGTACAGCACTTTACAGCCGATTGTGTTGGTTGGGTACCTAGGCTAACTTTATTGGATTTACAAACAAATTGGACTTATGAACGCGCTCTCAGAATGGAACTCGTTCATATGTAGGGAACTTTCTTTGTCTTGAAAATGTATGTGACTGTGCCTTCAACTTCTAACAGGTGGAACAACTTTCAGAGCTTCTGAGAGTCTGTCTCCTGGGTTATAATCCTTAGTTTGGCTCGAATAAAATTCTCTTTTTTCTTCTTAACTTGATTGTTAATTGAATTTTCATTGCCAACTATATAAAAATTTGAAACTTTAATTTGGCAAACATCACCATACACAGTTAAAGAACAAAAGGAAACAGTATTTCCAACTTATATAGTAGGGAGGATAATATTTATAAAGAGTTATTAAAATCAACAAGAAGATGACAATACTCTCATAAAATATGAAGAGTCAGCTGGGAAATTTAGCTAATCTAGGAAAAGATATTCAGCCTTACTAACAATCCAGGAATGTGCAAAAAAAATGACGGCATACTGTTTTTTACTTATTAGATGAGCAAAAAGCTGTTTACAATTGCAAAATCTAGTGGTACAGGGATAAGGTTTTTGGTAAATAGGTACAAATATTTGAGAAAGTAATTTGGAAAAATGTATCAAAGGGCCTTAAGATGATGAGTATGTACATATGCAAATGACTCAGCAATCGCATTTCTAGGCATTCATCCTACAGAAAAACAAAATGTGCTTTTTTTTTTTTTTAATTTGGAGTATATTTGATTTACAGTGTTGTGTTAGCTTCAGGTGTACAGCAAAGTGAATCAGTTATACATATACATACATCCACTCTTTTTAAGATTCTTTTCCATTATAGGTTATTACAAGATACTGAGTAGAGTTCCCTGTGCTATACAGTAGGTCCTTATTAGTTACCTATTTTATATATAGTAGTGTGTATATGTCAATCCCAATCTCCCAATTTATCCCTCCCCCTGACTTACCCCCTGGTAACCATAAGTTTGCTTTCTACATCTGTAACTCTATTTCTGTTTTGTAGGTAAGTTCATTTGTACCCTTTTTAAAGATTCCACATACAGGTGATATCATGTGATATTTTTCTCTCCAAAATGTGGTTTATACAGTAGCTCAAGTGTGCAAAAATGCATATACAGGGAGAGTCACTGTATCCCTTCCCTTCACTTGCAATGGATTTCCAGTCCTCAGTTCTAATTCCCTCCTACAAGTGCACCACTCATGAAGTGACTGCCTAAGCATGCAAATCTGATGATGCGATCCTTTGAAATTGATCCCATGTGCTTCGGGATAAAGTTCACACTCTTTAATGTAGCAGGAAATGCACTTTATCTACTTGAAGTCCTCCAAGCTTGAAATGCTCCAGGCTCATTCACTCCCCTGGCACATGTTTTTCTCTGACTTGAAATCTCCCTCCCTGTTCGTAAGGGTGTCACCAGACAGATGGCACCCTTAAAAAAAGTGATGGAAGAAAGTTCCCTGAGAGGACTACGTTCAAATACGTGGATACGTTTAAAGAAAGCCAGCAAAGGATCCTGCAGCATTCTGCGATAGGCAAGAGTGGGGGTGGTTACCACCTTTGACCTGAAGGGGAGAAAGAGGGACTAATTCCTGGAACCCAGCACGAGCTCAACATGAGAGCAGCTGAGGCTTTCACAAGACCCAGCATGGAGAGGGCCAGGAAGACAAGTCTCTGATTGTTTCTCCTCCCTGCTGATCTTGTGCTGCTGCTTCCAGTTGGTCAAAGCCAAATGGAAGTCAGGAGCCATGTGAGCGTGGTTGCTGTCATCCAGAGAAGTCAGTTTCCCAGGGTAGAGGGTGGGGCAGAAACACGTGTATGGTGAGTCTGATGGGGCAAATGGTTTCTGCTTGGCTTCAAAAACTCAGCTCAGACTACATCTCCTTTGGGAATCATTCCCAGATCTTTCAAGACTGTCAAGTTCAAGCATCCTATGCAAGCTTCTCACCCAGCCTTTCGCACGGTGATAAAGAGTCCGTTCATTTGCTATGCTTCATCCATTACACTATAAAATTTCAAAGACCATGTGATGCAGTTGAAAGAGGAGACTTTGAATTCTATGGACTCAGAATTAACTCTACACTCTGCCACTTACAAAAGCTTTGCTTTTAGACACACTTTCGATTCTTTGAGTAAAATGCTGGTCGTGGTAATACTCATCCCACGGAGCTGTTGTCAGCACTAGAAAGCATACATTTTTTTTAAATAACTCACATAGTTGAGGAGATTCCTGTGAGTGAAAGTATACTGGACGTGTTATACTGATGGCTGGGCATAAATTTGGGATTAACCTTCCTATGTTGGGAGAAAGTCAAATCTTGCAAATACTCTACCTCTGAAGCAGGACTCAAAACTCATTTTAGAATTCTCCTCTGCAGCAAGGACACAGGCATGGGACCAAAGTTCCCTGGGTCAGAGGCACTTAAGTGAAGAGTTCTCTTTGGCACTGAGCAGTTGGAGGAATCAAGCATGGTGTGGTGATTCTTATTTCCTGATGTGGTTGGTAACAACAGCAATGGCTGGTGGTGATTTCCGTGTTTTCACAAATTCAAGTTTCCAGGACTCAGGTGGCATCCATCAAGATGCTTTGACAGCAACAGTTCCCTTTAGAATTTTGTTGGGGGTAGCAACGATGGTGATATTCTCCTTTTCATGTCCCTCTAACTTGGCTCTCCTAACAGATTTGTGATGGACTCAATATCCATTTAGAACATAGATGTATTTTTTACTACAAGGTAAAACGGTTCTTAATTGGTGTCCTGTCTCATTCTGTCTCGTTTCAGAACCTGGACAGCTCCCTGTGCATCTATCTGCTTGCTGTGCTCGTTCTCTCTGAAACTTGGGTACCATCCACTCTTTCCCTTATATCTTCATATTTTGAGAGTTTTGGCTTCTTAAATATTCATGTTCAATGACGTTTAGGGAACAGGGAATTCCTGATTAGGGATTAGGTAGGATTAGCTAGGCAGTAGTGAGAACATTCCAAACAAAAGGAAGATCCTAACAGTTGTAAGATAGGTTGGCAAATACTCTTTACTGAGCGAATAAAAGAACAGTTGGTATAAGATTAAAGGAGGGACTTCCATGGTGGCGCAGTGGTTAAGAATCCTCCTGCCAATGCAGGGGACATGGGTCCCATTCCTGGTCTGGGAAGGTTCCACATGCCGTGGAGCAACTAAGGCTGTGCACCACAACTACTGAGCCCATGTGCCTAGAGCCCATGCTCTGCAACAAGAGAAGCCACCACAATGAGAAGCCTGCACATCGCAACGAAGAGTAGCCCCTGCTTGCCACAACTAGAGAAAGCCCGCACACAGCAACAAAGACCCAATGCAGCCAAAATAATTTAACTTAATTTTAAAAAAGATTAAAGGAATATGACACTGCAAATCTATGACATTTCACTGGATTGATGGAAAAGGCTGGGGTGGTTGGAGAGAACGTTTCTGCAGGTGCCTACCTGTCTGATTGGAAATCTCCCCATGTGGGTGAGTGATGCTATCAAAGCAGCAGACAAGCTTCCCCTCCTGAGCGGTTTTCATGTATCCAGGACCACAGCCCTAGCTGCACACAGAGTGGTTGAATCAGAAAAAGAGAAGTTCTGTCAATAAAGATGTCTTATTAGCAGCAGGTGAAGTATCCATGGGTCACAAAGATAGTGATAGTGGCTTTTAATCTTTGCACCTAGAATGATATTTCATTGAGTTCAAAGTACTTTCCAATTTCCCCTTTTGTGTCTTCTTTGGGTTGTTTGACTGTACGTTATTTAGTTTCCAAATGTTTGTGGGTTTTCCAGAGATCTTTTTCATACTGATTTGAAATTTAATTCCTTTGTGGTCAGAGAACATCTGGTATCACTTGAATCCTCCTGAAGGTATTAAGATTTGTTTTATGGCCCAGAATAGTCTATCTTTGCTCTGTTGCACAATCAAGAAGAATGTGTATTCTGCTGTTGTTGGTCTAGTGTTTTGTAAATATCAGTCAGGCCAAAGTGGTTGATAGGGTTTTCCAAGTCTATAACTTTGCAGATGTTCTGCCTACTTGTCCTATGAATTATTTTTTAAGATTTATTTATTTATTTATGGCTGCGTTGGGTCTTCGTTGCTGCATACAGGCTTTCTCTAGTTGTGGCGAGTGGGGGCTACTCTTCGTTGCAGTTCGTGGGCTTCTCATTGCGGTGGCTTCTCTTGTTGTGGAGCATGGGCTCTAGGCATGCGGGCTTCAGTAGTTTCAACATGTGGGCTCAGTAGTTGTGGCTCTCGGGCTTAGTTGCTCTGTTGCATGTGGGATCTTCCTGGACCAGGGCTCGAACCTGTGTCCCCTGCTTTGGCAGGTGGATTCTTAACCACTGTGCCACCAGGGAAGTCCCATACACTGCTCTGATTTTTGATTAAGCAAGGCTGAGAGCTGAGGACCATCAGTCAGCAGCATTCCCAGCTGCAGGAGGAATAGGTCCTTCACTCCTGAAGCAGGAATCTGAGCAGCATATCTTCCATGTCATGGGTTAAGGTGGGAAAAATCAGTTTGAAAAAACTGGGTTGGAAAATTGTTCAACACACCATCTTAGACCATTCGGGATGCTGTAACAAATGACCATGGACTGGTTGGCTTAATCAGCAATTTGCTTTTCACAGTCTGGAGGCTGGAAGTCTGAGGTCAGGGTGAGACCATGGTCAGCTTCTGGTGAGGAACCTCCTCTACGTTTCAAACAGTTGAATTCTCCTGTCTAGTCATGTGGTGTAAGAGGAGAGGGTGCTCTCTGGGGTCCTTTTATAAAGGCATAAATCCCACTAATGAGGGCTCTACACTCATGACCTAGTCACTTTCCAAAGGCCCCCGCCTCCTAATACCATCACGTTGGGGATGTGATTTCAACTTACAGATTTTCACTCAGGCCATGACACACGTTTATTATTGAGTTGGCTTGGGCCATATGTCACACAAATTCATCCATCTGTCAGAGCCTTCTACCTGATGTTTATTCTATCTAAACCAGTGCCACTTGAAGACCAGATTCCAGTCCAGGTTTGAAACAAGTAAAACGTAACTTTAGAGAAAGGATCCAAATCCTATTTCCCCAAGCACTTGTTGATCACGTGACAAAGTCACAATGAGAGCGTTTAATATATATATCACATAGACATCATCAAGTGCCAGTGGTCATCAGTTGTAATGGAGGAAGCACTGTCAAATTCTCCCCATTTTCTGGGGGTTTCATTTCTTCTCCAACATAAAACATGCTGTAGAGGCGAGGACTTGGGATACTGCATACACAGCAGTATAGAGTGAGAGAAAGAGTGAGAGAAATAGCGTCAGGGAAGAGAGATAACACATCATCGCTTGGTCTAACAGTATTTATAATAATAATTTAAACTAAATTATAAATAATTTAGTTTAACAATTTAAATTATATAACTAAATATATAATTTTAAATACATAACTATTTTAATTTTACCATTAGATGATTACATCTATATAATATATAATATAGGATTTAGTTATGTATTATATTGTTTTAAGAATATATTACTAACCTATAATATATTAATTATGGTAGTTTTATTAATAGAATATTCTTAACAGAAATCAATATATTAATATTACTAATAAACATTATCATTAATACAATAATTTAACTAGGTATATAATGGATTATACGCTTATTAATGTGTTAATAAATAATAGTTATTATTGTTTTATTGGCAAATGCTGAACGCACTGCACTTTCTCCCTTATTTAAGAAAAGGCCGCGCATGCGCCTGAGCTCTCCGGGAGCTCGCGTGTGCCCTTGGGGCCTGAGGACGTGCTCGGAAGCCAGATGCATCTCAGTCCTGTGTAGGCACGACCCGCCCGCAGAAGGCGCTGTGACTCAACTCGCTGCCCCCAGAGGGACGGGGAACCCAGCGCCGCGCCCGGCGCCTTCTGGGACTTGTAGTTCACGGCCTTGTGGTGCGCAGGCCCACTGCCGAGTCCGGGCTGGGAGCGGGTACCCGGGCGGCGGCAGCGGAGTGAGTTACCCCGGGCGCCTACTGGGGGCGCGGGCGGGCTGGGTGCTCAAGGGTCCCCGGGACGCGCTGCCCCGAGCGCCTCCCACGCGGCGGGACGCGGGCAGGACCCGGCAGCGCCGGAGTGCTGCGCTGCCGGTCACCTGCGCCCGCACCTGGGGCCGCCGCGCTGGAGCATCGCTTGTCCGGGCCGCGCAGCCGCGACGCCGCCCGTGAGCCTGGTCCCCACGCCCGTGCGGGTAGCTAGGCGGGAGGGGCGGGAGGGGTGGCCTGGGCTGTCCCCCTGGGGTTTGCTCCGCCTGTCGCTCTGCAGGCGGCAAAGGAGAATCAGAGAGGTTGAGCAGCTTGCCCGAGGCCGCCCAGCACCCGGCTTGGCAGCGTCTGAGCCCCGCCCTGTGAACATGCCCCTGGGCGACAGGTCCGTGGGGCAAACCCTGTCCCGAGGTAGATGCAGCTTCCAGAGGCCGGACGTTACAGGGAAACGGGGTAAACCGAACGCCCGGACTTCTGAGTAGGTTCGCTGAGCGCTTGGACTAACCCGGGGGGTCTCACCTGGGGCGGTTCTCCCCCTCGGGGAACACTGGGCGGTGCCTGGGGACATCTGTGGTTGTCATGACTGGGGGGCTCCTGACACTGAGTAGGTGGGGGCCAGGGATGCTGCGCCACTCCTATAGCGTCCAGGACGGCCCCTCCGAGAACGGTCCAGCCTCAGGGTCCCCAGTGCCGGCTGGGGGAGAGACCCTGGCTTACACCTTAGCGCTGTGATTCTAGTGATAAGCTCTCAAGGGTCCGCTCCACTGATGCCCGGACACACACTTGCACAGGAATGAGGAAGCAGCTGACCATTCTACGAAGGTCCCAGCAACAAGCTCGCAGACCTCTCCCCTTCCCTGGGGTCCATTGAACTTTCCCCTGCCAGGAAGTCGTCACCCGCCCTTGCTTATGGAGAAAGGATACCTTTCAGTGGTTTGAACACTGAAAGGGAAGCCCCTGAGCCCAGGTGCCCCAGGCCTGGGTGAATGAAGGTCTAACAAGGTCACTGACATCAGCCACAGCGAGAGGGTCCCGCAAACCACCCGAGGGTGGGAGAGGATTTGTCTGGAAGAGCTAGGAAAGGGCAGGGGGGCCTGGACCCATTGCCACCAGCTGCAATTTAAAATCCCAAGAGCAGAGAGATCAAGGTGTCCCAGGGCTCTGCTCCCCCGTGGAGTGAGTCAGAGCCAGCTCTCTGGAGAAGAATTGGCATCAAATCCCTTCTGCTCCCTCATCTCGGAAGCTTGGTGAAAGCTGCAGTCATTTTTAGATTTTTAAACTTTTCTATTTCATCTCGATTTTATTTCAAGAAGCTGACTGCACATCACGTTTTCCTTGATACTTATCATAATTCCAGGTCCTTCCTTGAGGTAACAGTTATGTTTGGCGTCTAATCCTTGCTGGCTTTTTGCTTTGTGTTTATGTATGTGTATACAGTTAGATTATATCTGTCTAACTCCGGAAAATTCCATCACCCCGAAAAGGAACCCCGTCCCCATCAACAGTCACTCCCCTTCCCCTTCTCAGCCCCTGGCAACCATGAATCCACTTAAAAATTTTTTTTCGCCTGTATACCTTTTTTAAAAATTATTTTATGTAATTAATTAATTTGGTTGCACCAGGTCTTAGTTGTGGCAGGCAGGCTGGCCCCTTAGTTGCGTCATGCAAACTCTTAGTTGCAGCGTGCATGTGGGATCTAGTTCCCTGACCAGGGATCACACTTGGGTCCCCTGCATTGAGAGCGCAGAGTCTTAACCACTGTGCCACCAGGGGAGTCCCCATGAATCCACTTTTTGTCTGTGGCTCTGCCTGTTCTGGATGTTTCCCATCAGTGGACTCACACCCTGTGTGTCCTTCTGTGTCTGCTTCTCTCCCTGAGCATCGTGTCCTCGGGTCCGTCCACGTGGTAGCGTGTGTCAGGGCTGCTCTCCTTTTCATGGCTGAATAATTTTCTGTTGTGTGGATGTGCCACGTGGTGTTTATCCCTTCCTCACTGATGGACATTTGGGTTGTTTCCACCTCTGCCTGTTGGGGGTTTTGCTGCTGGGAACACAGATGTGCCGGTTTTTGTGTGGATGTGCTGTTTTCATTTCTTTTGAGTAGATACCTAGGAGTGGAACTGGGTCTTACGGCAACTGTAATCGATTGAGGAACGGCCAGACTGCTTTTCACAGTGGTGCACCATTTTCCCTTCCCACCAGTGATGCCTGAGTGCCCTGTCCTTGGCAACACTCATCATTGTCTGTCTTTTGGGGTTTTTTGTTTGTTTGTTTGTTTGTTTTTAGACAAAGGGGTGATGTGCTATTAAAATTTGATTATAGTGTAGTTTTATTTCTTTGTGCATGAGCATTTTATATTTTCTTATTACACCTCTCTTTTTAAATTTATTTTTGTTTTTATTTATTTCTTTGTTTATTTGTTTATATCGGAGTATAAAGTATATTGCTTTACTTGTCTGTCTTTTTGACCATGAACATCTTTTCACGTGCTTGTTAGCCATTTGTATATTGTCTTTGGAGAAGTGTCTATTATTATTATTATTTTTTTTTTTTGCCCGCACCATTTGGCTTGTGGGATCTTAGTTCCCTGACCAGGGATCGAACTCAGGCCCTTGGCAGTGAAAGCACAAGAGTCCTAACCACTGGAACGCAGGGGAATTCCCTTCCTTTTTTTTTTTGAAGTGTCTATTCTTTAAATGAGCTTTTAATTTTGACTTAATTTTACACTCACGGGAGAGTTGCTGGATGGTCGAGAATTCCCACATACCTTCACACAGCTTCTCCTTGGGTGGTGTCCTTAGCCTTTTTTAAAATAATCACCCCCTTTTTAGACATTTTTTCTCTAATCAACCTTTCCCGTGAAATTCTGTTTTTGGTGGGGGGAGACCACTGTTTTTCAAAACTTTCGCTTTTTAACCAAGTATAGACTCATAAGAAGTTGCAAAGACAGGGCAGAGTTCCATGTACCCACCCCCCAGCCTCCCCCAGGGTGGCAGCTCATGTAACTATAGAAACAGTGGGCAGGGATTCTCGCTGAAGTGACTTAGGAGGGGTTTTGCCAAAACCAGACAATGCAGAGATGAACTTGGGAGCCCAAAGCTTTGAGGCCTAGTTGGAACGAGTGCTCAGAGGGGCCTGAGTAATGTTTGGTGGAGGATAGAGTTCTCTCACCACACGGTTCCAGAATCAGCACAGCCCAGATCTCCCTGCAGCTCTCCCCCTGAAAGGCAGGGAGTCCCCTGAGGGATGTGGGGAGCTCAGAATTCCCCATGGGTTCGGACTTTTCTGGAGGTTCAGTGGTTAAGACTTCACCTTCCAGTACAGAGGGTGCAGGTTGGATCCCTGGAGGGGGAAGTAAGATCCCACATGCCTTGTGGCCAAAAAACCAAAACATAAAACAGAAACAATATTGTAACAAATTCAATAAAGACTTTAAAAATGGTCCACATCAAAAAAAAAAAATCTTAAAAAATAAAAGAATTCCCCGTGGGTGTACAGGGCCACATGCTTCTGCTTCTGGTAAGGTGGGGCAGGCCCATATAGACCCTTCCCACTAAAGCACGGAGCAGTTTGGCAGAAGAGTCCCAAGAGAAGAGAGGAGGACAGAGTGGGAGCCACCTGTGGGGAGGGAGCGGTGAATCTGATTGATGTGGGGGCTAGGGGTGGGGGGTCTGAATTAAGCCTTCTAGGATGTGGGCTTGGGAGGTGGTACTGGGTTGATTCGCTCCCTCTCCCCCCCTCCCCCCCCAATTCATGTCCACCTGGAGACTCAGAATGTGAACTTTTTTTGGAAAGTCTTTGTAGATGTAATTTATTAAGATGAGGTCATCCTGGAGTGGGTGGGGCTGGGGGGGGGTGGTCCCTAGAAAAATGGCTGGTGTCCTTATAAGAAGAGGAGAGACCCACAGACACAGAGAGAAGGTGGCCATGTGAAGGGGAGGCAGAGACTGGAGTGATAGGACCACAAGTCAAGGAAGCCTGGAGCCCCCAGAAGCTGGACGAGGCAGGAAGGACCCTCCCCTGGACCCTTCAGAGGGAGTGAGGTCCTGCCACACCTGGATCTTGGGCTTCCGGCCTCCAGAACTGGGAGAAGATACATTTTTGATGTTGTAAGCCCCTCAGTGTGTGGTTATTTGTTACAGCCTCCCCTGGACGCTAATACAGAGCGCTTCACAGTAGAACTTGTGTGCTTCTAAGACCTTCAGTATCTTCATCCAGAAAATGGAGCCATTAAGACCCCTGGCCTGTCCTGGCTTCCATGACCATCCTCTGTGTGTATGGTGGGGGTCATCTCAAGTGGTGGCGGGGATTCTGGGGTCTGGGGACAGGCAGGGTCTGGTCTTCACGCTGCCTTTCTCCTCCCACAGCCCTGCCTGCCTGTGAAGCTGCTTTTGCCCAGGAGGAAGGAGAGGATGGCTGCTGGGTGCCTGCCCCTCTGGCCCCAGGTGAGTGGGGCTTCCTTACCCTCCTCCTCGAAAGGCACCCAGTATGTCTAGAGGGAACACACCTACCTGAAACGGAGCACCCTTGCTTTGTGGGAAAGGAGGGAGAATTCACTGTGAGCATCTGGGTCCAGGTACTTGGGCTCCTCCTAAGTGTAAGGAGATGTGCACTGTGTCCCTGCAGAAGGGCTGTGCTTCCTTCCTAGGGCCCTGAGCATCTCTGTGCCATCTGAAGACCCTGCAATTTCCCCTACAGAGCAGGGAGGGGCTGCCCCAGGGCGTCATCCTCTTTATTTATTTATTTAAATATTTATTTATTTGGTTGCACAGGGTCTTAAATTGCCGCAGGCGGGCTCTTTAGTTGTGGCATGTGAACTCTTAGTTGCGGCATGCCTGTGGGATCTAGTTCCCTGACCAGGAATCGAACCCGGGCCCCCTGCATTGGGAACACAGAGTCTTGTCCACTGTGCCACCAGGGAAGTCCCTGCCATCCTCTTTAAAACATATATATTTTTAAAAATTATATATATATGACTGTGGTGAAATACACATAACATTAAATTTATCATCTTAAACATTTTTTCTTTTCTTTCAAAAAAAGCTTTATTGTGGTTAAATACATATAAGGTTTACCATCGTAACCAATTTTAAGTGCACAGTTAAGTGGTACTAAGTACTTTCATCCTGTCGTGCAACCATCCCCACCCTCCATCTCCAGAACTCTCTCATCTCCCCAAACTGAAACTCTGTCCCCCCTGAAACACGGACTCCCCACCCCCTCCCCAGCCCCTGGTGCCACCATCTACTCCCTGTCTCTGTGGATCTGACTCCTCTAGGGACCTCCTGGGAGTGGAGTCAGACAGTGTGTGTCCTTCTGTGTCTGGCATGTTCTCCACATCAGAAAAACAGGGCTGATCCACAGCTCAGTTTCAGGTCCCCTCGGGGACAAGCCCTTTCTCGTGGACATCTGTAAGTCTCCTAGGTGGTCCCGCCAGCATCTGTGAGATTCTCATAGTTAGAGCCCTTGGCCCCGTGTCCTGGGTCTGCTCTGGTCCCTGACCCGCTCTCAGGGCAGCCTGGCTGAAACAGCCCACGTGGACATGGCCAGGTTTCAGCCTGGAGCTTTGCAAAAAGTAAAGAGATTGTGTCCCACTAAGACTTTTTCCCCCAGCTTTCCCCGATTGGAAGGATCTATTATGAAATTATAATAATATATTTATATCATTTATTATAGTAATCAGAACAATGTATTATCATAATACGATACTGCTTATAATTATTACATTATAATATAAATATATTATTGTATTTAATAAATGCAAACCAATAATATTTCATACTGTTTTTATTATGCATCTTATGTTAACAGCCATAAAGTACAGAGCCATTAACATTTTTTTCCTTTTTATTTCCTTGTAAGTTTACTAAGACCCTTGCAGCGAGTCAGCAATTACAGGGTTAACATCAAAACCACCAGCTAGAAATGCAAGGGGCCCTGGGGGAGGGTGTGGCAGCTGCAGCCACTGGGAGAAAAGGCTGTTTTTTTCTGCTCTATTTATTTCCTGCTCAGAGGAACTGGCAACAGGGAAGTTGAGAATGTTCAGTCCACTTGCATGCCCACCTCCCCCTCGCCCCCTCCTTGGGAATGTCTGAGCCCAGTGCTCCTCCTGGAGGAGAGAAAAGACCAAAGGCATCGCCAGTTGCTCCCTCCCTTCTCCCTCCCTCCCCTCCTCCCCTCCTCCCTCCCTCCCTCCCTCCCTTCCTTCCTTCCTTCCTTCCTTCCTTCCTTCCTTCCTTCCTTCCTTCCTTCCTTCCTTCCTTCCCTCCTTCCTTTCTTCCTTCCCCTCATTTTAGCGCGAATGACCCGAACAATCCGGGGCATCCAGCACGCCCACTGCCCCACGTGGGGTCTGTCGCTGTCAAATTCCACAGGTGGCTTTTCCTCCTCAGGACAGCCAGCAGCCCAGCCAGCCTGGCACCAAGCATCCGTCGTCCCCCAGCCCTTCGTCCTCCCTTCCCCAAACTCGGCTCTCCCCGTATTTCAGGGAGCAGTCGAGTCAGGGGCGGGTAGGAAACCCCACTCCTTACCCCTCTGTGCCTCGTGGACCGCCAACTCATGGCACCAAAGAACCAGTCTCTAGGGACCTCAGGGTTTGGATGAGGGACTCCCTGGTCAGACAGATTGCTTGGTGTGGCTTCTAAGGGCTCTGGCTCTGTCAACATCAGAGGCCACGACCCCGTGAACTCATGAGCCCTCAGGACCACCCTGTGAGGTTGTCCAGGAAAAGTCAGTAATAGACCTGCCAGCACGTGACCCTAGAGCAGCACAGCCTCAAAAAAGCAGGGGGAGCTTCTCCGGTGGGAAGGTCATACTCGTGAATCCAGACGTTAGAATCACCAGTTCAGTGAGAAATGGGGAAAGCATTCCCCGCAGACCCGCGAGATCTTAATTCCTGGACCAGAGATCAAACCCATGCCCTTGGCCGTGAAAACATCAAGTCCCAACCACTGGACCGCCAGGGAAGTCCCTGGGGGTCGCCCTTCTTGAGCAGAACTGATGTGGTATTTTAGGAGGTGGTGACCTTCGAGGACGTGGCCGTGGACTTCACCACGGAGGAGTGGGCTTTGCTGGACCCGGCTCAGAGGAGGCTGTACACAGAGGTGATGCTGGAGACCTGTGGGAACCTGGCCTCTGTGGGTAAGACCAGCGCATTCCTTCTGCGTCCATCAGGTCACGTTTATTTAGCATCTGCTGCATGTCGAGAGCTGTGCTAGGAAGTAGGGATTTACTGGTGAATGAGACGGGCATGGTTCCAGCCCTTGTGGGGCTCGCAGTCGGCTGGTTTCTCCAACACAACGAATTTCCTGACTAGTTGAGTATATGGCAGCCAGAGCCACTGTGGAAGTGCATCTTAGCTTAGGCATAGATAATGTCCCTGATTTTTCTTGGCTGCAGAGTCAGGGTGTTTGCACTCTCTCTGCCAAGCTGAAGAGCCATGATTTATTTATTTATTTAAAAAAAAATTTTTTTTTTTTAGCTGCACCAAGTGGCATGTGGGATCCTAGTTCCCCCACCGGGGATGGAACCCTTGCCCCATGCAGTGGAAGCTCAGAGTCTTAACCACTGGACAGCCAGGGAAGTCCCAAGAGCCATGATTAAAAAAATTTTTTTTAATTGTGATAAAATATATTTAACATAAAATTTGCCTTTTAAATAATTTTTGAGTATATAATGTGGTGGCATTAGTTACTTTCACAATGTTGTGCAACTAATCACTGCCGTTTCCAAAACTTTCTCAATGTTCCTGAACTCTGTCCCCATGAAACACTGAGTCCCTACCCCCTCCCCCAGCCCCTGGCCCCACCATCTACTTCCTGTCTCTGTGGATCTGACTTCTCTAGGGACCTCCTGGGAGTGGCATCAGACAGTATTTATGCTTCCGTGTCTGGCTTCTCTCACTGAGCATCATGTCCTCAAGGTCCATTCACTGTGTAACAGGTGTCAGAGTCTCCTTCCTTTCTAAGGCTGAGTCATATTCCAGTGTGTGGAGGGACCACGTGTTTATCCATCATCTGCTGATGGGCACTTGGGTTATTTCCACCTTTTGGCTGGTGTGAATTGTGCTGCTGTGAACAAGCATCTCTTCGAGTCCCTACTTTCAACTCTTTCCTGTTTATACCCAGAAGTGGAATTGCTGGATTGTGTGGTGATTCTATGTTTAGCTTTCTGAGAAACCGCCAAACTGTTTTCCACAGCAGCTGCCCCATTTTTCATCCCTGCCAGCAATGTAGGAGGGTCCCAGTTTCTCCACATCCTCGTCAACACTTATTTTCTTTTACCTTTTTTTAAAAAAATTATACCCACTGTATTAGATAAAAAGTGATAGTCATTGTGGTTTTGATCTGCATTTCCCTGATAACTAGTGATGTTGAGTTTTGCTTCATGTGCTGGCTCACCACTTGTATCTCTTCTTTGGGGAAATGTAAGATCCACATTTTTTAAATTAGGAAAATAAAATCTTTAGCTTGGTCAATGTGCTACCTCTCCTATGCATGGGAGGCTTGTGGGATCTTAGTTCCCCGACCAGGGATCAAAACTGTGCCCCCTGCAGTTGAAGCGTGGAGTCCTAACCACGAGACCACCATGGAAATCCCTCTCCCACGTACTCTTGTCTCTTTCAGAAGCCTCGAGGAACCAGAGTCCTGATACAGACATTGAGGATGGCACTATATCCCCAGCACCAGCCTCTCAAGTCACCAGTCTTTCTCCATGGACAGCGTATTCACTCTTTCAACCAATGGTGTCTTTCCACTGGGAGCAAGGAGAAGCCATGTGGATGGCGGGGAAAGGAACTCCGCCAGCTTCCTGTTCAGGTAAGTATAGGCAGATATGAGCCATGGGGATGGGGGCAGCATGTGGGGACTGTTGGTCAGAGATCCTTCCATAGAGGCTCTAATTGTCTAAGGAGAAGGCTGAGGACCTTGGCTGTACTTTCCCACATATCTTCAGTTTCTCCTCCATCAACCTTCTTCCATGAACTAGCTTCCACTACCCGTCTTTGTGTGCAGAGAAAAGAACATCCTTTTCCTTCTAAAAGCCATTCTACCTGTATTTCCTGTTCCATCTCTTCCCTCTCTGCTTTCTTGATAATTCTTTCCCTCTGCCATTCTTTTTTTTTTCTTATCACTCTGAATTTTTAAAAAAATTTTTAATTGGAGTATAGTTGATTTACAATATTGTGTTAGTTTTAGGTGTACAGCAAAATGAAACATATGTATATATAAAACCTCCATTCTTTTTCAGATTCTTTTCCCATATAGGTTATTACAAAATATTGAGTAGAATTCCCTGTGCTATACAGTAGGTCCTTGTTGTTTATCTATTTTGTACATGGTAGTGTGTATATGTTAATCCCAAACTCCTAATTTATCACTTCCCCCCCATGTTTCCCACTTGGTAACCATAAGTTTAATTTTGAGAACTGTCAGTCTGTTTCTGTTTTGTAATTAAGTTCATTTGTATCATTTTTAAATGAGATTCCACATATAAGTGAGATATCATATTTGTTTTTCTTTGGCTTACCTCACTTAGTGTGATAATTTCTAATTCCATCCATGTTACTGCACATGGCATTATTTCATTCTCTCTTTTTTTATGGCTGAGTAATATTCCATTGTATATATATACCATGCCTTCTTTATCCATTCCTCCATCAATGGACATTTAGATTGCTTCCATATCTTGGCTATTGTAAATAGTGCTGCTGTGAACATTGGGGTGCATGTGTATTTTTGAATTATGGTTTTCTCCAGGTATATGCCCAGGAGTGGGATTGCTGGATCATATGATAGTTCTATATCTATTTTTTTTTAAGGAACCTCCATAGTGTTTTCCATAGTGACTGTACCAGTTGACATTCCCACCAACAGTGTAGGAGAGTTCCCTTTTCTCCATACCCTCTCCAGCATTTGTTATCTGTAGACTTTTTGTTGATGGCCATTCTGACTGGTATGAGGTGTTACCTCATTGTAGTTTTGATTTGCATTTCTCTAATAATTAGTGATGTTGAGCATCTTTTCATGTGCTTTTTGGGCATCTGTCTTCTTCTCTCTGTCACTCTTATTTCTCCTTCTTTCTAGAGCAGTTGCTTCTACATTTACATTCCCTGCCCCCCGCATACTGATCCATTATCCCTTTTCTAGCCTTCCCCTGTGTTCAAAGCTGATGTTTGAACATTAATCCGCACATGCCTTGTATATGTTGGAAATACTTCTCTCTCACTGTTCTTAAGTTAGAAGCTTCTTTCTTAGCCCTGCCTCTCAATTTATTTCAGATTGGGAGACTAAACTGAAAAGCCAACAGTCAGTTTACAAGAAGGTGGTTTTGGAGGAAGAATCACTTGGTGGTATGAATATTGTAAAGCTCCCCAGAGAGGGCTGGGGATGTGCTCAACTTGAGGGGAACTGTGAAGACCCACAGAGGCTTTCGAGGCAAATGGGGTACTTCCAGATAGAGGCATTTGTACAAGAGAAGGCTACTGCATGGCATGAATTTGGGGAAAAATGTAATCTGAGCTCAGACCTTTTTTTATCACAAGGTTTTCTAGGAAGACGTTTCCATGACTGTGGCTTAGCTATTGAGAGTTTGGTATCTGATCCATTCTTAAACCATCATCATATGGGATATACATACCAGAGACCCTGTAAAAGTGATGAAAGTGGAAAAAATCTCAACCCAAATAGTCACCTTATTCCACCTGAAAGAACTCAAACAGGGGAGAAAATTTCTGCATATGCGGAAAGTGGGAAATCATTTAATCATGGTATGGCACTTACCATACACAACAGAATCAATACAGCAGAGAAGCCCTATGAATGTCACCAGTGTGGGAAAGTGTTTAACCGGAGGCATTCCCTGAGTGAACATCAGCGAATTCACACAGGAGAGAGACCATTTGAGTGTCCGGAATGTGGGAGAGCCTTCACGCACAGCTCCACCCTCACTCGACATCTGAGAACTCATACTGGAGAGAAGCCCTATGCATGCAGTGAATGTGGGAAAGCCTTCAATAGGATTTCCTCTCTTACCCAACATCAGAGGATTCACACAGGGGAAAAGCCCTATAAATGCAAAGACTGTGGGAAATCCTTCTGCCAGAGTTCTTACCTTATCTTGCACAAGAGAACGCATACGGGTGAGAAGCCCTATGAGTGTAATGAATGTGGAAAGGCCTTCAGTGACCGATCGTCTCTTAACCAACACGAGAGGACTCACACCGGCGAGAACCCCTATGAGTGTAACCAGTGTGGAAGGGCCTTCAGCCAGAGGTCTTCCCTGGTTCGGCATGAGAGAACCCACACTGGAGAGAAGCCATATCTCTGTAATGAATGTGGGAAAGCCTTCAGCCAGAGCTCTTCCCTTATCACACACCAGAAAACGCACACTAGCCAGAAAACCTATAAAATAATTGATTGTGGGAAAGCATTCCATCAGAGCAGCCACCTTGTTGGATTTTAGAGCTCACTTGCTGCCTTGTAATGTACTGTTTTGCACTCTACCACGTAGGTCTGTTCAGACTTTGCCCCTCTGATGTACTGCTTGAGAATAAGTAGGCTTATGCTTCGTTCTTGAAGCAAAGCACTGTAGTCCAGAGCGGGGAAAAGGCACCTTATAATAGGGAGAAATTGCCATGGAACTATGCCTAATGAGCTCCACCCTCTTGGAAAAGATTGGTAAATGGAATGGGATATTGCTGAGAATTACTGCATTAATTTAGTTGTTGAAACAAAGCATGTTCTGTTTCAACTTTTTGTTTCAATAATCTGAATATTTTACTTAATCCTTCTGCCACTGTTGGTCACTTAGCTAGGTCCTGACTTGTCTCACACACTACTCTGGCAATGCAGAGCATTTGCTAAGATAGAAGGTGCTTTGGATGCAAAGGGAAAAGCAAAGAGTGCAAAGTAGTATGTATAATTCTATCCAGTGAAGTCAAAATATATACATAAATCGAAAAAGACTGGACAGAGATGTGGAGAAATGAACAGTCATCTGATAATATGTGTTTTCTGCCTTTTGCCATTTCGTTTGGTATTGCTAGAATCATTTTGACAATATAAAAAATGAACAAGCCCAAGGGATATTGAGCTTTATTGATCAGTCAGGGAGGACTGTAGATACCAAGATGGCAAGGATACAATGCAGTAGGTCTTGGGACATGGAGAGCTGAAGTGACCTTTGGCATCTTGGGAAAACCAGCTGTGAGATGTACTTGCCAGAGTGTGGATATACATCATCGTCGTCATTAACATTTATTGGGTACTTAGTATATTCCCAGCGTCACTCTAAATTCTTTTTTTTTTTAAGATTTATTTTATTATTTATTTAATTATTTATTTTTTGGCTGTGTTGAGTCTTTGTTGCTGTGCACAGGCTTTCTCTGGTTGTGGTGAGCAGGGGCTATTCTTCATTGCAGTGCGAGGGCTTCTCATTGCTGTGGCTTCTCTTGTTGCAGAGCACGGGCTCTAGGCTCGCAGCCTTCAGTAATTGCAGTGTGTGGCTCAGTAGTTGTAGTTTACAGGCTCTAGAGCACAGGATCAACAGTTGTGGTGCACAGGCTTAGTTGCTCCATGGCATGTGGGATCTTCCTGGCCCAGGGATCTAACCCATGTCCCCTGCATTGGCAGGCAGATTCTTAACCACTGCACCACCAGGGAAGCCCCCCAGTGTCATTCTAGACCCTGTATGTGTTTCCTCATTTTACCTTCTCAACAACCCCATGAGATAGTAGGTTTTTGTATCCCCTATTACAGAAGGAGAAACAGAAATAAGGTAACTTACCCAGAGTCACCCAACTAGAAAGTAGTGGGATCTGGATTTGAACTTGAGCAAGCTATACCAGGCCAATGTCACATTTGCAAGGAGGGATGCAAGGGAGCTGTGTTTTCCAAATTGTCCCTTAAAAGTCACTGAACTGTCTTGTGAGTCTTCCCCTTTCCCTGGAGCTAGTGAGGGAGGTTGACTGTCAGAGCTCTCCCACCTAAATTGGACCTGATCATGTGAATATCATTGCCTTTCCCTAAAGTAAAGATCCCCTATCTGGGGTAGGGGATCTGTGTAGACCCGACTTGGTTGATGGATATGTTTCTTAAGGGCTCCGTGAACAACCTTGTACTGGATGCAAAATATGTGCTGGGGCATACATGTGTTTTCTGGGGAAAGCATCTCTAGCCTTCATCATATTCTTAGGAATACTTGCCTTATAGGTGTCTCGAGTGCACTATTTTTCAGTCTTGACCTCTCCTCCCCTCCAACAATTATTTATAGAAAACCTGAGCTTTTTGTCATGCCAGGTGGCTGTGGATAATTCAGATGAGGTGTCTGCCTTCACTAAATGTATAATCCAGTGGTGAGGCAGCAGGGTAGCTTCACGGGCATGGGCTTGTGCAGTCCCCCAAGGCTCTGCCCTCAGAAAGGTCCTGTGATTGATTTAATACTCTGCAGGATCCATCTTGATATTCTCAAACTTTGGACAAAGCCACCCCTTTCCCCCTATTTTCATTTTGCAGTGAGCCCTGAACCAGACCTGTAGCCAGTCCTGTGTGGGAGTGATGGAGGGGCAGGGACAGATGATAAACAGGTAACCAAATACTTTAATAATTACAAACTTTGGCAGATGCCCTGGAGAACATGAGCAGGATGCTGCTGTGATAGATAATATGAGAGGGACCAACCTCAGATATGGCCTTTCTGAGGATCTGATACTTAACTTGAGATGTGAAGCACTGGAGCATCCCAGATGCAGAATTTTGCCAGAGGACAGCTTCCATTTAGCTTTGTTTTCACATGTGGTTTTATGATCACTTAAAAAATGTTTACAATTTTCATTTTGATTTCTCTGACTCAAAAGTATTCTTTAAACTTCTGGATATTTAAATAGCCTTTCCCCACTCTTTAAAAACAAATTCTTTTTCTTGTCATATTGCACTGGCTCGGTCCTCCAGCAGTGTTGAGTGTTGAGAATGGACCTCCTTACTCTGTTCCAGATCTTGGATTAAAGCATTCAATCTTTCACCGTAGTGTATGATGTTAACTGCAGGTTTTTCATAGATGCTTTTCACCATTATTCTCTTATTAAGTTTCTGCTTTTATTATGCTGTGGTCTGAGACTGTGTCTACTGTTTTGAATCTCTGAAATTTATTGAGGCTTGCTGTGTGGTTTACTATGTGGTTGAGTTTTAGAAGTATTTCACAGATCTTGAGAAGAAGCTGTATTTCCTGTTTTTACAATTTGGAATCTGGCCTATCTATTACATCAGTGTTATTAATCAGTGTTTCTCAAATTTCTTGTCAGGAGGTTCAGATTTAATAAGTGGGAGTTGGAGTCCAGTAATATGCATTTTTAACTAGCACACGAGGTGGTTTCACTGATGCTCCTTCTTTTTCAGGTATCTTTGAGAAATGCTGCTTATTCTTAATCCTCAGATTGTTGGTTCAAAGATCATAAGCTCAAGATAATTAACTTACTGTGCCCTATTGCTATTGTGCTTAATTTCCCTCAGTATTTATTTTCTGTTGTTTTTGCTTCTTCTTCTTTTTTTTGGGGGGGGAGGGTGTCGTGTTTTTACTTATTTATTTATTTATTATTAAAAATATATTTTTTTGGCCACACCACGCAGCATGCAGGATCTTAGTTCCCCGACTAGGGAAGGAACCTGCACCCCTGCAGTGGAAGCAGAGTCTTAGCTGCTGAACCGCCAGGAAAGTCCCTGTCATGTTGTTTTCTTTTCTTATATTTGGGGTAAATAATTTATGACAGGTCTGCACTGCGAATTATACCCTTTATCATGTTGAGGTATTCTCTTTGCTTTAATTAATAGCACCCCTTCTGCTTTTTAGACAAAAGTAATCTGTTAATTTTTTACCAGCTTTGAATTTCGATACAGCTCTGCTGACACTACAGTACATCTCAGAGTGATGTGACTGTAAAATACCGTGTCCCTCAATTTTAGCATAAAGTTGTAATTTGTTTTAAGATTCTTTTCTTTTTTAATGGATACATTTATTCCAATTACTGCTGTAGTAGATGTTCTTGGCTTTAATTCTGCTATGTTTTAGGTCATTTTCCATATTTTTGAAGTTTCTTTTGTTTTCTGTCTTTTACTCTGTTGTTTGTGTTGGCAGAGTTATTTCTTTTCTAGTAATTTATAAGATGTATTTCCTGCTTTAATTTCTTTTGGCACTTTAAAAAATTGCACTAAACATTATAATTAAACTCAACATATTGTAATTTATCAACATTAAGCAGTTTTTGAAGGGTACAAAAGTCAAGTTGCAGAGTATGTGTGTGCAGCATAATGGAATTTTAATGAAATTTGGAAATAGGGAAAATAATGTTATATATAGTTTGTGGATCTGTGTGTATGGCATGGCAATAATAAACACCAAATTTGTGATGATGGTTTCCCAGGGAAGAAATGGGGAGTAATGGGATCCCTAAGGTGATACACAGGACATTTCAACTCTATCTGCATGTTTTCTTTCTTTCAAGAAATCTGATAGAGGGAATTCCCTGGCTGTCCAGTGGTTAGGACTCTGAGCTTTCACTGCCGAGGGCCCGGGTTTAATCCCTGATCAGGGAACTAAGATCCTGCAAGGCTCAGGGTGTGGCCAAAAAAAAAAAAACAAAACCACACACACACACACACACACACACACACACACACACAGACAAAAGGAAGAATAAAGAAAAGAAAGAAATCTGATAGAGTATGGTAAGTGCATAGGATTTAATAGAGCTTAGCAGGAGATGCGCAACTATTCAAAACATTATTCCCTGCTGATTCTGTATGATTGAAATGTATCAGAATAGTTTTATTTATTTATTTTTAAAAATTTTATTTACTTTTTGGCTGTGTTGGGTCTTTGTTGCTACACCCAGGCTTTCTCTAGTTGTGGCGAGCAGGGGCTACTCTGTTGTGGTGCATGGGCTTCTCACTGCGGTGGCTTCTCTTGTTGTGGAGCACCCACCGTAGGCGCCTGGGCTTCAGTAGTTGTGGTGCATGGGCTTAGTTGCTCTGCAGCATGTGGGATCTTCCCCAACCAGGGATTGAACCCATGTCCTCTGCATTGGCAGGCAGATTCTTAACCACTGCACCACCAGGGAGGTCCCTCAGAATGCACTATTAACCCATATTTTTTAAAAAGTATATATTTTAGTTTTAATACTTTATAAATCCAATGAGTAACTTATTTTTGCCTTGAAGCTTTTTTATATGTTAATTCTCTAAACACTTATTTTTATGAAAGCATCTAAAATCATTATGAAAACCATAAAAGGGAATTTTTATTTTATTTTTTTGGCCACACCCCTTGGCTTGTGGGATTTTTAGTTCTGAGAACGTGGAGTCCTAACCACTCTACCACCAGGGAATTCCCAAAAAAAGGCATTTAAAAAATTCTGTCTGTAAATAAAGTGACAAGTGATATCAGAGTTTGGGCATCCACTTAATGTCAAACGAGAGAAATTTTTCCAAAAGAAGCAGGCATATTAATGCATCAGGTGTTTAGCCCCCATCTAGTAAGTGTATTAAAAATTTTTAGGTCCATCCCAAATTTATATAAGCTTTTTCTGTTTTATATCAGTTAAAGTAGGAATTCAATTGCCTCAGGGATATCATAGCCTTAAAAAAAAACTTTTTAGAAAATGTGGCAAAGTACACATACCATGAAAGTTACCATTTATTTATTTATTTGCCATCTTAACCATTTTTAAGTTTGGCTACGTCCCATGGCTTTAGGGATCTTAGTTCCCCAACCAGGTATGGAACCTGTGCTGCCAGCATTGGAAGCCTGGAGTCCTAACCACTGGACCACCAGGGAATTCCCTCATCTTAACCATTTTTAAATGTACAGCTGCTAACAGGACTGCTTCTCCCAGAGAGCACGTTGAGGTCCAGACAGATCCAAACCTTGGCCCTAAAAAATGTGTGCTGTAAAGTTACTTGATGTATATTTATTATAATTATTTACGGGTGCATTTAACCACCTGTTCATTCCATTTGATGCTATTTACACCACTGCTGTGTAAAGTAAGCTCACGACAGGAAAAGTCGCAGCAATAACCATCTATCAATTTTGATTTACCTTAAGAGTTGTGTCGTCATCCACTCTTACTGAGGAGACTCAAAGGCCAACCTGCTTGGATGGCTCTAATACTTAAGGGTTGCCAAGGGGCTAGGAATTCAAAGTGTTTCTAATTATTAAGAAAAAAAAAATTGGGATGAAGTACATTCACACTGTTATGCAACATCAGACCCTTTTCATTTTCAGAATTCTCTGGGGATACACTAAAAACCTGATCAGACATACATTTCCTTGCACTGCAAAAACGCACAGCTGAGAACGGTGCCATCGCACACCTGTGGCTGTGCTGAGACCAGTCCTGCACGGGGGCTGGGGCCGCGGGGTCCCACTTCCCACGGGGCAAAGGCCCCTGGCCCTTGGGGTGCTGAGCTCAAGCCCCAGTGGTGGGGCTGGGACGAAAGGCGGGGCCTCCGCGTGTCAAAGGTCACACGTCAAAATCAAGCGAGACCCTGGCTTGCAGAGTGTGACGTCACCAAGCGCCTTTGTTCTCGAATAAAGGGCATGTTTCCACGGTGACTTCGCCCCCGGGCCGGTTCCCAACCCCGGAGGCCACCTGACAACCCCCCTCACCCGCATCCCGTCCTGTCCAGTCCCGGCTCCGGACAGAGGCGCTCCGTGTGGAAACTGGAGGCGCTCCTCCTGGTCCAGGAGGAGGACTGAGGAGGGGCCGCCAAGCTGCAGGCAGACGACGGGCCCACCCGGCCGGGAGCGAGCTCTACCCGCAGCCAAGTCCGGGCCGGGCTGATTGAACATGCGCCCCGAAGGGCTGTCACTCAGGAATCAGAGGGCGGGCCTGGGAGGACTGCCCAATCAGACGCGACGGGGCCATTCGGATAACCGTCCAGTCAGGGACCCCGGCAGCAAGAATGCCGAAGCACTGTTCAATCAGGACGGTGGGGCGCGAAGCATCTCCCAATCAGGAGCCCAATGGCAGAGAGTGCCAGGAGCATCGTCCAATCAGGGCTGGGGGCGGGCACGCTCCCAGCCCGGGTGCGGGTCCTTCTCCGCCGGTCGTGGCGCTCGCGCAGCTCACCTGCGCCGCTGCTCCAGGTGTGCGGTTCCCAACGCTCTCACCTGTCTGGGCCGCGGGGAGGGCGCCCAGGAGAGCCTGTAGCCGGGCGGAGATGGTGAGTGCGCGGGGCCGAGGCCCGAGACCGGGAGGGGCTGTTTGGAACCGACCAGAATCGGCTGGAGGAGGTCGCGGGGTGGGGTCCCGGCGTCCTGTCGGGTCCCCGCGTACGGGTCGGGGGTCTCAGGTCTACCTGGGTGCCCCAGATGCGCACAGCTGCCCTCCGCCCGGAGGTCCGGGAGCATCAGCCCCTGGTCGGTTCCTCCCAGCGGACAGTCTGCGGGGTTGGGCAGGGAGCCTGGGGAGACCTGTTTGGGGGCCCTGGGCTGGGAGGGGGTCTCCTGGAAGGTCTTCGGTCTTGAGGGACCCCAACCCCAGTTCTCATTCCCTGGAGGGACGGTACTTGTCAGCTGACCGGACGCATGAGGGGAAGAGAAGAATGATTTCTGCCCCCTGGGTTCTCACAAGTGAAGGGAGAAAAACTGACCCAAAGGTCAAGGAAAGCCCATCACGAGGTGAGGCAGTACCTCTCACCGTTCCCCCACCCTCCCAAGCAAAGGGCACTGTTGACACAGCGGGGACACAGCCGGTGTCCTTTGTTCAGAGAGCACGCCAGGGAGCAGTGGGGGAGGGGTGCCCCACGTGGTAGCGTGGCTGCACTTGATCCTTGTGTTGTGTGTGTCTGGGTACCACTTCAGCACTGCCCCTCCCTGGGTTTGTCACCTTGAAGAGATGTATTCACTTACTGGAACCTCAGATTTTCAGCAAGTGTAAAATGCATAGAATTAATACAGCAGGAAACAAAAGAGAAAATATTTTCAAAGGGGTGAGTTTCAGGAAAAAAAAAAAAAAGGAAAATGTCTTAGCTTCCACTTGTTAAACATTCTTTTAAAATCTCCCCCAGGCTGTAGTAAGTTTCCAGGTCAGTTCCCTTGAGTGGTAACAAATGGAATTCCAGGGTTTAGCCTCCAAAGTTCTGGGGAAAAGCATTTCAGAGAAATAGAGAAAATCTCTTTTCCTATACACAGCTGCAGAGAAGTGAATACAATACCACATAACATGGTAAGTGAAATTGGTGTGTTTTATTATCAGTTAATTAATTATGGCTGCATTTGGCCTTCATTGCTGCACTTGGGCTTTCTCTAGTTGAGGGTAGCAGTGGCTTCTCTTGTTGCAGAGCTTGGGCTCTAAAGCACAGGCTCGGTAGTTGTGCACCGGCTTAGTTGCTCAGAGACATGTGGGATCTTTCCAGACTAGGAATCAAACCCGTGTCCCCTGCGGATTCTTAACCACTGCACCACCAGGTTAGTCCCTGGTGTAAAGATGCATCAATCAGTTATTTAATTTGTGAGAGTAGATAATACTGTTGTTTCTTATCTGTGATGCACTTTGCGTAAATCTGCAATAAATTGATTGCTGTCTGTGGAAGTGGTGGGAATACAAGGATCTTACTTAGATACCAGTTTGTCCTGTCCCATGTGTGGAAGTGTCTGTCATTTCTGCTTGGCTCCCAGTGGCTGCCCTGTGGTGAATCAGGTCTCCCCGTAGGCACATGCCTACTTCGGGCTCTGTTCCTGTCTGTTGGTCTAGTTGCCCATTCCTCTGCCAATTCTGTCCTGTCAGGAGTGCTGCTGCTTTAAAACCCTTACAGTGTGATAACGCAGGTTCTTGCCTGATTCTTCAGAATATTTTGGCTGTGTGGGGGCATTTGTTATTAGGTTTGTAAAGTTAGTATTTGTCAAATCCTAAAGAACATACCTGGTTTGGGAATTTTATGGAATTTTATAAAGTTTCTGGGTCTGCCTTGGGAGGGTTGATAACTTGGTAACACTGATTTTTTTTTCCCACCTTCCCAACTTTAATAAAGAAAAAGCAATGATGATAAAACTCTAGAGCATACTCAGTTTTCTGGGATTCTTCCCTTGAAAACATGGCATTCCAAACACATGCCAAAGCGTACATGTTTCCTAATTGTACTAAGTAGGTGAGAAGCTGAAATCCTAAAACGTTCATCTTCCAACTTTCCTCAGTCTGTGGTCTGTCTGGATCAGCAAGAATCTCCTGAAAAGCTACTGTGGCTGCATTAAGTTTTGTGCGTAGCTCTCTGACCTCTTTTATATGCAGCAGTTGCAGAATTTGAGTAGCTTCATGAAGAGCTGCATCTCCTGGGTAACAGTGATTTTAAGAATGTGTGCCATCTCCTCATTTATTTCATTTTGCTTTGTTATTATCCTTCATGTTTTAAAATTTTTGTTAGATTCTTTTTATAGCCTTCATTCAACTTGTTTTGTACTATTTCAGTTTGGTTTTGTACTGTGGTATGTGTTGTCCTTTTTTTTTTTTTTGAGTCAATATTTATTGGAGTATAGCTGCTTTACACTGTTGTGTTAATTTCTACTGTACAGCAAAGTGAATCAGCTATACATATAATATATCCCCTCTTTTTTGGATTTCCTTCCCATTTGGGTCATCACAGAGCATTGAGTAGTTCCCTGTGCTATTCAGTAGGTTCTCATTAGTTTTCTGTTTTATATGTAGTATCAATAGTGTATATGTGTCAATCCCAATCTCCCAGTTCCTCCCATCCCACCCCTTTCCCCCTTGGTATCCATACATTTGTTCTCTACATCTGTGTCTCTATTTCTGCTTTGCAAATAAGATCATCTATACAATTTTTCTAGATTCCACATATATGCGTTAATATAGGATATTTGTTTTTCTCTTTCTGACTTACTTTACTTTGTATGGCAGCCTCTGGGTCCATCTGTGTCTCTACAAATGACCCAATTTCATTCCTTTTTATGGCTAATATTCCATTGTATGCATGTACCACATCTTCTTTATCCATTCCTCTGTTGATGGGCATTTAGGTTGCTTCCATGTTCTGGCTATTGTAAATAGTGCTGCAGTGAACATTGGGGTGCATGTGTCTTTTTGAGTTATGGTTTTCTCAGGGTATATGCCCAGTAGTGGGATTGCTGGATCATATGGTAGTTCTATTTTTAGTTTTCTAAGGAACCTCCATACTGTTCTCTGTAGTGGCTATACCCACTTACATTCCCACCAACAGTGTAGGAGGGCTCCCTTTCCTCCACACCCTCTCCAGCATTTACTGTTTGTAGATTTTTTGATGATGGGCATTCTGACTGGTGTGAGGTGGTACCTCATTGTAGTTTTGATCTGCATTTGTCTAATAATTAGTGATGTTGAGCATCTTTTCATGTGTTTGTTAGCTATCTGTTTGTCTTTGGAGAAATGTCTATTGAGGTCTTCTGCTCATTTTTTGATTGGGTTGTTTTTTTTTTTTTGATATTGAGCTGCATGAGCTGCTTGTATATTTTGGAGATGAACCCTTTTTCAGTTGCTTTGTTTGCAAATATTTTCCCCCATTTTGAGGGTTGTCTTTTCATTTTGTTGATGGTTTCCTTTGCTGTGCAAAAGCTTTTAAGTTTCATTAGGTCCCATTTGTTTATGTATGTGTGATCTTTTTAAAGTGAACTTTCCAACTTGCTGTTGCTATTAATTAGAAAGGTAATGAAATTTGTTTTTATATTGAATTTTTATCCTGAGATCTTGTTCAGAATCTTATTCTATGATTATCATTTTGTTCTGTTGATGTCATACACATACAACTGTTTGAGTTAGGCATTAAGACAGGTGTTTTCTAGTACTGCACATTTGTTCATTTTATGGATTGAATCTATAGTGTCATGTTGACTGAGAGGTCAACTGTCCACACTTCATTTGTACCTAATTGTCTTGGAGAAAACAGTGAACTTCATACCACTTATATGTTCTTTGGTTTTTTTTAATATTCTTTTACCCTTTTTCCTTTATCCAATGATGCACATTACCATCTATTCCCCACTGGTAGGAGTGGTTTCTATGTATGATAGTTGAATATTATAAAATGGCTTTTGGTAGCTCTAAGATGATTACAGGTAAATCACATGAGTCAGTGTTAGAGTTTTCTGTTGTATAACGTAACATCAGTGCAGGAAAATGCATGCAACACGTACAGTTGACAGAAATATTTAAAAAAATAATCCTCTGTGAAGTGAAACTCAGCCCTGAATGTAGAACATTTGATCAACTTTTAGCCTCACAACAGACAGCTCAACTGCCCTTTCATACCCCAGATGACTCCATGGCCACCATGGCCCCAAAGGTTTGCCATCCCCTTTTCCTTCACCCTCCCACCTCCCAGACAATGCTTTTGCCATATTTTAGTGAATCAGGCTTGCTCTAGCAAATCTTACTTCTAATGTGTCTGGTGTCTCCAAGACCAACCCTAGTCCTGCAGGTAGAACTCTCATGACTTAGCATATAGTTGTAGTCACAAATATGATTTGTTACAACAAAAGGACGCAGCCAAATCAGCAAAGGGAAAGGCACATGAGGAGAAATCTGAAGGAAACCACGTGCAGGCTTTTAAGAGTCCTTTCCCAGTGGAGTCGCACATAACACACCTGATAGCCCCAGTTGTGACAGCCTGTGAAATACTGTCTACCAGAGACTCATTAGGGACTCAGTGCCCAGGGGCTTTTACTGACAGCTAATCATGGACCCAAAGCCCAGCCTCCCAGACGAAAAGCAGGTGCTCAGCTTTAACAGTGTCGTCTGCACAGTCAGTTTAGAGATGGGGAGTGATGATGTGAAACCTTCCAAAATTAAAATTCCCAGACACCAGCTAAGGCCAACCTTGCCAGCAGTCGTTGCTAAGGATAAAGTTAAGGTTTGCAACATCAACTCCTTTCTTGCACACTAGGTAGAGGAAACACTACAGAAACTGTATGGAGAGCAACTCACCTGACTCCAGAAGCTCCTGTTACTTCCTGTACAATAGAGATATTCCTATCATGCTGCTACTTCATTGAATAGGTACTAAATCCTGGCATCAGAATTGTTATGTGAGAGTGTTTTCTTTCCCCCACTCACGGATGTCAGTGGGTTGATGAACTTCTTAAAAAACTGTGGCTTAAGGGAGGCATGCAGCTCCGTAGTTCCTGTGCTTAGGGATTGGCCTGACATGCTCACATGCCCACCGGGGAGGGACATGGACGTGCGAGAAATTGGAGGTGCAGCCTCTAGGATGGTTTGTGTGAAATCACTGTCTCCTGGAATTTGAGGTAAGGGAGTGTTTCCTTATAGGAAGGCACTGCTGAATCCTTTGTGTATTTTATAATTAAGGGCAAATTCGCTGTTAGATGTTTTTGATGTTAAAGTTCTTTGCAAAGTAGGACTCTTAACCTTATCCTCAAGGTCAGCAAGAGTAGTCTTTGATGGCTATGGTAGAAAGAGCTGTTTTGGCATCAAGTACCATGTGCGCACATGCATGCACACACGCTGAGAACTGGTGGGCAGCAGCATTGCCTCAGGAGTGTAGGGAACGTATGGAGTTCCTACTTCCTGTCTTCATGAAAATAGAGGAAAAGAATAGGAACTGAACTGGTGATAACTATTACATAAAAAAAGTTAAAAATAATACTTCTTCAAAGGAAATGTTTCATATAGCCAGTTTGGGTGGCCCTACAGCCTGCATGGCTAGCTGGCCCTTGCAGCAAGTTGGGTTCCCACAGGCCCATGGGCCTCTCATATTTGGTGGGGGGAAGAGAAGGAAAAGTTCCTGTCCTTCATTGTGTTTTTCTTCCTTAAAACCTCATCCAGGTTGACCTTGAGCTTCTTTGTGCTTATGGATGGTGTGTGATAGGAAGCAGCAGAAGTCTCTTGTGTCACAAGGGGTTGATGGGTCTTAAAATGTAAATATTATTTCACCCGTATAGCATTTCTTTCATTTCTCCAATGTGGTCTGAACCCTTTGGTTAGAGAAGAATAAGACCTGAAGTAGTCACAGTAAAAGTGTAGAGATAAGTTTGGTGTGTTAGTGGTGTTACATGAGTGTGGACATAAAGTAAGAGGTGCAATAACTGAGTCACAGAGTAGATGCTAGGTGACCATGGAACCTTGTTTGAACTTCCTGTGACTTTTGAGTCCAGTTGCTCAGTGCTGTGAGTCTCACCCATGTTCCTGTACATACCTTGGGTGTTTCAGAGCTCAGTGGTCTTTGAGGATGTGGCTGTGGACTTCACTCTGGAGGAGTGGGCTTTGCTGGATTCTGCTCAGAGGGAGCTCTACAGAGATGTCATGCTGGAAAACTTCAGAAACCTGGCCTCTGTGGGTAAGAATGACATCATTCCTTCACTTAGTCATTTAGAGACAAGCATTTCTGGCACATCACCGTTCCAAGATTTGGAATGTGTAAAGGGAATACCTTAGCTAATAAGACAGACATGCTCATAACCATCACAGAATGAGAATCTATGTATTAAACTGAGTTTTTCTGTGTAAAGAAACCTCCCTTAGGATCATTGGTGGATATAGGTTTCATGGGGCCTTAGGGGGCCCAGTGAGGTCTGGTTTTGAACCTTCTGAGAATTTTACTATGTTTATTAAAGTGCTCACCATTTTGACCCCTTGTACTTGTTATTGATGAAGTCTTGACACAGCTAAACTCCTCAGTGTCACTTTTGGCTAACAGGTACCTTCTTTCTTGTAAGATTTTTTACCTTTTTGCTTTCAGATGATGAGACTCAATTTAAGGCCAATGGGTCAGTTTCTCAGCAGGGTATTTTTGGGAATAAAATATCAAAGTTCACTGGAAATGATTCCTGGGCCTCAGTCTTAGGAAAAATTTGGGAAGAACTCAGCCTTGAAGATCAGCACATAGACCAGGGGAGACATCTGAGGTGAGTCACACTCATGAGAGAAAGCAGTATTCCAGGAGAGAATCTTAGATGTTATGAAGTTTAAAAAAGCAAACAAACAAAAACACATGTAAGCCTAGATCAAATTGGTTTATTCATAGAGATTTTCATGAATATTTTTTTTCTTAAATGTGACATTGATGTTGAGTTTTAGAAACAGTTGAAAATGATCAGCAGAAGAGCCCATGTTTAAGAAACACTGTTTCTGTAATGGTTGTGGTTGAAACCCCTCCCATGGCATTGAGTTCATTCTACTTTAAAAGAAGTCGAGGGACTTCCCTGGTGGTCTGGGCCTAAGGCTCCATGCTCCCAATGCAGGGGGCCTGGGTTGGATCCCTGGTTGCAGAACTAGATCCCACATAGTGCAACTAAGAGTTTGCATGCCACAACTAAAGATTCTGCACACGGCAATGAACATCCTGCACACCGCAACTAAGACCAGGGCAGCCAGATAAATAGATATAAATGAATTTTTTTAATTAAAAATAAATAAATAAGTGAAAGAAGTCAAATAGGGGAGAAAACCTACCTATTCACCGAAATTGGTGAAAATGTAATTCTCGTACTTACTAATAAATCATTATTAATCAAATCATTGATAACATGCTTCTCATTTTTAACAGAAATCATGTGGTGGAGAGACTCCGTGAAAGTAATGATCAGTGTGGGGAAGGCTTCAGTCAGATTCCAAATCTTAACCTGTACCAGAAAACTCTTACTGGAGTGAAACAGTATGAATACAGTGCAAATGGACAAGTCTTCATGCAGCATTCATCCCTCAAGAATCACATCGCTGTTCACACCGCGCACAAGTCGTATCAATGTCAGGAATGTGGACAGTCCTACATTTGTCGTTCACACCTAAGGACGCATGTGAGGACCCACAATGGAGAGAGACCCTATGTGTGTAAATTATGTGGAAAAACCTTTCCTCGTACTTCTTCCCTCAACCGGCACATAAGGATTCATACTGCTGAGAAAGCCTATGAATGTCAGCAATGTGGGAAAGCCTTCATTGATTTTTCAAGTCTTACTAGTCATGTGAGAACTCACACTGGAGAGAAGCCCTATAAATGTAAGGAATGTGGGAAAGCTTTCAGTTATTCCTCAACTTTTCGAAGACACACGATAACACACACTGGAGAGAAGCCCTATAAGTGTATGGAATGTGGGGAAGCCTTCAGTTATTCCTCAACTTTTCGAAGACACATGATATCACACACTGGGGAGACGCCACATAAATGTAAGGAATGTGGGGAAGCCTTCAGTTATTCCTCGGCTTTTCGAAGGCACATGATAACACACACAGGAGAGAAGCCCTATGAATGTAAACAGTGTGGGAAAACCTTCATTTATCTCCAATCCTTTCGAAGGCATGAAAGGATTCACACTGGAGAGAAACCCTATGAATGCAAGCAATGTGGAAAAACCTTCATTTATCCCCAGTCATTTCGAAGGCACGAAAGGACTCATGGTGGAGAAAAACCCTATGAATGTACCCAGTGTGGGAAGACATTCAGCCACCCCTCATCCTTTCGAGGACACATGAGAGTGCACACTGGGGAGAAACCTTACGAGTGCAGTCAGTGTGGAAAAACTTTCAACTGGCCCATATCCTTGCGAAAACATATGAGAACACACACTAAAGAGAAACCTTACCAGTGTAAACAATGTGGAAAAGCCTTCAATTTGTCTGCTTGCTTTCGAGAGCACGTGAGAATGCATCCTGGAGACAAATCATATGAATGCAAGCTGTGTGGGAAAGCTTTCTATTGCCACATCTCCTTACAAAAACACATGAGAAGGCACACTGCAGAGAAACTTTATGAATGCAAGCAATGTGGGAAAGCTTTCAGTTGGCCTGAACTCTTGCAACAGCACGTGAGAACACACACTGCAGAGAAACCTTACAAATGTAAGGAGTGTGGTAAAGTCTTCAAATGGCCCTCATCTTTACCAATACATATGAGGATGCACACTGGAGAGAAACCATATGAATGTCAGCAGTGTGGGAAAGCCTTTAGCTGTTCCTCGTCCTTAAGAAGACACATGAGGATACATACTACTGAGAAACACTACACATGTAACTCGGGAAATCCTCCTGCAAGTGAATTCATGCACAGTGCTTCAGAAAATTCACATCAGGAGAGAAATCTTATAAAAGTTGTAAATCTGGTATTGCCTGTATGAGTACCTCATCATTAAAGTGGACCCATAGGGAGTGTATTTCCAGTTCTTTTGCAAATATTTAGATGGAAATTAACTGAAGTACTCTTTTGGTTATACTACAAACATTTTACAGGTAGTGTTTTTTTTCTTATGCTTTAGGAAATAAAACATTTCTTTTTACAGTTTGCTGGACTCATGAGTGATTTGAAGTATATTTTTAATATATAAGTAGTTTTAATATCTTAGTTCTTTAAATTGTCCTTTAAGGGGTTATTGGAATGATGACACTGTGGTATTTGTTGGGATTTTCCTACTGGCTTAGTATGGCAGATACTGCATAATCAGCCATTATATGTTTTCCACCATGGTATTGAGAGAGTCTTTATTTATTTAGGCCAGGGGAGTCTTATTCCATTTTTCTTATAAATAGTTGGCAGACATTTGTAATTATGCAGAGTCCTTCAAAAGTGCATAGTCTCATGTGAATTGTTACTTTCAGCTTTTGCCCTTTGCTTTGTCCTTGCTTGTGACTGTGAATTAAACAATGGGTTTTTACTTAAGAGACACTTTTGATGTGACCATGAGATACAGAGTTCTGGAGCATGTTACGTTCGCATGGGTAACGTTGGTATCTACAGTTCCCAGAATTATGATTCTTTGTTCAAATTTACCAGTAGCCTATTGGCATGAGATTTGGAAGGCAGAAGTGAAGCCATTACTAAGTTTTTGCAGCCACATTAAGGTATGGGAAAGAGATTCATAGGGGACACTTGGAGACCAGCTTTCAGCCCACTTTCCTGATTGTTGGCCCTACCCATCAAGAGTATCATCAAAAGAAATGCCAAGTACTTGATTTCTGTTTTTCTCAGAATTGTAAGCATCCATAAATACCTCCAAGAGCTTGATGTCAAGGATTCAGTCATGTTGCCTGGCACTTACAATTTGGATTTTCCTACAAACCCTAACATGTCCTGCAGACCACTAATTCAGACCATGTTACGTGATCTCTGATGCTATGATTCTACTCTTCTTCTATCTTCCACTCATATATTTTTAATACATAAGTAGTTTTAATATCTTAGTTCTTTAAATTGTCCTTTAAGGGGTTATTAAGTTTTAATCCTGATTCTACCACAAAGGCTACAATGTTGCAGCAAAACAAAACAACACATGGAACTTTGTTAATCTATTATATTTTTAAATGTGCTGACTCAGTCCTTTGTGAGAACAAATGTCTTCCTCATAAATTTGGGGTTGGGGTTAGGTTTACTGTTAGTGTTGAATGCAGTTCCTTGATGTGGCTTTGGGTTTAATTATTGTGTTTGATCCTGAGTCATTAAAAACACTTCTATTTTTAAGAAAAATCTTCTGTAGGTATGTCTTAGAAATATTTTGTTTACTGTGTTCTCAAATCCCTTGTATACTAACTGTATTAGTATCCCAGGGCTTCTGTAACAAAGTACCACAGCTGGGTGGCTTAGGGCAACAGAAATTTTTGTCTCAGAGTTCTGGAAGCAGAAGTCCAAAGTTAAGATGTTGGCAGAACCATGCTTCCTCTGAAAGTGCTAGGGAGGGATCTCTTCCAGCACTCTCCTAGCTTCTGTCAGTTCCTTGGCTTGCAACCAACATAACTAATCTTCACATGGCATTCTACCTCTGCATGTCTGCACCTTCATATGGCATTCTTTTTATAAGGACACCATACACATCGGGTTAGGCCCATCCTATTCCAGTATGACCTCATCTTAACTAATTATATCTGCAACAGCCCTATTTTCATATAAGGTCATATTCTGAGTTACTGGAAGTTCAACACAGGGCTTTGGGGGGAACACAGTTCAACCTGTAACACCAACAAATACTCTTTCATTTACTGAGAATATATTAAAATATTTCATTGCAGTTACAGATTTTAAATCAACTTTGTTTTTTTCCATGCTGTGAGGCTTTCGGGGATCTTAGTTCCCCAACCAGGATTGAACCTGGGCCCCGGCAGTGAAAGTGCTGAGTCTTAACCACTGGACCACCAGGGAATTCCCTTAAATCAACTAATTTTGTCAATTTAAGCATTATACATTGAGACAATGTTAGCTGGTGTATACAAGTCAAGGTTTTTTTTGGTCATATAAACATTTTTTATTGTTACATACTTCAACATTTGTCATTAAATAGGTTGCTTATTCCTTGTTAATAATAAATGCTTAAATGGTGGTTTTGTTAATGCTCTCTAGCCAAAACCCACCAGGACTACCTTGTTTTGATCAAAGAAAATTGGGTGTTTTGAGTTAAAGCAATTTGGATGAACAGACAGTGGGATGTATCAGTCAGAGGCTGTTTGAAAGAATACATTTTCAGATTTGAGCTTGTGTTTGGTGAGTGTAGAAAGCATAAGTAATTGAGTTTAGCTAAAACTAATTGGTAGAACAGAAGAAGTCAATCATATTACCAAGAGAAGGGGGATGTTTAATCATTTTTTGTGGTTTGCAGGTGAGCTCCAGAACAAACAGTATCAATTTGAGTAATGTAGTAGAAAAGGAGATATATTTGACATCCTCATGGAAAAATTGAAAATATTTTATAGGAAGAAAAAAACAAAAGCTTTTTGTCTTAATGATCCGAACCTCCAAAAGCACATTTTATTTTTCACAGGTATCATTCCCATTTTGTAGACTTCCAGCACTAGCCAGGAAAGGGGAAAAAAATGTCATGGTGTAATACCTCATTGTTTTTATTAAAGAGCAGACAATATCTAATCTTCATTTTCCCCCCATACTAACCAGCACAGAGTTACCCAAACTCTTGTAGCTCATAAAAATGGAATTTCAGGTTTGAAGGTTTTAGTTTTGCTCAATCTTTATTGAGAGCTGTTGGACATTTAGAACACTGGAAGGCAACTATAATTCTGAATTTTAGAAAAATGGCATAAAGTTTTACAAAAAGACCCCTAAAACACTATATGGCCTTCCTTTTAGGAGATGTGGAAAAGACAGGGTATAAGAAACTGAAGCAAGTCAGTTGTCACGAGTGGGGCCTTTGAGAACAAATGGACACCTATGTTTTTTTCAGGGTGGTGGAGTGAGTGTTTATCTTGATTGTGTTGGTGTATACGTGCATTTATGAGCACTCATGGCATTACACTTACAATAGCGAATTTTAATGCATGTATATTAAAAATAATAAAAAAAAAATAAAGCCTTTGTTTTCTAAGGTAATTTTAAAAACTCTGAACCTTGACACCATCACCTCCCGATTTTGGGATCCTTAAGAAGTGCTGAAGGACTTGAAGGGGTGGGGGGAGGGTGCGGGAGAAGGACTTGGGGCCAAACCGACCTTTCTTGAAACTCGGTCTAAAGTTAGGAAACACCTGCAAGGACCACATCTGTTCTCACCTCGCACAACAGGAGAGAAATGAAAGGGCTCCTAGCATCCTCCAAGTTTATGCCTCCAAGTCAGATCTCTGGGAATGCTCTGGTCTGAAATATAAAAGTGCCCCTACAGTTCTCCCCAAGAGACCCTGCCGGGGGGCATCTTAATCCCTGGGCATCAGCCTCATGTCTTTTCCTGGGCCTGTCTGGAGGCCATCCATCTCTAAGATTGTATCAGGCTGGGTCCTTTGAGTCTGGCTGGGAGACGTCCTAAGGGTTCTACACTCCTGCTCATGGAACGCTGTGGCAGCCCACGGGGCTGGGAGATGACAGAGAAACAGCAGTAGCAGAACCCGCGACAAAGGCACAGACTGCCTGTGGCCACATCAACCCCCGCTGTCTCACGAACATCAGGTCAGCGCCCACAAGCTCCAAGACGCACACCAGTGCCTAGCGACGTCACAAGCTGACTTCCGAGCATGGCAGGCGTGTCGACGCGCACGCGCATACACCCGCTGCCCCTCAATCATCCATCGCCTGAGGAGATAGGTTGCAGGTGCGCCAATCCCGCCCTAACTCCTCATCTCAGGTCCCGCCTCCTCCCCACCTCCCATCAGGGGCTCGCCCCGCCACGGCGCATGCGCAACACCTGCTTTCTGCTTGGTCTCAGCCGCTGCGGCCTGTGGGAAATGGTAATCTCAGCAAAAGACCCAGCAGACGCGGGGAGCCCCGCCCTCAGGGTCCTCCCAGCATGGAACGCGACCGCCTCTTAAACGCTGCTGGAGACTTCTGGGAGCAGCGACTTCACCGAAGTGCGCAGGCGCACCTGGGTGGGGCAACTCGGAACCCGCCCAGGGAGAGATGGAAGGCGGGTCTCCAGGGCTTGTACGTAGACAAGACTTATCTCTAAGGCCTGGAGGTGTGTGGTCCGACCTCCCGCTTGAAGCACCCATCCTCAGAGTCTCAGGGAGGCCATTGGGGCCACCCAGGGCGGGCGGAGTGGAGTCTACAGGCGCATGAGACCAGCAGAGACCGCTGCCGAGGGGACCACAGTGCAAGACACATGGCTGCCAGTCAACGAGATAGACACCGTTGCCGCCCGCATTGAGTTTCCAGTTGGAAAGCAAGGTGACAGGGTAAAGGTAGTGATGAGGGTGTTGCTGGTAGAATCTTAAGCAGCTTGGGGGAGCTGGAACATCATAACCCGAGCCACGTCGGGCCGCCGACACTTCTTCCACAGGTTCGGTTCTTGTGGTTCTTATCTAGAGGCTTTTTGTTCTGTGCAGGTTCACGAAGTGTGAAGTCCCTGTTGCAGGAGGAGGGATAACAAGTGACATAGATGACGTATCTGATGTTGATTAGTTCTAAGTGAAGAGAGCTGTGGGGGAGTCGCAGAGGGCCTACTAGGCTGTGTTATCTCTAGTTTCTCTAGAGACATCATCTTTGCCTGTGTGTCTGAATTTGTGTGTCTGTGTCAGGGTGCCCACGTGCATGTCCCAGTGACAGAGTTTGTGTGATTTTGTCACGCCATCCCATGCGTGTGTCTGGGAGGGTTCAAGTGTTTGAGTGGTGGCTCCTGTGCCGTGACGGGAGTGCCGATTGTCCGTGCATCCCATGGCACGGATGACTGGAGTGTTTCTCTGTCTCCCTGGGTTTTCCCCAGTGTGTGTACTGAAACTTTTACGAGGGCGAGTCAGAAATTATCCGCACTCTATAGAATTTACAGAGGTTTTAATATAACCGGAGTGCGGATAATTTTTGACTCATCCTCATAAGATCTACGCTTGTAGTAACTTTTATTTTTTTATTTAAAATTTTTTTCTTATTATCTTGCTAAAGGATGTCTTCATAAAATCCATTGCAAGTATCATTTTTATTTTTTTGAGTTTTGAGATACAATTGACATACGATAAACTGCATATATTTAAAGTGTACAATTTGACTTTTTTTCTTATAAGTAATGCATATATGGCAATCCCAATCTCCCAATTCATTCACCCCCCACCCCGCTTTCTGCGCTTTTAAATACACAGTACAGTATTGTTAATCATAGTCACCATGCTGTTCATCACATCTCCATGCCTGTGTGTGTGTGTCTGTGTGTCTATTGCTGCATCTCTAACATGTAAAACAGGACATGGTATATAGGTGATCAATAAACGCTTGTTGAATGACCAGGTTCAGATACTTATATATTCATTCACACACAAACAATGAGGGTTTTGTTCAGAGCTCATAACAGACCCACGTCCACTTGGGCTTCAAGAGTGGACAGTTCTCACTGCCTTCCCGTGTGGCAACGTGGTGTCCCTTGGCACTCAAATCCCAAAGGAGTGTTTTTCAGCGAGCTGGTGAGGGAGGGGACCTCACGTTGCTGAGCCCTTGCCGTGCATCATAGTGGAAGGCACTCGCCATAAGAGACTGCCAAGGGGCTATCGCCACCACATGATAGAAGCCTGAGGCCTTGCGAGTCAAGGGCCAGTATCCCTTGTCAAGGATGCTCCAGTCAGTCACTCTGCTTTAGGTTTCTTCCAAGAACAGGGCCCTCACTACCTGACAATACAGAGGGTTTTGGTTGGCCCTTTGTTTTCAGGGGGCAACTGTATCGGGGCTGCCAAGGTGCATAACCCCTCTTTAGCTGTCATACCTTCTACTAAGTCTCTCAGGATCCGCTGTGGTTTCCTCAGCACCCAGCGTCCTCTGCTGTCTTTAGCTGCCTTCCCAGTGGCAGCCGTAGTCGGGAAGGAAGGGAGGGTGAAGCCTGGGGAAACCTCCCAACCCGTCGCCCGGCGTCGGTTCCTGGTTACCGACCAGAAGCGCATGAGAGGTACACGGAGGCAGGACTAGAAGTCAGGGATTTCCGCCACTTCCGGCCCTGCCCCGTGTCCCTTTGGGCTTTTCCAGAAAACCAGAGGGCGCAGCTTCCGGCACAGCGAGGATAATGCGCTTCAACGCGGTCCGACGTTGGAACTCGCAGCAGCCTCCGGGCGCAGCTGGTGGGGCGTGGGGGCCGCGTTGCGAGCTGGGTGCAACGGGGGCCCGGAATCTAGTCGCTGCGGGCCGGCTTTCTTGGAACTGCATTTCTCAAGGGGCTCGGGTTCCCTGGGGTGGTGTCCCAGGAAGTGAGCGAATATGGGGACCAAGGGGAGGGCGCTCAAAGCTGGTCTGGAGCCTGGGAATGACTAGGGAGCCGGCCTCTGAGCGGTACTAGGTGTGGACTGTGCATGCACAGCCGTCAGCCGCTCTTGACTCCTTGCGGTCGACTGCGACCCAGGGGCTGTGATTGCGCATGCGTGTGTCTGTGGACACAAGGCCGAGGTGGTTGGCAGAGGTAGGCATGGTGACCATGGTACATGTTGCTGAGCTGAAGATGATTGAGAGCGTGTTCCCCGGACCTTGGCACGAGAGTTGTAACTGTCCTGAGCCCTGGTGGCCCTTGTTTTCTATTCTCGCTCCCTGCCACGTGGCACTGCTTAAGGGAAATAGTCCCAAAATGGAGACAGGTGTGGATCCCTTCATGAAGTCTCTCAGCAAAGAGACACAGAAATGGGCTTGGGAAAGGAATTTGAGAGCGGAAATGGAATTGTGATGTGGAAAAATCCCGTCACCGTCTGCAGTTCTCCTTGCATTTCTGAGAGCTTGCATAGGTTGTCATTCTGCTTATAGGAAAAGGTACAGGCTGGGGTATAGCTGTGCAGATGACCTATCCCTTTTTCAAACTAGGGGGCAACTCTGATTTGTGGGATACAAATTCTGTCATTGGACTATAATAACAAAATGATAAAGCCAAATATATAATGCAATTTACAGTTCTTTCAAAAGAACTGTAAATAGCCACACACTGGCCCAAATAAGTAAAGGGGAGGCTGATGACAGAAACCCTCTCCAATTCTTAAGTACATGTCGCATAAGCTAAAGCTTTTAACTATTGCAGATTGAACCAGGAGTAGGATTTGATTTTATTTTAAAATTTTTATTTAAGTATAGTTGATTTACAATGTTGTGTTAATTTCTGCTGTACAGTAAAGGACTCTGTTATACACACACACGTATACTTTTTCATATTCTTTTCCATTATGGTTTATCACAGGATATTGGATATAGTTCCCTGTGTTATTAGTAGGACCCTGTTTATCCATCCTATGTTTAATAGTTTGCAACTGCTAATCCCAAACTCCCAATCCTTCCCTCCCCCATCCCCTCCCCCTTGGGAACCACAAGTCTGTAAGATTTTATTTTTATAGAGACTCATTACTCTGCTACTTCCATGGATGAAGGATAGTGTATCAATCCACACTATTTACAAACACCCTTGAGCAGTTCCTTTAGCAGTGTTTACTTAAGACACTAGATGATGGAATTATAAATTAATGAACATCCTCACTCACTGATGCCCCTATCTTTCAGAGGAAAAAAAATACAGACTACACCCTCCTGCTTTCCCTATTATCGCTTTTATCCTGGATTATTTTCCACTGAGACACATATTTCCATCTTTGATGCCAAATCTCTACTTTTTACATAAAAATTTGGACCGTTTTTTACATCACTTTTCCCACAAAGGTATATGCATCAGAACTGCAAGGACTTCTTTCCTGCTTCTGCATTGAGAGCCTACCATGTGTGCCATGATTAGTGTTGAGCCTGTTTTTGTTTTGAGTTTAGAATGGCTGATGTATTAAAGAGGTTCAAAAATTAGCATCCAGTGAAGAGCATGGTCTCTGGGCTAGAAGAGCTTGTTTTGAATCCTGATCCTGTCTTTACCACTTGCTAGCTTTGTAATCTGTAGGCCCCAGTTAACTCACAAAAGGAGATAAAATTGTCTACATTATAGTTTTAGAGGATTACCTCAATTTACATTAACTGAGCTAATTTGTGGGAGACAAAACAGTAGCAGATAAATAGCAAACATACTAAAGTGTTCAATAGTGAGAAAAAAGAATCGGTCCTTGAGAATGGGGATCCACCTGGCCTGGTCTTCACTCCTAGGCTGTGGTGTTCTGCTGAACAGAAATCTTTTTCTTTTTTTTCAGATTTCTTGGTTGCACCCTGTGGCATGCGGGATCCTAGTTCCTCAACCAGGGATCAAACCTGTGCCTTCTGCAGTGGAAGCTCAGAGTCTTAACCCTGGAAGTCCCTAAACAGAAACCATTTTAAACAACACTGTCATGAGAGAAGGCCACTGGGTGTTATGTGATGGAGTAAGGCACAAGCAAGAGCACTCTGTGATCATGTCATCACACAGGACCAAGAGAGAATTATGCAGTCACAGAAATGATGAAATATTCTCCTAGTCTAGCTAACAAAACTGACCTGCTTCCTTACAAGTTAATTTTAGCCCCAGTCCCTTCTTTTTGCCTTCTAAACAAGAAATATTAAAATTCCCAATCATACATTTACATTCACTTCCTGAATCAGAAGTCCCTAAGAGCAGTCTCAGACTTGGTGATTCATTAGGACTGATAGGATTCAGAAGAGCCATTATATCATGATTATGGTGAAGGGATACAGATTAAAGGCAGCAAAGGGAAAAGGCATATATATGGTGAAGTGGAGGAGAAATCAGGCACAAGCTTCCAGTTGTCCTCTCAGTACAGTCACATGGACAGCACCCAGCAATGATATGTGAAAACACATGAAGTGCTGCCAGTCACAGAAGCTCACCTGAGCCTTGGTCTCCAGGATTTGTACTGGGGGGTCATGTAGCACCCACTTAACTGAGCTTAGCCACTCAGTCTCCAGCTGATTTCCTCAGAGATCAAACAGATACAGCTTCATCTATGGCCTTATGCATAAACTATCTAGTCAAACTGATAAAAAGTATGGCCCAAGGCCTCAGGCAGACAAACACTCTTATCAGGCAGAATATTCCAAGGACTCAGAATTTATTTCACACGAGATGGTCAAGGGCCAGTATGTTCTTTGAAAAATGTAAAGGTTGAGCAACCAAAACCTGTTGGATTAATACTCTACTGCACACTTCCCAGTAGCAGCCAACCTGGTGCAAAGGCTGCTTCCTTGAAGTCTCCCCCAAATCATCTGAAATAAGTCCAATTCCTGTTTGTCCTTTCTAACACAGAATTGCTTAGATGTTCTGTTGTTCTTCATGTTGTGTGGTCACCCCACTGCAGTCAGTCAACAAACCCAATTTTGTTCAGCTGCCGCTGTGTTTCTCATGGGTTTTGGTTGGTGGGTACTGACATAGCCAATATATAAGCTTTTATTCTTATGAATGAATAAGTTGCTTTAATGGGAAAATTGTTTGACAGTATAAGAATAAGAAAATTCACATTAAAAAATTTTAAATAGTTATGTACTATGATCTCAGAACATCTTTAAAAAGACAAAATTACATTACTGATTTGATAATACATAATTATATTGGAATATTTTAACATATCCTCTCTCAAGCACATGAAAGATAAAGTTAATGTTTTAAGTATACAGCAAACATAAAACTAGTTTTACTAGGATTTTCCTAAATATGTACAAAACCTTGTGTCTGACTAAAAATATGTATCTTATTTTGCAAGCATGAAAACTGTAATTATTGACCACATATTAAGTTCATTGTTTAGAGACCGCATTCAGCTGGGAAAAACAAAAAACTCACACAGTCTGCTTCATATATCTGCACGGTGCCTATTTCTCATGTGGAATTGTCTGGAAACAAAAAGTACAGGGTAAATGCAACTACTCAACAGGGTAAACATGATCAGAAAACAAAGTCCTGCATGTTTTCAGACATCACAATTGTAACTTTCAGGGTAGAGTCAGGAACACAGGGCCACTAGATATAAGATGTTCACTACACATATTAGACCCAAAACACATATGGTAAGAACTGGAGAAAAGAGAATGTGAGAGAAAGTCATCAATCAAGAAAGTATAAAATCAGTGGTGTGGGCAGACGTGTTGGAGCTTGCAGGAAGATCCAAATTGTAGACTTGAATATAATGATCATTAGAAACACTATCTAACACGGCAATAGTTACACATTTTAAAATACACTTCAGGGGGCCTTCTCTCACGGCCCAGTGGTTAAGACTCTCTGTGCTCCCACTGCAGGGGGCACGGGTTCAATCCCTGGTCGCGGAACTAAGATCCCGCATGCTGCAGAGCATGGCCAAAAAAAATAAAATAACTTCCGAAGATCTATGGGTCCAAAAGATTTCATAATATATATAACTTTTATATAAGTAATTCATAATAAAAAACACACATATACCAAAAGGTATGTAATTTGCCTGACAGGGTATGTAGTGGGTAGAATGGTGGCCTCGCCCCACCCCAAGACATGTACACTCAGAACCTGTGAATGTTACCTTATTTGGAAAAAGTCTTTGTAAATATAATAAGGATCTCAAGATGAGATCATCCTGGAATCCTAGAGTGGGCCCTGAGTCCAATAACAAGTGTCCTTATAAGAGAAAGGGATAAAACACTTGGAGGAGAAGGTGATGTTAAGATGAAGACAGAAGTTGGAATGACGCATGATTGCATCTGCAAGCCAAGAACACCAAGGATTGCTTGTAGCCACTAGATGTCTGTAGGGCACATGATCTGATTCTTCCTCAGAACCCTCACGAGGAAGCAACCCTAATGACACCTTGATTTCCAATTTCTGGTACCCAAAACTGGAAAAAAATACATTTCTTTTATGTTTCTTTGTGGGGGGGGGCTGTGTTGGCTCTTTGTTGCTGCACATGGGCTTTCTCTAGTTGAGGTGAGTGGGGGCTACTCTTCATTGTGGTGTGCAGGCTTCTTATTGTGCTGGCTTCTTTTGTTGCAGAGCATGAGCTCTAGGTGCATGGGCTTCACTAGCTGCAGTGCATGGGCTCAGTAGTTGTGGCTTGTGGGCTTAGTTGCTCCACGGTATGTGGGATCTTCCTGGACCAGGGATCGAACCCATGTCTCTTGCACTGGCAGATGGATTCTTAACCAGTGCACCACCAGGGAAGTCCCCATTTCTGTTTCTTTAAGCCACCAACTTTGTGGCAATTTGTTAGGGCAGCTGTGGCAAAGTATTACTTAAAGAATTATCACCTAGATGTTATTCTCAGAAAGGACTAGAAATAATGTGATAGGGGTCTACTGTAGAATAAGGCACTAAAAAACAAAAAAACAAAAAAATTAAGTATATTTATTTTTGATGTATTAGTTAAATTACTCAGAGAAAATATGTAAAACTAGACAAATTTTATTAAAAAATATTTTGACTTGAGGAATGTAATCTGAAGGTTGTCTGGGCCTTACCTCTGCAAATAATAAAGTAATAATTAGTAAGTTTTTATTGACCCTTAAAAAAAATAAGGCACTAATAAAGCCAACAGTGTGTCCAAGACCTTTGTAAATATTTTCCAGTACTATGCAGTTTGTTGTGTCCAATACATGTAACCTGCATGAAGGCTTCCGTCATTACTTACTGTGTGGAATTTCCCTCCTGAGTGAGTTTCCATGTGTTTTTTTAAGGATAGGGCAGAACAGAAGGCTTCCCCACACTGCTGACATTTAGAGTTTCTCCCCAGTGTGAATTCTCACGTGTCTTTGTAAGGATGAAAGCCTGCTGAAGGCTTTACCACATTCCTTACACTCATAGGGTTTCTCTCTGCTGTGAGTTCTCAGATGTCCTCGAAAAGATGATGACCAACTGAAAGCTTTCCCACATTGCTTACACACGTAGGGTTTTTCTCCAGTGTGAATTCGCACATGTGTGCGAAAGTATGAAGGACTACTGAAGGCTTTCCCACATTCGTTACATGCGTATGGCTTCTCTCCAGTGTGAGTTCGCAAGTGTCCCTTAAAGGAAGAAGGAGAACTGAAAGATTTTCCACACTGTTTACATTTGTAAGGCTTTTCTCCAGAGTGTGTCCTCATGTGAATCCTCAGATCTGAGGGCCAGCTGTAGGCTTTCCCACATTCCACACACCTGTAGGCTTTCTCGCCAGTGTGCATCCTTGCATGAATGATCAGGTAAAAAGAATGAAGGAAGGCTTTCCCACATTCCTTACATTCATAGGCTTTCTCTGCACTGTGAACCTTCACATGTTTTCTAAGAGAAGAGGGAGAAGAGAAGGATTTCTCACATTCTTTACAAGCATAGGGTTTCTCAACAGTGTGAGTTTCTCTATGTGTCCAAAGGTTTGAGGGAGATCTGAAGGTTTTCCCACATTTTTCACATTCATAAGGCTTCTCTCCAGTGTGAGTTCTTATATGGACTCTAAGTTTGGAGAAATATATAAAGGCTTTTCCGCATTCTTTACATGCATAGGGTTTCTCTTCAGTGTGAGCTCTTATGTGTGCTCTAAAGGATGAGTAACAAATAAAAGTTCTCCCACATTCCTTACATTGATAGGGTTTTTGTCCATGTTGAGATGATGCTATGGGACTCTTTAGGGATGAAGAATCAATGATGGCTTTTTCAAGCCTATTGTATTCATAGGATTTTACTCCAGTAGACAGTCTCTTACGTACAATAAGATTGGAAATCTGGTTGGTTTCTCCACATTGACTACTTTCATTATTTTCTGAGGGTATCTCCACCATATGACATCTGTTAAAAACAGGAATCATGTTACTAATGATTTGTTAACAATTCACTGTGGCTTTTAATGATTAATATGGTTACACTTTTACCATTTTCAGTGAATGTGTATGTTTCTTGCCCTGTTAGAATTGTTTCAAAGTGATATAAGTTGAGTGCTCTGACAGAGGGCTCAACTCCAGGCACGATTTTCAGTGTATTTTATACATGGGATTTCACTTCCTGACAGTTGTTTACAACTGGACTGTCTCAAACAATCAACATCTGTATCACTTTTATAAAATTATCTTGTGAAAATTCTCTGTGAACACTTAAGATCTGACATATATCTACACACATGTACATATTAATATCATGGCAGTCTCTCCTGAGACCTGCTTTTTCTAATGTATGTGTCACTCACCTCAAATGTGGTCCCTGGTTCTTGTGCTGATCTTCAATGCTATGGCATTTCCAGTTTTCTCCTAAAATGAAGAACCAGGAATCGTTTCTTCTGAAACTTACTATATCCTGTTCACTTCATATTTCTTCCCCAAGCATTCACCGTAGAGGATCTGACCCACTGATTTTAATTTGAGTGTCATAATGTGAAAAATATTAACAAGTTAATTTTTTTGGAAAGAATTTGTGGGATTAAGGCAAGAAAATAAGTAGGAAGCACGTACATTTCTTTTCAAGAGTGACCCAAGAGATAAATTTTATAAAGGAAAATGCACTTTTGAGCAAAAAAAGAAGTGGAGTAGTTTTGGCTATTTCAGGACTTTGATGATAATAAGGACAGGAGGGCAAAATGGTGGGCAATTTACTGGAAATACTTTCATGAAGGTTGAGACTTCTGGTGACATAAATGACCTATTGTCAGGAAGCAACACAGGACAGAGCTGGACAAAATGCATATGCCCAAATAGAAACTTTCAAAGAGGAAATATGGAAGGTTTTTCAATGTGGACAAGGCCATTCATGAAGATGGATGAAAAGTCAAAAAAAAAAAAAAAAAAAAAGAAAGGAAGCTAAGGTATCTGCAAAATTCAACTTCCACAGAAAGAAGAGTAATTTCTTTTTCTAATATTTTCAAATGTAAAGTTGCCCAACAAGGGCTGTTCCTCTTAGGAAACAAGTTATAACCCTTACAGAGGCTAAAAACATTTAATGAGAAAGAAGTAGGTTTCATACATACATGAGAAAGCTATTAGACTATATGCTCCATAGTAATGTGACTATGTCTGTCTTACTCAGCAGTAAATTTCCATTGTTCAGCTCAAGTTCTAAAGCAAGCTCAACAGCTTGGTGATACTTGTCCTCTAGAGAGTCAGGAAGGAATGATATCATTCTTACCCACGGAGGCCAGGTTCCTAAAGGTCTCCAGCATCACATCTCTGTAGAGGTTCCTCTGAGCCAGATCCAACAAAGCCCACTCCTCTGGGGTGAAGTCCACAGTCACATCCTCAAAGACCACTGACTCCTAAAACATCCAACAAATTCTGGTTTAACAAGGTACCACTCTCCACCCATGTGTGCAGGAGGAAGTAGGGAGGTTGACAGCACTGGGGAACCAGGACTCAATTCACAGCAAGTTCATCTGTGGTTCTGTGGTCTCCCATTGACTCTAGGGCTCTGTCATCATATCTTCAGTGCTGACTTCCTCAGAGATGCCAGCCTGCCCCATAGATTTAACAGCATCTCAAATGAACCCATCTTTCTACAGTTTGACTCTTGCTCCTTCCACTTTTCCCTCCATCTGAAGGGTCCAGAACAGTCCACAGTACGTTGGAGATATGGAAGAAATACTATACAAATAAAACAATTATTCTTGTCTTTAAAAATATCGGTTCCTGTAATGAAAATGATTTCATCTCCTTTTTCGTGGTCCAATACAGGTCTCAGCACGATATGAAACAAGGTCAGGCCTGGATGAGGTTTTAATGAATGAAAACACAGTGAGGGTCTGGGAGCACTTCTTGCTCCCCCCCCCCCCCCCCAACAATTTGATTCTCAAGAGTTCCGGTTATGCCCAACTTTCAACCCAGGCCCTGAGATGGGTATATTTCCTTGGAAAACTCCAATCCATCATAAACTGGCAGGGCCACCTGGTGGAATAAGAATATTTATGAGAAGCATTAATATTAGGTTAACCAAAAAGTTCATTCAAGTTTTTCCATTCATTCGGAAAAACCCAAACAAACTTTTTGGCCAACCCAGTATCTACTCATCTGTCTCCTGTTAAGTCTGTAAAACAGCAACTTTTCCTTTCTCTCCATGCTGTCCAGGAGGCAGGCAGTGTATTGACAAGTTGGAGCCCAGCCAAGAGAAAGGAAGCCTAAGTCTTTAGACCTCACCACAGCGCCTGCATTCAGGGGCCTGAGTGCTGATAATTATGAGTGATGTCACAATTATGGGTGACAGCTCTTCCTCAACTGATGTCACAAGACACCAGAATAGCTTTGCCTTCCCCAGAAAAGAGTGCCCTAGTGCTTCCCACCTGTGAAGACACAGTTCTGAGCCCCACTGTAGAAATGAATTAATTGAAGTCCAGAAGGGTTTGGCTGTGAATCTGCCCACATCATAAAAGATATAAAGGGATCGGTGGCACCTTCCTCCAGAAGGACATCTGCTCCCACAGAAAAGCCAGAGGCTCTGACTTATACACCAGCCTCCTGGGGGTGCTACACACAGCACTCATTTCTGACCCTGTGGCACACAGACAAGCATAACTGCCCAAACCCTGAGCATGGAATCTCATGGCTTGTAGGGTCTCCCCCAAAGCCTGGCTTTTGAAAAAGTGCATCATTCCACCTGCTTCCACACTGCAATGCAGGGGCTACAATTTGCCTGTTCAATAAACAGTGGCAGGACTTCCATGGTGGCTCAGTGGTTAAGAATCTGCCTGCCAGTGCAGGGGACATGGGTTCCATCCCTGGTCTGGGAAGATCCCACATGCCACGGAGCAACTAAGCCCCTGTGCCGCAACTACTGGAGCCCGTGCTCTGCAACAAGAGAAGCCACTGCACTGAGAAACCGATGCACCACAATGAAGAGCAGCCTCTGCTCGCTGCAACTAGAGAAAGCCCTCATGCAGCAACAAAGACCCAATAAAAACAAATTTATTAAAAAACAACAACAACAAACAGCGGCAGAACTAGAATGCTCCAGAGTGGGAACACTCTCTCCTGAGGCTGGTAGGTAAAGTCAGCTGCGTCTGGCATCACTAATTACTCTTTTTTAAATTAATTAATTAATTAATTAATTTTAATTGGCTGTGTTGGGTCTGTTGCTGCACATGGGCTTTCTCTAGTTGCTGAGAGCGGGGGCTACTCTTCATTTCGGTGCCTGGGCTTCTTAGTGCAGTGGCGTCTCTTGTTGAGGAGCACCAGCTCTAGGTGCACAGGCTTCAGTAGTTGTGGTGCGAGGGCTCAATAGTTGTGGCTCATGGGCTCTAGAGCACAGGCTCAATAGTTGTGGCACACGGGCTTAGTTGCTTTGCGGCATGTGGGATCTTCCTGGAGCAAGGCTTGAACCTGTGTCCCCTGCACTGGCAGGAGGATTCTTAACCACTGTGCCACCTAGGAAGTCCCTAATTACTCTTGATATACTGGTATCTAACACTGTCTCAAGATAAACTTTTTTTTGTCTTTTTGGCTGCACTGTACGGCTTGTGGGATTTAGTTCCCTGACCAGGGATTGAACCTTGGCCCCTAGCAGTTGGAAGCAGAGTCCTAACCCTGGAACCACCAGGGAATTCCCATCAAGACAAACTCTTATCCACAGACAAAATTCAACTAACTCTTCCACTGCTGTGTGTCAGGTGACATTTTAAAGCCATCAAAACCCGTAACAGTCTCACAACAGTGTTAACAATAAAATGCGCTATTTGGACATCCGTGATGTGTGAAATATTTTGCACACCTGAGTTCATCTGTCTCATAATAAAGCTCCCAGTAGATATCATTACAATCAGTATGCAGCAGAGGAAACTCAAAAGGACAGAATCAATAATACGTTATGTTACCCAATTAGAACCTTGTATGTAGGTGTGCCTGCTTTCCAAGCCTAAATGTCCAGTAGCTGCATTTCTGTACATACATATTACAGGATGATTATGCCTGTTATTCCTCAAAAGGAGTACAATGACCTAGAGCAGAGACCAGCAGGCTTTGTCTATAAAGGTCAGATAGTACATTGTTAGGCTTTTCTAGCCACGTGGTCTCTGTTGCAGCTGCGCAGCTCTGCCTTTGTGGCACAGAAGCAGCCAGAGACAGTATGTCAAGGAATGGATGTGGTGGTGCCAATAAAACTTTATTTCTGCAAAAAGGTGGCACACTGGGTTTGGCCTATGGGCTGTAGTTTGTCAACCCTTGATCTACAGCAGTGCCATCAAATAGGAAGACAATACAGACAACATCCAAATTTGAATTTTCTTGTAGCCACCTTATAAAAAAGTCGTATTGAAATTTTTAATGTTTATTTATTTGGCTGTGCTGGGTCTTCGTTGAGGCATGAGGGATCTAGTTCCCTGACCAGGGATCGAACCCGCGCCCCCTGCATTGGGATCACGGAATATAAACCACTGGACCACCAGGGAAGTTCCCCGTATTGAAATTTTAATAATTTTTATTTTGCCCACTAAATACAAGTACACATATCATTTCAGTTTATAACGAACATAATTATTGAGACAGTCTATACTATTTTTGTTGTACTTAATGCTAGAAACCTGGTATGGAGCTCACACATGCATCCAAATCAATTCTGACAGCTGTACAAGAGCTCAGCAGCCACCTGTGGCCAGGGGTGCTGTAGTGGACACTGCAGATCTAGACTCTGCCTGTCTCCTGGAGAGGATAGTGGAGACTACAAAAATGGAACATTCTCTTCATATCAGACATCCTTGGGCATCTTCTCCTGGCAAAGCCGGCCCTCTGTCTCAGGCAGGTTGCTTCTCTATACACCTATAACTCTGACTTATTCATTTGCTCAAAATCTATTTAGGTGATAGCTCCTACTACATGCAGCTATAGAGATACAGCACTCGAGAAAAATCCTGAACCACATAAATCTTAAAATCTCACGGCGGAAGACAATAAGTAAATTTAATATTATCTAGATGAACGAGTAAGTGCTGGAGGTTAAATACAGGACAGTGAAGGCATTTGGAACTAGGAACATGAGCAAAGGGACTGGGGCAGGGTGAAATCCTAACAGTGACATAACCATCTGGGTAACACTGGAAATGGATACCTTGGCTTGGTTGTTTTTTCATTTGTTTGTGTTCCTTTTTCTCAATGCCACTGCATTTTTAAACTATAAGGATTAGAAACAGAATGTCATGATTTCACAGAATCTCTGGAAAGGTTTCAAGTGCTTGTCAACTTCACCATGTCCCATTGGAAAGACACTAGAATCAAAGTGTCCCCAGCCAAGACCATCTACTCCCAGAAAAGAATAGTACTAATGGGCTAAAAATGAACTCAAGAATTTGGAAAAAGAGCAGTAGCATAAAAGAAAGCATAGAATGAAATGTGAAGGGCAAAATTAATGATATAAAATGAGGCTAAAAACACATCTCTTGGGAATTCCCTGGTAGTCCAGTGGTTTGGACTCTGCAGTTTCACTGCCAAGGACCCAGATTCAATCCCTGGTCAGGGAACTAAGATCCCACAAGCTGCGTGGTGCATAAAACAAAACAAAACCAAAAACTCCAATAAAAACCACAAAACCAAACCACATCTCTTAAAATTAATCAAATTGAAACCTTTGACAATTTTTTTCAAGAAAAAATAAAGTTACAAATGAAAAAGCAGGCAAAATTAGAGCTGTTCTAGGGATTAAACATAAAAGGAGAGGAATGCTCTAAAATAAAAATTTAAAATCTGAGTACTTCCATACTACTCAGTAGTTGAAAGTAGTTTAAGGATAATAAAAGGGTGTTTTCAAACATTCACAAAAAGGAAACAAAAATCCCAAATTGTTTTACAGGCCAGTTTTATTAAATATTCAGGAGATCAATAATTCTATGTGTAGAAAATAATTCCTTTTTCGGAGATGTGCCAAGAACAGAATAGTACAAATGAAAGAAAAAAAAAGTTATATGTATTACATATATATATATTTAATATATATTAAAATTATATATATATTTATTATTAACAGGTGCAATTCTATTAAAAATTAGTTCCCTAAATAATGAGTAATGTGAATAATTAAGCACAACCAAGCTTTTGTTGTTGTTGTTGTTTTGCTTTTTGGCCGTGCCTCGCAGCACTCGCGATCTTAGTTCCCCAACCAGGGATCAAACCTGCACCCTTCGAAGTGGAAACTCGGAGTCTTAACCACAGGACTGCCAGGGAAGTCCCACAACCAAGCTCATTTTATTTATTTATTTATTTATTTAGGCACACGGGCTTAGTTGCTCCGCGGCATGTGGGATCTTCCTGGAGCTGGGATCGAACCTGTGACCTCTGCTTTGGCAGGCGGATTCTTAACCACTGCGCCACCTAGGAAGCCCCCAAGCTCATTTTATTCTAGGAATGCAATAACGTTTAAAAATTAATCCATTTTATAGCACGGGGAACTCTGCTCAATGCTCTGTGGTGACCTAAATGGTAAGGAAATCTAAAAAAGAGTGGATATATATATATATATATACGTATAACTGATTCACTTTGCTGTACAGGAGAAACTAACACATTGTAAAGTAACTATACTCCAATAAAAATTTTTTTAAAAATAGATTTTTTTGTAGTTTTCAGTATACAAAAAAAGTTAGTCCATTTCACTATATTAATAGAAATGTAGAAAAGTCACAATTCATGTCCTTAAATCCAGAACAATATTATTAATGGATATAAAAATTTAATATACTGGAACTAGAAGGAATGTGGCTAACTGGGGAAGACAGTGCATAAAAACACTTACTGCAATGTTAAGTGAAAAATCTGAACTAGTAAAACCACTCTCTTGTCAAGAAGACAAGACACACAAAGTACCTTATTCTACACTGGACTGGAGGGCCTGGTGGATCATTAAAAAAAAAAAAAAAAAAAAACAGGTAAAATGACAGGACAAGAAAAAAGCTGAAATATTATTTGTAGGTAAGATTTTGTAAACATTCAAAGATTTTACAGATGAATAATTAAAATCTATGCTTGTACCTAACAAAGACACTAAGAATAATGCTCAAAAATGAGTTCACCTCTATGTATCAGTAACAGTATTTTTTGTTTTAAAGATACCGTTTAGGGATGTCCTTGGTGGTGTGGTGGTTAAGAATCTGATTGCCAATGCAGGGGACATGGGTTTGAGCCTAGTCCTGGCAGATCCCACATGCCACGGAGCAGCTGAGCCTATGTGCCACAACTAAAGCCCATGTGCCACAACTACTGAAGGCTGCTCTGCAACAAGTGAAGCCAACGCAATGAGAAGCCCGTGCAACACAACAAAGAGTAGCCCCTGCTCCCCACAACTAGAGAAAGCCTGTGCACAGCAATGAAGACCCAATGCAGCCTAAATAAACAAATAAATAAAAATATTTCTTTGAAAAAGTTAAGGGAAAAAAAACCCAAGGATTTTTTTGTTTTAATTATTAAATGAAGTTAATGGAGAGACATACTAAGACCTGGAGATCCACCCTGGGATTCATCTACAGGTTCAAAGTAATTCCAGCTCATTCTTTGTACTTGAAATGCTGATTCTAATTCTGGTTTTTTACATATGAGAAACTCAATCCCATGGGCACCAGAATCCATCCATTTCATTAAAAACACCTTCAGTGTGTAAGTACTAGACCCTCTCCCCTGTGGGTGCGATAAACGAATGAGAAATTTAAAACGCCTCCCCCCCCCCCTTTTTTAAGCTCTTTATTGGAATATAATTGCAAACGCCCCGCTCTTAAAGCCTCATCGTCCAGGAAGCTTGGTGAGTAAGTAAAGAAAAACCACGGGGGGCACAGGGACCCCGCAACCCCGCGATCGAGGGCGGGGACGTGGCCGGGACGCCGGGGATGGGGCGCGGAGACCCGGGCCCGCGTCAGCTTGCAACCGGTTCCTGCCGGTTCGAACTAACCCCTCCCGGTCTCTGGCCCGGCCAGCGCACTCACCATCTCCACCCCGCTCGGGGCTCTCCCGGGAGTCCTTCCCGCGACCCCGCGACCCTAGCCAGGTGAGAGCGATGGGGAAGGTACTCTTAGGGCCGCGCGGGGACAGGTGCGCAGAAGCGCCACTGCGGGCAGGGAACCACCCGCACAAGGGCTACGAGCATGCCCGCCCTCGGCTGTGATTGGACGGTGTTCCGGGGCCCGCGCCCTGATTGGAGAGAGTTGGGATCCCCGCGCTCTGATTGGATGGTTCTTCAGGCACTCCCTCGGATGGTGCTACAGGCCCCCGCGTCCCTGGTTGGACAGTTTGCACATCTGCACCGCCCCTGCCTGAGAAATGGGCGGTCCGGGGTGCGGGGCGGGGGGGGGCAGGGATCACGTGGCAGAGCCGGGCGGAAGCTCAGCTTCTGCTTGGTCCTTGCCAGGGCACCTCGCCGGCACGCGGGCTCGGAGCTGAAGTCGCTCCTGGCAGGTCGGGCCTGTCGTCTGCCCTCAGCTACTCGTCCTCCTCCTGGACCTGTATGTCCTGACTCAGTTTTCCCACGAAGCGACCGGGCTCTGGAGCCGGGACTGGACAGGACGGGGGAGCCTGGTGACCTCCAGGGTCATGGGTGGACGCGAGGTTTTGGGGACCGTGACCCCTAGTATATCAGTGCCTACCCTGCAAATGGATACCATCGTGTTTGAATTTTCTGGGAAAACGTATTTTTTCCACTTTGGTCTATAAAACGGATTCTTTTGTTTGTTTTTTTGTTAAGCACTTGAAACAGATCTGATTCTGGTTTGCTTCTTTAAGATTTCATTTTTATCATTTTAGCCTACGATCAGAATTTTTCTTGTCAATATTCCCATTTATATTCATTGTGCTTCCCTGGGTTATTTTCTCTATTTTTTTGTTTGTTTGGCTGCGTGGGTTGCGGGGATCTTAGTTCCCCAACCAGGGATCGAACCAGGTGCCCCCTTGCAGTGGAGGCACCTGATCCTAACCACTGGACCGGCAGGGAATCCCTTCCCTCAGTTATTTTGTTTAAAATCTGTGCGGGGCACCCCCTACACCCCCAGCTTTTGCTGCCATAGGTCTGCAGGGGTCCAACACCACCCTCTCTCCAGTCCTCAGCTCTAATGGTTTAAAAAATCAGTGACGTTTTCTCCGTAAGGAACCATCCCCTCCCTCTCTCCACAGTCAGGCACCTCGTGTTCTACTCGTTGGTCTCAATTTAAAGGTCTCTCTCACGCTGCCTTTTGAGGAGCCCCCCGGAAGCATTATCTCTCTTTTTTTGTTAATCGCTCTAATGGGAATCTCTCTTGCGTTTATAATCATTTTCTGTGAGCTCATTTAGGTACTTGTTGCCTGTCTCCCCGACGTAATTTCAGCACTATGGGAAAGAAGTCTATGGCGTTACTTAACAATCTTAGCCACTAGGCACACTGCCATTATTATTACTATTACTGAATTTTCTCTGACCAATTTTAGACAGTGGCTGCCAGGCCAGGCTCCTACTCATTTAGGGTGTTTGAGAGCAGGGAGTGAAGAGGAAGTGATGTCAGTAAGACTGGTGACAGGAACAACCAAACCGAACAAATATGTCTGCTTCACCTCAATTATTTGTCACTGCTTTAATCTATTATAAGATCATGTCAGAATACACGAACCATATGAAGGATAGGAATAAACACTGTGATTGGAGGTGGTAGTGTTGCTTTCTTGAGGAGCTAAAGATGAAACAACTATAAATCTGTTAGAACTATTGGCAATTCACTAGTTACTGATTAAATATATATAATTTACATAATAAAATATATTATTGGACTAAAATTGCATTTCTGGGAAACTATGTAATAGATATTGCAGGCGAGACAATGCCATGTGCAGCATCCATAGAAGAAGATTTAAAAGTGTTTCCTGGGGCTTCCTTGGTGGTGCAGTGGTTAAGAATCCATCTGCCAATGCAGGGGACATGGGTTCAATCCCTGGTCTAGGAACAGCCCACATGGCAAGAAACAACTAAGCCCATGTACCGCAACTACTGAAGCCTGTGCTCTAGAGCCCATGGGCCACAACTATAGAGTGCTTGTGCTGCAACTACTGAAGCCTGAGCACCTAGAGCCTGTGCTCCACAAGAAATGCCACCGCAATGAGAAGCCCAAGCACCACAATGATGCGTAGCCCCTGCTCATTCCAACTAGAGAAAAGCGTGCTCACAGCAACGAAGACCCAACGCAGCCAATAAATTAAATAAATAAATAAATAAATAAATAAATAAATAAATAAATTTTAAAAAGTGTTTCCTGATGAAGTGACAAAGGTGTCACCTTCATGGGTATATAAACAGCATTGTTGGATTGAAGATTCCTCAGTTCAAAGATGAAGTTCTCTCTAAACACAGCCATAAAATTGAGAGAAATTTCCAACCAAATTTGTATCAGGAAGTATTTTATGCCTCATAATAAGATAATTATTAAAGAATTTCTGAAAAGTGGTGCAAGGAGTAGCTAGGCAAAAGTTGTAAATGAAGAATGATGAAGAACTTTCTGATCAGATCACCAGTTAAAATAATGAATGGGTATAAATAATTGAAATGGCCCCTAGAAACAAGGAATTAGCTTACTCAAAATAACAATCGTGCCTTTGATGAGAAATCTTGCAATGAACATATAAGCCCTTGAGAGTCTATAAACAGATACAAGAATATAATAAAATACTATATATGATGATATCTGGCAAGAGATGATTCAATCTACAGTCTTCTTTCTACTGCATCCAAATGAATTCCAGATGGGATAAAGATTTAACCTTAAAAAAAGAGGGACTTCCCTGGCGGTCCAGTGGTTAAGACTCAGCACTTTTACTGCAGGGGGCACAGGTTCTATCCCTGGTCGGTGAACTAAGATCCCACAAGCTGTGCCAAAAAAACAAAACAAAACAAAACAAAAACACAGATGAAAAAGCCCAACTTAAAAAAAGACACCATAAAAATACAGAAAGAAAATATCAATATTTCTGTATACCTAGGGAGTGAAAGTCATGACGTCCAAAGAAAAACTATAAATAGAATGACAAGATTTGAAAAAAATAAAAAAGTAAAAATGTCATAAATAATAAGATAAAAGAAAGACATGCCAACTAGGAAATGTTTTCAATGCTGTCATAGCAAAAAAATGCAGTATCATTAGTAGTTTTAAAAGCTCTTATAAATCAACAGCAAAATGTTGAAGTCCAAGAAAAATGTGCAAAGGCTGTGTACAGAAGCTTATGAAATCATAAATTATAAAATGCCTAATAAAGATACGAAAATAGGTTAGCTCCTCAGCCCAAGGATGGATAGTAGGAATAGATGTATTTACTAACCACTAAAAGAACCTTTTTGGTTTCCTAACTCATTCCTTGAGGCGTGTTGTTGGGGAAAGTTCAGAGATGCTTCTAGAATTGTTCCTTAAGGTAGTAAGGCTGAAGCAACACCTCACTCATGAAGGAATTTCAGAGACTAGTACTGGCATCAATATACTGGGGGATGAGGGACTTCCCAGGTGGCACAGTGGATAAGACTCCAAGCTCCCAAGGCAGGGGACCCGGGTTCCTGCATGCATGCCACAACTAAGGAGACTGCCTGCAGCAACTAAGACCCAGTGCAACCAAATAAATAAAACAAAAAACAAACAAGGATGCAGGGACTTTTTTTTTTTAACCACCCTTTCTTGTTTGGTTGTTGTAAAAGCTATGGATGGTGAGTTTGGAATATCACAAACTTTTTTTTTTAATTTTATTGAAGTGTAGTTGGTTTACAATGTTGTGTTAATTTCTGCTGTACAGCAAAGTGATTCACCCAGGATATTGAATATAGTTCCCTGTATTGTACAGTAGGACCTTGTTTATTTTTTCATTGATGTATTATTATTGACTAGTCATTACAGGCTAGTGCTGGAGTTCCAACCTCAGCCACACGTATTTTAATTGGCCAAGAACCTGATACCCTATGAAGCACATAAACCCAAATCAGGTCATATGATTTAAAACCTATTTGCAACAGAACCATCTCAGCACCCATCCGGGCAACACCTTGGACTGTCGGGAGCTTTCAGATTGAGCCACCCATAACTGAGGCTTTAATTGTGCCAGTTGGGTCCAATGATGGCAGTTTCATAGAGGCTGCCATCACTTTTGCTAGCTGTGCACCTTGATTTAAAAGGTATTTGCAAGTCAAGCTCCCAGGCCCACCATTGCTTTCAAATTCTGCAAGTGGCTCAGCCTCTATGGCTCTACCATAGAGCTACAAAAATTTCATGGCCATCAACCCAAGTGGGTATCCACTGGGAAAGGATATCCCAGTGCCATATCACCCCAGGCAACATGGCCCCAGAACCAGGAAGCCCTCAGGAAGCTGCAGGATTCATCATTTTAAAATATGTCTAATAAAAGCAAGTCTAGACTTAAAGAGAAATTTTATTCACAAATACTGTTGCAACAGGGACGAGGCTCGGATCTCAGAGATGCGTTAGCGTCTCCAACCACACAGAAAAGGGCTCTTCACTTCTCCGTGGGTAGGGAAGTTGGGGGAGTGCGGGCGGCGCACGGACTGCGGGTCAGCGTGGCTGGACTGGACAGGGCTCCCTGGGTCTCCTGTTCTCTGGAGAAGCTGACCAAGGGGTTGCTCCGAACCTCAGGGTTGTTCGGACATGGGGGCGACCCAGAGGTTCGCTCCTCCTGTGGGGAGAAGTCTGATGATGTGGGGTAAGCCATGGGATGCAGAGAACTTGGCCCAGCCCAGATACGCGGGCGATGCAGGATGGCGGTAGGGGTCAAAGGTCACACGTCAAACGTGGCTGCATCCTGCCTTACATGCAGACGTGTCTTTGTTCTGAAAGAAAGGGCACAGACCCACGGTGACCTTTGACCCCGGGTCGACCACTGACCCCGGATGTGACCAGGCTCTCCTGCCCCATCTGGTCCAGTCCCGACTCTGGAGAGGGGTCTCTCCGCGGGGAAACTGAGTCAGGACTTCCAGGTCCGGGTCCGCCCGCCCGCGAACAAGTCCTGCTGGGAGCCCACGTCCCGGGCTGGCGGGTCCAGGTCCCGAGGAGGCGGCTTGGCACGGAGGGGCTGAAGCCGAAAACCACACTTCCGCCCGGGTTAGGCACCTGACTAATGTCCTACTTAGGCCGGGAGTATAACACTATCCAATCAGGGGAGACGGGGGCGGGGCCCGGAGAATAATCCCAACCGCTGGGGAGGGGCCCGGGAAACTGGGCGGAGGGACGTGGGGGCGGGAGGTTGCCAGCTCACTATCCATTCAGAGTCCGCAATATGTTGAGTGCCTGGAGTGCCGTCCAATCAGAGTGCGGACTCCCGGAGAACCATCCAATCAAGGGTTGCGGGAGCATGCTCTGCGGCCCTTTAATAAAGGGCCCCGGGGGCGGGTCTCGGAGTAGCGTACTCCCCGGGTGGAGGACTGCTTGCAGCACTGTCCAATCACAGGGCGGAGGCCCGGAGCTCCGTCCAATTAGGGTCGTGCCCAGTCCGCGCAGGCGTCGCTCTCGGCCGGTCTCGCCGCTCCGGCGCACCTGCGGGGAGCGGCCACAGGAGTCCCGGCTCCAGGGATCTCACCTGCTCAGGTCGCGGGGCCGCGCGAGGACGCTCTGGAGACCCGGAAAGCGGGCGGTGATGGTGAGTGCGCGGGCCGGGGCCGGAGCCGGAGTCCGGGAGGGGCTGATGAGCACCGGCCGGGAGCCGAGGTGGGCCTGGGTCTCCCGCGCCCGCTGCCCTGGATTCCGACCCGCGTCTCCCACCCGGCCGCGGGGTGGGGTCCCGGCGTCCTGTCCCTTCCCGTCCCCTCGCGGGGCTGTGGGGGGGGGTCCCCACCTGAGTTTGCGTCCCTTGGGGGTACCAGGGAGAACCGGGTGACCCGGGCAGTGGTCAGGGGCGGGGTGGGGGAAGCCGACGTGACCTGACAGATAAAGTCAAATCCCTCCCCAGGTAATGAGAGACTTTACTGCCGTTTAAAAACAAAATTCGACTGAGTACCTTTAGAAGCTGTTTCTGGCTTTATTCAATAATTCGTGCATCTGGCAGCTTTCCCTTCCAGCACATAGAAGGACGCAGCCAGGAGCTGCACGGAATGAAAGTCTTCCGTAGGCAGGGGGAGCAGGACAAAGAAAGTAGCGGAAGTGGGCTGTCTGTGGCCAGGTTACTTTATTCTGGGGAGGGCAGGGATCTGTCAGGCAGATCACCTCACTGACCAGGTAATTCCTGATGGACTGGTTTCAGATCCCGTTTCTGGGAGAGGCTGAAGCTGTAATTAAGACTGGTGCCTTGGGACTTAGCATGAGCGACTCCACTGGGGACTGTGGTCTTGTTTTTAATATTCCAAAGACTTGGAATAGGGACGGGGTTCCGATCTCACACGTGTGCCCGGGTCTCAGACAAAACAGAAAAGGGCTGTTCTGTTCTGGGGGAGGTGGGTGAGAGCAAGGCTGTTTAACAGGATGGGGCCTCTCTGTGGTCAGCACATTCTTAGCCCAGGTTGGGGACAGCGGGGCTTTGTTCTACAGCTCAGTGTTTCTGGGGGCGGGTATGACCGAAAGTCTGGGGCCATTGGAGACAGAAGCCTAAGTAAAGTTTGCGTGAGAAATGGGCAGTTGTGAACACTTGGTCAAACCAATGTCAAATGAAAAATCCGAGCTTCCTAAGGGTGGACTTTCACTCAAATGAGTTATTGCAGGGGGAGAAGGGTCCAATGTACCAGGCACAGGGGCTCTGCAGGAGGGAGGCCATCTGGCCCTAAGATCTGCAAGCATCTCAAGAGTTGGGCAAAGAGAATTTCTTTTACACAGAGGAGCAAACAAAACCAGGAAGGACCAGGTGTGATGCTCAGATAGCAGATCCCTGAGGCCAGCCTGTCCTTAAGGGTCTGTCCACTGGCTGGGGTGAGGCCAGGTCAGGTCAGGGGGAAGGAGAGGAGCTGAACCAAAGTTCGGCCAAGGAGCATTTGTTATGCTTGGTCAGTGGAGGGAACAGTTCAGCTCCTCACCGATGAGGCGGAGATGGGGAGTTGGAGGGGCTGCATCTGGCTTCATCCTGGATAACAAGGGGCTCGGTGTGAGTCTTATCTGAGTCAGGTGGGGCAGGGAGGCGGTTTCTTGCAGCCTGCCATTTTCCAGAACACCAAAGGGTGGGGGTCCTTTCACCTCCCATTCACGTTTCCTGGAGCTCAGGGCGGGTTCTGCATTGTGCCCTGACACCTGCGAGCAGCCTGCTCTGGGTCCAGCTCTAGCTTCCCTTCATCCAGCTACAGGTTTCAGCAGGTGTAAAATTCTGAGTTCTTTCTGCCTGGTTTCTTCTCCTCAGTGAGGGTAGTAAGCATTTCAGGTGTTTTCTCTTTACTGATAACTCGTGTTATTCCTGAATCGCCCCTTGGGTCTTAACCAGAGATGCCTCAGTATCAGTACAGAGAATGTTCTCTCTTCCAGGATTGCAGGAAATGCAGGCAGCCCCACCCCTTCATGTGAGATGGGTGGAGACACAGATTAAAAAGGTTCATAGGAATCGCAGTGACTCTCCCAGGCAGGGTGTCTGATCCTGGTCCACTTCCCGTTGTTAGCTGGTCACCAGAGTCTTCTGGAAGGGATGAGCAGTGTCCCGTTCCTCAAACCATGAAAGTGCCCTAGAGTTTCCCTCCCCTGTGTCATCCGTGAACACAGGAGGAAGCAGGGATCCTGCAGGTTCTCATGTACACCCTGAGACAGGGGCATCTCTGTCTCCCGTCAGTGACCCATGGTGCTTGAAGCAGGTGCATCGCCTGGGGCGGGGACTAGCTGAGCCTGTGAGGAGGTGAAGGAAGGTGCTCTGGGACCTTGGTGCCACGCCTCCCCACACAGGTGGCCTCCAGACCATAGAACCACCACGGAAGGAGCTGTTGATGGCACGAGCATGGGGGAGGGGACCCACCACACACGTGTGGGGGGCGGTGTGTCCTCTGAGGCTGTGCTGCCCTCGGCTGTCTCCAGACCTTTGCTTTTGGCCTCCTCCGAGGAGCTGATGCTCTGAGTGTGATGTGTGCTGCCTGCGTGAGTCTGTGAAGGTCAGATTTTGGGGAGGCTCCTTGGGCTCACCTGCTGCTGAGAGGGTCGATGAATTTGAGTTTCTCTGGGTCAGAACTTCAACTTGAGGGTCTCCTCCTGGGTGAGGATTGAGGCCCAGAGGAGGGGGCGTTTCCACAGTGAGGGGGGAGCTCAGTCCCTCCCCCTGCCCTGGGGGCACCCAGATGGCCCCCTAGCTCGGATGGCTTTGGCCTTCTGACTTGGGGTTTCCTTGTGCACCTGCTGATCTGAGGGGCTCACCCGTGGCTGCTCATGCCTTTTGTCTCCTTGGTGGAATCTTGTGTGACCCCAGCGTGTGAGTACTGAAGACTTTTGTTCCATTACTGGAGGGTGTAGGTTTTTGTTCTCTTGGTTGGGAAGCCCCCAGGGTGACGATTGTCCTGATCTTTTTGTTACTCTTTACAACTTTACATCCGTCCTTCTTCACCAAGCAGCATTTTGTTTGATTTTGCTCCTGCTGAACTTGCAGTAAGTGACTATGACCAGAACCACACCAGTAACATCACACGAAAGGCTTCTCCGTGGTTCTCGGCCCCATCTGTTTCGCACGTGCTGGTGTCAGAGGTAGGGGGTCACCCAGTTAAATCCTCCACCCAGTCCTGTGGGGCTTGAGGTGTCTCATGTTTGTTTTTGATTTGCCATCAATTGTGTTATAGTCATTCTTGTTTTGTCTCCAAATGCAAGTGCATCACAGATTTTTAACTCATGGAGTAAAATTGCCAGGTTGTAGATGTTGGATATTTTCAAAATACTAGGAAGTGTGGATGGAGGGCTGGAGTCTAGTGTTTATTCTAGCCATTTCCAGCATTTGGAGTGTTACTGACCAGGGTTCTTGGGCTGGAATCAATAGAAATTGATAAAAGGCCAGACAAGAAATTCTAGCAAGGCTTTTTGTTGGGGCTCCTGCTGCAGCAGGAGGAAGCAAAAGCAAGTAACAGATTCCCTTGCTCGCCCTCTGGGTGGAGGGGCAGGGGGGTTCCCTTCTATGGGGTGAGGGTGGCTTGGGTGGTGTGCCCACCCCCTTGGTGGTGCTGCGTGCAGGGGGCACGATCAGTAGGCTGCTTTTGCTCCCAACTCCTTAGAAGGGGCCTTGGATTTTTGGGCTTTTTGTATCTTATTGTTCATAATTTGCCCCATCTGGGCATGCGTTCAGTGATTTTTAGTCCCTTACGGTTTCTTTGTATCTGTTGCTGGAGGAGACATTTGTCCAGGTGCAAGCGCTGCTGCAAAGGGTCCCAGGTCCCAGTCTGTCTTGGGAGTACCCAACTTAATTTTGTCCATCTGTGATTATGTATCGCTTTTTACTGGTAACCATTGAGTTGAGCATTTTTTATAGATGGTGCATTTTCTTTTTTCTCTTCTTTTTTTAAAATTTATTTATTTAATTTGTGTATCGGCTTCATTGGGTGTTTGTTGCTGCACATGGGCTTTCTCTAGTTGCGGAGAGCAAGGGGCTACTCTTCATTGTGGTTCATGGGCTCCTCATTTTGGTGGCTTCTAGGTGTGGGCTTCAGTAGTTGTGGCACATGGGCTCAATAGTTGCGGCTCACAGTCTCTAGAGTGCAGACTCAGTAGTTGTGATGCATGGACTTAGTTGCTCTGAGGCATGTGGGATATTCCTGGAGCAGGGATCGAACCCAGGTCCCCTGCACTGACAGGTGGATTCTCAACCACTGTACCACCTAGGAAGTCCCAGGTGGTGCATTTTCTGTGAAACAGTTTTCAGTCATTTTCTCACCTTTAATTCATTTGTATATTTACTGATTTCTTACATTGTATTTACTCTGGACATTCATCTTTTTTCATTTCTGCGTATGGCAGATATATTCTCTCAGAGTGGGGGTTATGATTTCTCTCTGGTCTACATTTTATGGACAATTCTTAACTTTAATAGACTTGAATTGAATTTATCCATCTCTTCCTTTGTAGCTTACTCCTTTTTTTTCGTATATAAGCAAGCTCTCGTGACTCTCAAGTCATAAACGCGTTTCCCTATAACTCTAAATGTTGTCTACATTCTTTCACAGTTAATTTCACAGTGAATTGGTTATTATATAAGCATTTGACAAGAAAAAAGATTTCTTATTCCCATGTAAATACCCAGTGTCACCGCCCCACATGTCAAAGTGTCATCATCTCAGCTCTGCCCAGTGGCATGTGCTCTGCCGTAGATCCATGTGCCAAAAACATGTAGGCCCGTATCAGTGCTCTGTGATTCTTTTCCATCAGTGTATTTGTCCATCCCTTTATCACTGCAGATTAAAATGCTTCATTGTCTGTTAGGGTAAATCTCACCACCTTGTTTTATAGAAAATCTTGGCTATTAGAAATTTGTCCTACATTTCCGTTTTTAGAAGTAGTTTTTCTTAAGTTCAAACAAAACAGAAACAACCCCCAAAACAAAATCCAAAACAAACCTGCTTGTGTTCAATGGAATTTTGTTAAACTCTTGACCTGTTTGGGAGAAGCTGACATCATGGTGACATTGAGTCTCCTTATTGAGAACGTGCCCATCCCCCCATTTATTTCATTCTACTGTAGTGTCTTTACTAATGTTTTGCAGTTTACCCGTAAATCATTTTATAGCCTTAAGTAGACACATTTTAGGACTTAAAGTTAGTTTTAGTAGCAATTAGTTTTAAAGGTCTTAAGTTTTTAAAAATTTTATTTGGTTGCGCCAGGTCTTAGTTGCAGCAGGTGGGCTGCTTAGTTGCGGCATGTGAACTCATAATTGCGGCATGCATGTGGGATCTAGTTCCCTGACCTGACCAGGGATCGAACTCAGGCACCCTGCGTTGGGAGCTTGGAGTCTTACCCACTGCGCCACCAGGGAAGTCCCAAAGGTCTAATATTTTAAAATTTTACTTTTCAGTTGCTTGTTTCTAGTGCTTCAAAATACACCAAGATTTATTTTTATGAGCTTACATACTGGAAACTTGTTAAAATCTGATTCTGTGGTTATCTTCATATTCTTTCGGGGTATGACATTCACAAACATTTATGCTAGGAATAAAGGCAAATGTTCTCTTTTACTACAACATTTTTTCCTGGTGAAACTTACACCATTGGTTTCCCCTATTAATGATTTTTTTAAAATGACGCATGTACTGCAGGTCAGCATTAGAGAGATTTCTGTCTATTATTACCAAGAGCTCGGTGTGGGAAATACATTTGGATATTTGAAAAGACTCTGAGCAGAAGCAAGACTTGAAAGGTGGTTATATGAGAAACCATTCAAAGACCTCAGTCACCCAATGCTAAAAACATGGAACAGAAGGTTTCCTAAGCTCACTGTCTCCAGCGATACACACGTGGTGTATTAGGCGTCTTTTGCTCCCATCCTGGTGTGTGTGGCAGAGAGACAGGCTTTAAAGGGGAACCAGTGCTTCTGCTCACATGCATTGGGCAGATATGTTTTTTTACATTCTCCAGTTCCACAGACCCTGAAAGCTCTCACGGTCAAGCACATCTGGACCCAAAGCGGCCCAGCGGTGTGCGCAGATGTCTGTTTACTAAAGAGCAGCAGTTCCCCGCTGAACAATAGGAAGGAACTACAAGAGGATGATGGATGAAGTCCCAAGACTGGTATTTCAGTTGCTGTCAAGCAGTTTATGCCTGAGTGAGGAGGAGACAGACGAGAGGACTGAAGCTGAGATTCTGTTAACGTGGGTCCTGCGGGGCAGGGGTAACTGTGCATCAGTATTTTGCTCCATTGGGATGAGCGTTTGAAAAGCTTCTCATACGCCTTTAAAAAATCACATCCACTAGAATAAGCTCGTTTAACTTAATACTGATTATTTATTATTTCCCACATTCATCCATTTTCAAAGCTCCACAGGCTTCAGGAAGTACACTGAAGAGTGACCTCTTCACCTGTTACTAAGGCAGGTGTGTGAAAATAAGGTACTACAACCATGTCTTTTCGTGAACTGTCAGCTTACAACATTTTTTAACCCAAGAAACATACCTAAAATGGTGTTTTGTGAAAAACCCCTCATACCAGTAAAGAGTCATGAAAGATTTTAAACCCAGTTTCCTTTTTAAAGGACCGTCTCTCCTTGTTTTCAAGTCTGAGGGCAAATGATCACCTTCAGGGCCAGCTGTGTTTAAAGACTTAATGAGGTAATAGAAAATATACATTGGTCTCTGCCCCAACTCCCAGCTAGGGCTCCTGAAACCCCTCTAATCTCCTGGGGCATAGGAGTGCCTTTTGTTCTAATGCAGTGACTCTGGGCTCCTGGATAGCTCCCTGTGAGGCCAGGTCACTGGAAAGACAAGCCATAGTTAGAAGCTTGGAACTGTCGGCCCCACCCCCCATTCTCTTAAGGGAGAAGGGCTGAAAATGGAGTTTATGATCATTCCTGCCTATGTGATGAAGCCTCCATGAAATCCCAATAGTATGGAGTTCAGAGAGCTTCTGGGTTGGTGGCCAGGTGGAGGTGTGGGGAGGGTGGCGGCTGAGAGGGCATGGAAGCTCTATGCCCCTTCTCACGTACCTCACCCCGCTCATCTCTTCATCCAGATATTCATCTATATCCTTCATCACAGCCTTGAATAAACTTGGAAATGTGAATAAGTGCTTTCCTAGGTTTTGTGAGCTGCTCTAGCAAATTAATGGAACCCCAGGAGAGGGGTCGTGGGAACCTGTGATCTGTAGCCGGTAGGTCAGAAGAAGTACAGGTGACAGCCTGGTTTTGAGACTGTCATCTGAAGTGTGTGTTGGGGGTCAGGGGCAGTCTTAAGGGACTGAGCCCTTAACCTGTGGGACCTGATGCCATCTCCAGGTATAGCGTGTCAGAACTGAGTTAAAGCAGAACCCAGGGACTTCCCTGGTGGTCCAGTGGTTAGGACTCCACGCTCCCACTGCAGGGGCCCAGGTTCAGTCCCTGGTTGGGGAATTAAGATCCGGCATGGCCAAAACAAAACAAAACACATGGGAAACCCAGTTGGAGTCACAGAGAATTGCCTGGTGTGGGGAGACACCACCACACAATGGTGACCAAAAGTATTGGAAGTGAAGTGTTCTCTGTGAAGGTAAAAAGACACACAGGGAAGCAACACACTGAGGGAAAACTGGTTTTTTCCCAACACAGAAGAAGGAAAAACTAGTTTTCCCTTTACCTGGCTTTGCCACATCATCAACCCAACCCTCCTCCGGGAGCTTCTCCTTGCTGACTCCAGGTGTCTGCCAGCTCTCGATTCTGAGCTTTTGAAAGTGGTTCTTTTTTGTCTTTTTTCTTTCTTGATGGGGCTGTGTTAGGAGTTTCGACAAGGATAATGTGGCTTATGGATGGTGCAGGGTAACGGGAGAACTTTTCTCCAGAAACTGTCCTTGGCGGGTGGAAACAGTATGTGGGTGGCGGTGGTTTCTAGATGAGCCTGGCTGACCCACGCTGCTTTAAGCTGGCGTGTGGTGGAGTCTGGGGCCATGTTTCTATCCAGGAAACCTCTATTATTAAGGTGGCTTTGGGATCACCATTTTCACTCTGTTGTATTGAAAAGAGACAATACTGGATTCCCAGAAACTTTCCTCTCCTGAGAACTTATCCTTCGAGTTCTGTTTCCGGGTCCTTGTGGGCATGCCTGTCCTTGACATTTGGTGTCCAGGGAAGGAGGGCACCCAGGCACCTGGGAGAAGCCGACTAAATGATAGCTTTTATTTATTTTTAAAAAATTTACTTATTTATTTATTGGCTGCATTGGGTCTTTGCTGCTGTGCGCAGGCTTTCTCTAGCTGCAGTGAGTGGGGGCTACTCTTTGTTGTGGTGTGCAGGCTTCTCATTGTGGTGGCTTCTCTTATTGTGGAACATGAAGCATGGGCTTTAGGCACACAAGCTTCAGTAGTTGTGGCACATGGGCTCAGTAGTTGTGGCTTGTGGGCTCTAGAGCACAGGCTCAGTAGTTGTGGCCCACAGGCTTAGTTGCTCTATGGCATGTGGGATCTTCCTGGACCAGGGCTCACACCTGTGACCCCTGCATTGGCAGGTGGAGTCTTAACCACTGCGCCACCTGGGAAGCCCTTGAAAATAGCCGTTCTTTCAGGTGTGAGGTGATATCTCATGGTTTTGATGTGCATTTCTCTGATGATTAGTGATGCTTAGCACCTTTTCATGTGCCTGTTGGCCTTCTGTATGTCTTCTTTGGAAAAATGTCTTTTAAGGTCCTCTGCCATTTTTCAATAGAGTTGTATGTTTTTGTATGAGTTCTTTATATATTTTGGATATCAACCCCTTATTGGACATATCATTTGCAAATGCCTTTTTCCAGTCAATAGGTTGCCTTTTCTTTTTATTGCTGTTTTCCTTTACTGTGCAAAAGCTTTTTTTTTTTTTTTTTTAATTTTTTTGGCAGCAACACAATGTGCAGGATCTCAGTTCCCCAACCAGGGATCGACCAGGAATCGAACCCTCACCGCTTGCGATGGAAGTGCGGAGTCTTAACCAATGGACTGCCAGGAAAGTCCCAAAAGCTTTTTAGTTTGATATAGTCCCATTTGTTTATTTTTGCTTTTGTTTCCGTTGCCTGAGGAGACATATTCAAAAAAATACTGCTAAAACTGATGTCCAAGAGAATCCTGCCTATAGTTTCTTCTAGGAGTTTTATGGCTTCAGGTCTTAACATTTAAAACTTTAATCCATTTTGAGTTTGTTTTTGTGTATGATGTGAGAAAGTAGTCTGGTTTTGATTTTGGTTTTTTGCATGTAGCTGTCCAGTTTTCCATTTATCAAAAAGTCTGTCTTTTCCCCCATCGTATATTCTTGCCTCCTTTGTCATATATTAATTGACCAAATAAGTGGTTGATTTCTAGGCTTTCTATTCTGTTCCATTGATCTATGTCTGTTTTTGTGCCACTACCATACTGTTGGATTCCTGTAGGTTTGTTGTATAGTTTGAAATCAGGGAACATGATACCTCCAGCTTTGTTCTTCATTCTGGAAATTGTTTTGGCTATTCAGGGTCTTTTGTGTTTCCATACAAATTTTGGAAGTGTTTGTTCTAGTTCTGTGGAAAACGCCATTGGTACTTTAGTAGGGATTGCATTGACTCTGTAGATTGCCTTCAGTAGGCAGGTCATTTTAACAATATTAATTCTTCTCATCTGTGAGAATGATCTTTCCATTTGTGTCATCTTCATTTTCATCAATGTCTTGGGACTTCCCTGGCAGTCTGGTGGTTAGGACTCCATGCTTTCACTTCTGTGGGCCCCGGGTTCAATCCCTGGTTGAGGAACTAAGATCCTGCAAGCCATGAGGTGTGGCAAAAAAAAAAAAAAAAATTTCATCAGTATCTTACAGTTTTTCACATACTGTTCTTTTATCTCCTTAGTTAGATTTATTCCTAGTATTTTATTTTTTGATGCAATTGTAAATGGAATTATTTTTTAACTTCTCTTTCTGATTGTTGTTAGTGTTTCCAAACAGGACAGATTTCTATATACTCACTTTTCATCCTGCAACTTTATTGATTTCATTTAATCTGAAAGTTTTTTTGTGTGTGTGTGTGGCATCTTTAAGATTTTCTTGTGTGTGTCTCTATTACAGATTTTCAGTTTGTGGTCACCATGAGGTTTATATACAGCAACCTCTATATATAGACGATTATCTTAAGTTCATGATCTCTTAAGTTCTAACAATCTTGCATTTTTAGTCTTCCCCCTTGTGTTTAATATTGTTGATATCGTATTTTGCATATGTTGTTTTCTTATCCCTTAACTGCTTATTGTGGCTATAGATGAACTTACCACTTTTGTCTTTTAACCTTCCTACTAAGTTTGTAAGTGGTTGATCTCCTACCTTTATTTTACCTTTGACTTTTCTGATGAAACTTTTGCTTTCCAATTTTTATATTTCTAGTTGTGGTTTTTTCTTTTCCACTTAGAGAAGTCCCTTTAACATTTCTTATAAACCTAGTTGAATGGTGCTGAACTATTTTAGTTTTACTTATATGTAAAGCTCTTTATCACTCCTGCAAATCTGAATGATAGCCTTGCTAGCTAAAGTATCCTTCATTGTAGGTTTTTTCCATTCAGCGCTCCCTTCTGCCCTGCAAAGATTCTGCTGAATGTTGTTGTTTTTGATGTTTTGAGGTGTCCCTTTCTGGTTTTTGTAATACTGTGAAATTTCTTTCTAAGATTTGGAGTCACCAATTTTTGAATATTTTATACTTGGCCTATGAACTGTTTGAGGTTTGTGTTTTTTGTGTTTTTTTTTTGTGTGGCCATGCTACAAGGCTTGCAGGATCTTAGTTCCCTCACCAGGGGTCGAACCCATGCCCCACTGCAGTGGAAGCACAGAGTCCTAACCACTGGATCACCAGGGAAGTCCCTGGGATTTGTATTTAGAGTGTGCAGATATTTGAATCTACTGATTTTGTTTCTTTTGTGACCATGGACATTCTCAGATGTTCTCTTTAATTGCATCATCTCAGGGATATTTAATGATTTCTAAACACCTATCCTATTACATCTAATCTAAGAAATCTTTCCCACAAGTGGTTTATAGTATCTCCTAAATCTGCTTAATCTCTAAAACGTCTGTAATTTTGTTCCTTTTTCACACTTTCATTTGCCCAATTTCTATTGTTTTTTAATCAAATTGCCATTGGCTTAAGAAAGATATGTTTTTAGCTTGTCTGAATCCATTGTTTAAACAGCTTTATTTGACATGTAATTTACATACTGTGAAGTTAACCTGTTTAAAGTATAAAACTTAATGATATTTAGTATATTTACAAAACTGTGCAACCATCCCCATATTCTAATTTTAGGACATTTTTATCACCCCAGAGAGAAAACTTGTATCTACTGGCAGTTACTCCATATTCCATTCCACCCCCTCCCTGGGTTATAACCCACAGTTTACTAACCCGCTATCTATCTCTCTCTGTTTCTATATTTTTGCTTATTCTGTACATTTCACTGCTATGAGTATATGTGTATGAGTTTTGTATTCATGTTTATTGTCACTTTTCTAGTGTAAATATATACCTAGGGTGAAATTGCTGTGTTACATGGTGACTCTATGTCTGTCACTTTGAGCATCTGCTGGACTGTCTTCCAAAGTGGCTTCACCATTTTACATTCGCTTTGGCAGCATACGAGGGTTCTGGCTGTCTTACATCCTCTCTGACATTTGTTTCTCCGTGTTCTATCCATCTCAGTTTGTGTGAAGAGGTGTCAGCTTGTAGTTTTGATTTGCATTTTCCTGATGACTAATGTCTGGCATCTTTCCATGAGCTTATTAGCCATTTGCATTTCTTCTTTGGAAAAATATCTATTCAAATGTTAGGTGTAAGCTTCTCCTAGATGCCCTTTAGCATTTAGTTCCCTCTGTTTCTAGTTTGCTGAGTATTTTTATCATGGAAAGGTGATGTGTTTTGACAGATGCTTTTTCTGAGTTTTCAGGTGATCATGTGGTTTGTTTAGAACTTTTATTGAGATAGAGTTAACATACAATAAACTGCATATATTTAGAATGTACAATTTGGTATTTTTTTCTTATTAGTAATGTATATATGGCAATCCAAATCTCCCAATTCATTCCCCCCCAACCCTCCCTGCTTTCCCCACTTGGTGTCCATATGTTTGTTCTCTACATCTGTGTCTCTGTTTCTGCCTTGCAAACCCGTTGATTTATACCATTTTTCTATAGTCTGCATATATGTGTTAATATACGATATTTGTTTTTCTCTTTCTGACTCACTTCACTCTGTATGACAGTCTCTAGGTCGATTCAGGTCTCTACAAATGTCCCAGTTTCATTCCTTTTTACAGCTGAATAATATTCCATTGTATATATGTACCACATCTTTTTTTATCCATTCATCTGTTGATGGACATTTAGGTTGCTTCCGTGTCCTGGCTATTGTAAATAGTGCTGCAAGGAACATTGGAGTACATGTGTCTTTTTGAATTATGGTGTTCTCTGGATATATGCCCAGCAGTGGGATTGCTGGGTCATATGGTAACTCTGTTTTTACTTTTGCAAGGAACCTACATACTGTTCTCCATAGTGGCTGTATCAATTTACATTCCCACCAACAGTGCAAGAGCGTTCCCCTTTCTCTACACCCTCTCCAGCATTTATTATTTGTAGACTTTCTGGTGATGCCCATTCTAACCTGTGTGAGGTGATACCTCATTGTAGTTTTGATTTGTATTACTCTAATAGTTAGTGATGTTGAGCAGCTTTTCATGTGCCTCTTGGCCATCCATATGTCTTCTTTGGTGAAATACCTATTTAGGTCTTATGCCCATTTTTTGATTGGGTTGTTTGTTTTTCTGATATTGAGCTGGATGAATTGTTTATATGTTTTGGAGATTAATCCTTTGTCTGTTGATTCGTTTGCAAATATTTTCTCCCATGCTGAGGGTTATCTTTTCGTCTTGCTTATAGTTTCCTTTGCTGCGTAGAAGCTTTGAGGTTTCATTAGTTCCCACTTAATTATTTTTGTTTTTATTTCCATTACTCTAGGGGGTGGATCGAAAAAGATCTTGCTGTGAAGAGTGTTCTTCCTATGCTTTCCTCTAGGAGTTTTATAGTGTCTGGCCTTACCTTTAGGTCTTTAATCCATTTTGAGTTTGTTTTTGTGTATGCTGTTAAAAGAGTGTTCTAATTTCATTCTTTTCCATGTAGCTGTCCAGTTTTCCCAGCACCACTTATTGAAGAGGCTGCCTTTTCTCCATTATATATCCTTGCCTCCTTTGTCATAGGTTAGTTGACTATAGTTTATCTCTGGGCTTTCTGTCCTGTTCCATTGATCTATATTTCTGTTTTTGTGGCAGTACCATACTGTCTTGATCATTGTAGCCTTGTAATATGGTTTGAAGTCAGGAAGCCTGATTCCACCAACTCTGTCTTTCCTTCTCAAGATTGCTTTGGCTATTTGGGGTCTTTTGCATTTCCATACAAATCGTAAAATTTCTTGTTCTAGTTCTGTAAAAAACGCCATGGGTAATTTGATAGGGATTGCGTTGAATCTGTAGATTGCTTTGGTTAGTATAGTCATTTTCACAATGTTGATTCTTCCAATCCAAGAACATGGTATATCCCTCCATCTGTTTGTGTCGTCTTTGACTTCTTTCATTAGTGTCTTATAGTTTCCTGAGTACAAGTCTTTTACCTCCTTGGTTAGGTTTGTTCCTAGGTATTTTATTCTTTTTGTTGCAATGGTGAATGGGATTATTTCCTTAATTTCTCTTTCTGATCTTTCATTGTTAGTGTATAGAAATGCAAGAGATTTCTGTGTGTTAATTTTGTATCCTGCAACTTTACCAAATTCATTGATTAGCTCAAGTAGTTTTCTGGTGGCATCATTAGGATTTTCTATGTAGAGTATCATGTCATCTGCCAACAGTGACAGTTTTACTTCTTCTTTTCCAATTTGGATTTCTTTTATTTCTTTTTCTTCTCTGATTACTATGGCAAGGACTTCCAAAACTATGTTGAATAGTAGTGGCGAGAGTGGACATCCTTGTCTTGTTCCTGATCTTAGAGGGAATGCTTCCAGTTTTTCACCATTGAGAATGATGCTTGCTGTGGATTTGTTGTATATGGCCTTTATTATGGATTAACAAGGTATATGATACCAGTACTTTGTTTCTTTGAACCAAACTTTTTGTTCCTGGGATAAATCCCTCTTGGTCATGGTATTGAATCCTTTTTATATTTCTCTGGGTTTGGATCACTAATATTTTGTTGAGGAATTTTTTTTGTCTGAATTTATGTGGAATACTGGTCTGTAGATTTCTTTACATGTGATGTCTTTTTCTGGTTCTGATATCAGGGTAATACTAGCCACATAGAAGAGGTTGGAAAGTGTCTCTCCACAGTTCAGTTTTGTATATGGATTCCCAATTAGTAATGGTTTTGAGCATCTTTTCATGTGGTTATTGGCTGTTTGTATATCTTTTATTAATTAAGTAACCTGTGTCCCCTGCAATGGCAGGTGGATTCTTAACCACTGCACCACCAGGGAAGTCCCTGTATATCTTTTTTGGAGAAGAGTCTATTCACATTTATTGTCCCATTATTTAATTGTATTATTTTTCCTTTTTATTCTTTTTTTTTCTTTTAAGCTCTGTATTTTTTTAATCTTTTATTTTTACTTTTTAATTAGTTTTTATTGGAGTATAGTTGCTTTACAATGTTGTGTTAGCCTCCACTGCACAGCAAAATGAATCAACCATGCACATAGAGATATCTCTTCCCTTTTGGTGACTTTTATATTCTTATCTTTTATTTTTTATTGTTGGCATATGAGTTCTTAAAATATATTTCTAATACAAGCCTCTTATCAGGTGTGTGATTAGCAGATCCATTTGCAATCCTAGTTGAAGTAACCTCGCCTTCTTTGTAGCTGATGTGGCAATTTCTTTTTTCTTCAGATTTTGAGACCATATTTTTTGTTTAAAAAAATCTGTAGAGACTTCCCTGGTGGTCCAGTGGCTATGACTCCACACTCCCAATGCAGGGGGCCCAGGTTCCATCCCTGGTCAAGGAACTAAGCGTTTGCATGCCACATGCTGGAACTAAGACCTGGTGCAGCTAAATAAATAAATAGATAGATAGATAGATATTAAAAATAAATAAATAAATAAATAAATGCCTTTAGAAAATCTCTTGATTTTTAGTTTCATAATCGTTATCTCTTTATATCGTCAGTGCAATGTGAGCCCATATTTCTCTAAAAATATTAATTAGGTTCTTTTTTTTCCCTATTAAAGTCACCTTTGAAGCTATTACCATCAGGTCCTTCAGTAGCTCTTATCTGTGGGGCATCTTCCTTGAATTCCAGCATTCTGCTATGTATCTGAGAGGCCCTACTGGCTTGGCAGATTCCTGAGGAACCAGGCCTGTTCTTACACAACAGACATGTGAGGCCCTGGGCCTCTATACCCCAGTGTCCACCTCATCCTGGCAGGGGCCTCTGTTGGATATGCTGGGACTAGACCACACTCCTTGCCACCATTACCTTCAAGTTAAGGGCTATTCAGACCCAGCAGCGCTGATGTTCTGATTCCAATTCTTGAAGGTGACAAGACAGTAGGAACTTTTGACCAAGACAGGTATCCCTTTCCATGTTATCTGAATGATGATTTCATTTTCCCATCTCTGCCATACCTCAGGATCTACTTTTTCAGCAAAAACAGATCTTTTTAATCATGTGTCTGTAAGTCTACATCTATTGTTGCTGTTATACTTTGCTTCAGTTTCCAGCCCTCACCATCCCTGATGAAACTGCATCTGACTGGCTTGTGTGTGGTCATTTCCCACAAGAGCATAAGCTGAGAAGTCCTAGAAATTGAGTCCAGTTCCTGGCTGTTGGCCTCCCCAGCCTCCCACACACGGACGTGAAGAGGGAGTCTTGCTGACCTAGAACATGTGGCTGTTTCAGGACTCGGTGGTCTTTGAGGACGTGGCTGTGAACTTCACCCCACAGGAGTGGGCTTTGCTGGACCCGGCTCAGAGGAAGCTCTACAGAGACGTGATGCTGGAGACCTTCAGAAATCTGGCCTCCGTGGGTGAGGAGACTCAGGGAACCATTATTTCTCACAATGTTCTTTCTTACTAGAACCAAAGAATAGGAATATGTTGAAACAGGCAGGCATGGTCCCCACCTTGATGGAACCCACCTAGAGTCAGATAGCGTTTCCTTGACAACAGATGTCTCCTGATCAGAATCCTGAGGCCCCTGATTGTATAACTGAGCATGGTCTGCAGTGTTATCTGGGGCAGTGGGAGCAGTGTTATGGTTTTCACCCTGTGAAAGTTACACTTTTGACCCTGTGGTCAGTACACTTTTGACCCGATAATCTTGCTGCAGTTAAACCCACGCTCACTCATTGTCAGTGACATGAGGACAGAGAAGTGGCCCATCTCATGGATGGCTGGTTGTCCTCCATCCTCCTTGTGAGGAGGTCTTCTCCATGAGCAGGACAGCAGCCCTGCACCATCCGACCTCCCAGTGGCAGCTGGGTCCACGGAGACAGGCTTCATCTAGGATGTCTGTGCCCGCGAGCACCAGGAGAGCACACCTCTTGGGAGGAGTGGGTTCTGGATCAGGGAGCAATATTTGGATGTACCAGTTAGGAACATGACTTGGTCTTTGAGAAGATGACGTTTGTCATTAACCTGGCTTCTCTGTTTGAGTTTTCATCCATCCTTGCCCACTTGGGAAGACTTTCTGTAGCTTCTCTTACAAAGGGAGCATTTGGGAATGTGCATTTTGCCCTGTTCTTTCCTACTTTACTTCCTGAGACAATATTGATCTCATTATCGGTCTCCATCTCTTGAAGTATCTCATAGTGGACAGGCTGCTACTTTGACTTATTTTTCCTGTGCAGGCCGGAGTTCCGAATAGCTGAGTCCTCAGAGTTTTCCTTTGTTCCTATGTCCATATTTCCGTATAAAATTTATTTACATTTTTGAATCAGTATATGAAAAGGAATCTACAAATGGCCTCTTTTTTTTCCTTTATTCTACTGTTTCTTTTCCATGCGTTTAGTTATGCTACCAATTGTTACAGGTTCTTGCCCTCAAGTTAAAACCAGTGGATCAAGTCCTCAATGGGATATTTTGGAGAATGAACTATGCAGTGCAGAGAACATAGTAAGATTCACAAGAAATGATTCCTTGCTTGTTTTTGGAGAAAAGTGGATGTTCCATAACACTGGAAGTCACCAAGCCCAGGAGAGGGATTTGAGGTGAGTGGCACTGCCACAGGGGAAGGGGGAGTCTCTGCAGACCATTAGACTAACTGAAAACTAAAGACAAAGTGTAAACCCAGCTAAACAATTTTGTACTTAGAAAATTTTCACAAGAAAATACTTTCATAAATGTAACATGGGTATTGAGTATCTCAAACATAATTGAGTTGGAAACAAGGATCAGGAAACCCTATGTGTAAGAAACACAGAATATTACTGCTCTGTTTGAGCCCTCAGCCAGAGCATTAAGCTTGTTGCACTTTGTCACAATGCAGAGAGTGCCGAAAACATGCCCATTCCTTGAAATTGGCAAATACATAGTGAAAATAATGAACAACCATCAGTAAATCACTAATTAAGAAATCACTTATAATCATTAATCCCTAATGCTGTGCTTCTCTTTTTGAACAGAAATCATTTGGTCGAGAGTCTCTGTGAAGGTAAAGAAGGTCATCAATGTGGAGAAACCCTGAGCCAGATTACAGATCTTACTGTGCCTAAGGGCTATCCAGCTGGAATTCAGCCCCATAAATGCACTAAGCGTGGAAGAACCTTCAGGGATCGTTCTTCCCAGAAGAATCAGCAAAGATCTCACCCTGGATGCAAACCTTATCCGTGTGAGGAACGTGGGCAGGCCTGCTGCTGTCTCTCGTGCCTAAGCCCTCCTGAGGGGACAGACATTGTAGAGAAACCCAATAAATATCAGGATGCTGGGAGAGCATCTAAGGGATGTGTGAGGAGTCACAGTAGCAAGCAGTCTCTAGAGTGTGAGAAGTCTGGAAAAGCTCTCACTTGTCCGTTATCCTTTAAGGGATGTGAGAAAGGTCACCGTGGACAGAAAATGCACATGTGTGAAGCATGTGGGAAATCGTTTATGTATTATTCTTACCTTGCACGGCATGTGAGAACTCACACTGGAGAGAAACCCTACCAATGTAGGGAGTGTGAGAAAGCCTTCCGATATCCTGTGTCCCTGGGAAGACACGTGACAATCCACACTGGAGAGAAACCTTATGGGTGTAAGAAATGTGGGAAAGCCTTCAGTTGTCCCAAATACTTCAGAAGACACATGAAAACGCACAGTGGCCTGAAACCCTATGAATGTACAGAATGCGGCAAAGCCTATGGTTGCTCGTCATCCCTTCGAGAACATGCACGGACGCACAGCGAAGAGAAACCCTATGAGTGTCAGCACTGTGGGAAAGCTTTCAGGCATCAGCGATATTTTAAAAAGCACGTGAGAATGCACAGCGGTGTGAAACCCTACGAATGCATGGAATGCGGGAAAGCCTACAGTTGTTCTACATCCCTCCGAGAACATGAGAGAACACACACCGGGGAGAGACCCTTCGGATGTCAGCACTGCGGGAAAGCCTTCACTCGCCATGCCTCCCTTCGAGGACACATGCGAACACACAGTGGGGAGAGAGCCTACAGGTGTACACAATGTGGGAAAGCTTTCCGTTGGCCCTCGTCCTTACGGAAGCATGTACGGATGCATAGCGAGGAAAAGCCGTACCTGTGTCAGCAATGTGGGAAAGCCTTCTGGTACCCTGCAAACCTGCGAGGGCACATGAGGACACACGCTGGGGAGAAACTCTGAGTACAAGGACTGTGGGAGGGATCTCGTTCTCTCTTAAAACTCGTGAGCAGCACACTGTAGAGGAAACTCATGAAAGGGAAAGTGTGGGAAAACCTTCACTTATTTCATAGATGAAAACTCAGGGCAGGACAGAAATCTTGTCATAGAGATAAATATGGTTTTGCCTTCATAAGTGCCTTAACTGAATAGGGATCTCAGTGAATTAATTTCTAGTTGATGTTCCTGATCTGAACACTTAAGATAATAACTATTCCTCTCTGTCCCCTTCGTCTGTACTACTTATGTTTTGTTATCTCTGACTTTAAATAGTCAAACAGTCATATAAAGCTTGTCTCATTTCCATTACAGTGTGTTGTGTGTCCCCCCTCTGCTTTGGCTGCAGTGCTTGGCTTGTGGGATCTTAGTTCCCTGACCAGGGATCGAACCTGTGCCCCCTGCAATGGAAGCATGGAGTCCTAACCACTGGACCTCCAGGGAAGTCCCATTATAATGTCTTTTGAACTCAGGGGTGATAAGTGGTTTTCACTTTTTGTTTTTTGTTTTTTTCTCATGTGCAACTTAGTATAATTTTAGATGAAAAGTTTTTGACTGTTACTTTGCATTGTGTTTCTAGTATGTGATCATGATATGAGGTCTGTGTTGTTGAAATGTCTTTCCTGGTCCACTGTTGCAGGTCCTGGAATTTTTTGATGCAATGTTTACCCTCCCCTGGAGTCTTCATTCCCGAAAGATGTGTCTTCCAAGTTGTTTGTTGCTAGCAGATACTGTATCTGTGTTCCTCCCAGAAATTAGTAATTTTGGAAATTCTTGGAAAATGACAGTCTCATCTGATTATGTTCATAATTTGACCTCTGTTCGTGTCCTTGACCTTGGTTGGAAATTGGACACGAAGCATTGAGTTAAGAAGAAGAGCGACTTGCTGGTGTGAAGATGAAAGCTCCTGTCCAGATGGCTCTACTGAATTGTGTTGTTAGCTTGGGTAAGGTGGGAAACTGTGTACCCAGAGTCCTTCTGTTAGTGGTGCTGAGTTAATGTTCATGGGAAGAGGAAGATGTGTGAGGTCTGGAGCAGAAGTGAGGAAGCCATGACTCTCAGGACTTCTGTACCATCAGGAGACCAGGATGAGTGGCAGCCTAGTGGCCAGCTGTTTTCTGAGTTCTGGCTCTGCCCATGTGCAACAGGCCCAGTCAGACGCTAACATGTTTGATGTTAGTTCCCTGTTGGGCAGCAGATTCCACACCTTCCCACAAGCTCCCTCCTGGTGGATCCTCTTTGGTTTTCAGGTTCACACAGATCCTTGCATATTCCTGTGGCTCTTTGGGGCCCATCAGGCCACTTCTTCAGGCTTCAGAGGGTCACCTAGTGATTTTCTTGTATCCTGTGACCCCCTTCATGTCCAAGGATTCTCCTAATGACATGATTTCCATAGGAAGCATCTTGTTCCTCTAATAGAGTCTATTTGCTTCCTCCACTTTTGGGAGAGTTAATATAGCAGCCACAAATGCAGGAAACTTACTTCCCTGGTTGCATTGTTGAGAGTATGCACTGACTCTCATTTGTTGTTTCTTGATACTTCCAAGATTGAGATAAGTACTTGTGAATGTATCTGGCAGTTTGTGGTATTTTTCTCTTACAGCAGACTGCTCTCTAAATGATTAACGCAGTATCTTTAATTACTGCCCACTTATATATGTGATTTCTCAGTGTTTTATATGTGGTCACACAGGATGTGATTTAAAATAATGCGCGTTTTAAAATCAAATTCAGTTCTCTACACTGTTTCTTAGAAAGCTCTTATTACCTAGGTTTTCACATCTTTGTGTCCTTACAAATGTTATTGTGTTTTGTGTTTCATTAACCAAGAGGATATGTTAAAATATCCCACTCTGGAGGATTAACTTATTTTCGTGTCCATTTTTCTACATATATTCTGGGGTAATGATACTAAATATATGTATGTACCTTTTGACATTCTTCTTTCAGGTGTGTTTTTTGTTGTAGTTAATTTCTATGCCGATACAATCTTTTTTTCATTAAAATGACATATTCCTAATAGTGAAAGTCTAAATACTGTTGACATCAGTAGCCTTCAGCCAGAGATCACCAAGAGTCAGTGTGCTAGGAGGAACCAGACATATATCTTCCCAAGTTGTCTTTGGACAAACAGCATTCTTGGTGAGGCGAGCACCTCATCACCAAAGTTAGGAGATGTTGCTGTAGTTTAACACATCGAATAAACTGGTAATTTCTGGAAATGCTGCTTTTGAATGTTTGTTTTCCAAACAGCTCTTAGAGCTTTAATGGAAACTCAGTACTGAAACAGAACTTCCTCTCCCTGTCTCACTTCTTATTAGTAATTTTGTGCCATGCCTACAGGGTTTTTCTTCCTGTGATGGATGGATAATTGATTAATAGGCTACTGTCCAGTGAGGTTCCCTTGTACTTTTCCACTAGATGAGCAGTGGCCTGTACTTTTTGTCTTTTTAAAAAATATTTATTTATTTTTGGCTGCATTGGGTCTTCATTGCTGCACATGGGCTTTCTTTAGTTGAGGTGAGTGGGAACTACTCTTCATTGCAGTGCACAGGCTTCTCATTGTGATGGCTTCTCTTGCTGCGGAGCACAGGCTCTAGGCACACAGACTCACTAGTTGTGGCACACAGGCTTGGTTGCTCCGCGGCACGTGGGATCTTCCCAGCCCAGGGATCAAACCTGTGTCACCTGCATTGGTAGGTGGATTCTTAACCACTGCACCACCAGGGAAGTCCTGCTTTTTGTCTTTTCATTCACACCTCTCATGTAAAAGCAGGGAAGGTGTGGATATGACCACACAGTGAATTTCACCACCAGCAGAAAAGAGTCCATACTCAACATCTTCCATGAGACTCTTGCTTTTTCATCTCAGAAGCACAAAATTCCTCATGTCAAACTTTTTCTGCAGACAGTTAACCTGTCTAAATACCCGGAGGATGGATTCCTTCTAAACAGGTGGTTCTTTTGCTTCCAGTGCTCTTTGGAATCTGACTCTGAAGTACTGGAGGGACACCCATTGAACACTTGTTTGGAGCCTGTGCACCTGTCCTTTGGGGGCTGGCCAGTCACATGTGGCCACAACAAGGGGGCCCAGGAAAACAGTTTACTAGATTCAGGGCCTGGCGAGACCGTCTCTGCACGATAAGACTAGAGTGGCACTGGGGGAGGACTAAGCGAGCTGTCTCTGAGCAGGTGGAGAGCAGAGCATGGGCAAGTGTCTGTATTCGTAGGGGCCGTGATTGTTTGTCTGAGCCTAGAGTGCCTGGCGTAGGAGGGATATTCAACATTTAGCACCAGGTCATGATTGCGGACTCAGAAAAAAGGCTTGATTGGACTCAAGATGTGCACTGGTTCCTTCCTAGCTTTGTGGCCTGTGACAAATTACCTGCTTTCCTAGGCCTCGGTATACCCATCCAAGGAGATAAAAGTACCTACCTTGTAGAGTTTGCTGAAGAGGAACTGGATTTATGTATGTATGCTAATGGAGTGGCTTAATGGAAAGCATCACATTAGAAATATAGAAATTCATATGAGAAATATTAGTAATATTAGGAATATGCTGATGTTCACATAGTTAATGAGAATGGCAAAGGCAGCCTCAGACCACTGGGGGCTGGCGGGGCTCTCATTACTGGGCTCTGGTTTTCTCCCACTGAGCAGAAACAAGTTCACCCAAGTCCACCAGCAGTTCCATGACTGTGATGCATCTCAAGACAGGAGATAAAACATGTTATAAACATTCCCGTAAAAGGCTAAAACTTGAAATGAATCCCAACCACAAAAATGACCAAACATTCCCTGCTTCTTGCTAATGTGACTGGTGCCTCTTTACTGATTATTTTTAGCTGCACTTCATTCTTTCTGTTTTCTGCAGAAGATCTATTGGGACATCCAACCATAAGTTATGTTTACCTCCTGACAGCATCTAATTTAGACTAAAGAGTCACTTCCTTGAACACTCAAGTCATGTAACAGAAATGTGTATGCTCAACACATGTCAAAATGTGTGCTAATGTCATATATATCGTCATATGTCCCTCTTACTTACAAAACCTACAGTCCTGATGAGGTGGGACTCATCCCCTGAACCTTCATCCCCAAAGCTCCAAGCCAGTACACCCCACTCTCTGTGATAATAGGTGTGATCCTGGTGGTCTTTGACTGGAGAGCATTGAGAAAATCATTATTTTACTCTCATTAATGTAGAACACATTATTTTAGTGACAAAAGTTTTAAGTATATAAGAATTTAGGGCTTCCCTGGTGGTGCAGTGGTTAAGAATCCGCCTGTCAATGCAGGGGACACGGGTTCGATCCCTGGTCCAGGAAGATCCCACATGCCTCGGAGCAACAAAGCCCATGTGCCATAACTACTGAGCCCGTGAGCTATAAGTACTGAAGCCCGCACACCTAGAGTCCATGCTCCACAGCAAGAGAAGCCCGAGCACCACAACAAAGAGTAGCCCCCACTTTCTGCAACTAGACAAAGCCCCACGCAGCAACGAAGACCCAATGCAGCCAATAAATAAAATAAATAAAAACAAATTTATTTTTTTTAAAAGAATTTAAAATTTTACCTGAAAGAAAAAAATCCCCAAACTCACATGAATCTGGTACTATTGACTAAGAATGCATAAGAATGTCGACTGAGCATTCTCTTCAAATTGAGGAAATTGCAAGGCTGATTTGACAACCCCTAAATGCAAGGGTATATTTTAATATAACCTGTCATCCAATGAAAAGAATAACATTTTTCAACAAACAACCAATTTGAAAATTGGTAATAGGACTTTTCTGGGAAATATAGAATCTTCTATTTGAGTAAACAAATGCACATCATTTTTTAAAAAATTTATTGAAGCATAGTTGGCTTCCAATGTGTTAATTTCTGCTGTACAGCAAAGTGATTCAATTATACATATATATTCTTTTTCATATTCTTTTCCATTATCACAGGATTTTTTAAAAAATAAGTTTATTTATTTGTTTATTTGTTGATTGATTGATTGGCTGCGTTGGGTCTTCTTTGCTGCGCACTGGCTTTTTCTCTAGTTGCGGTGAGTGGGGGCTACTCTTCATTGTGGTGCACGGGCTTCTCTTGTTGCAGACCATGGGCTCTAGGTGCGCAGGCTTCAGTAGTTGTGGCATGTGGGCTCAATAGTTGTGGCTCACGGGCTCTAGAGTCCAGGCTCAGTTGTGGCTCATGGGCTTAGCTGCTCCGCAGCATGTGGGATCTTCCCGGCCCAGGGCTCAGTCCCCTGCATTGGCAGGAGGATTCTTAACCACTGCGCCACCAGGGAAGCCCATCACAGGATATTGAATGTAGTTCCCTGTGCTCTACAGTAGGACCTTGTTGTTTATCCATTCTCTATATAATAGTTTGCATCTGCTAATCCCAAACTCCCAATCCTTCCCTCCCCCACCCTCCCTCCCCCTTGGTAACCACAAGTCTCCACTTTTTTTTTGGCCGTGCCGAACGGCAGGTGGGATCTTAGTTCCCCAAGCAGGGATTGAACCCGCAACCTCTGCGTTGGAAGTGCAGAGTCTTAACCACTGGACCACCAGGGAAGTCCCTCAAATGCATGTCATTTTTAATCACACATAAATATAATTGGACACATACCAGGACCTGAACTCAGCTCTGAGTAGCAAAACTCCCACAGTCTTCCTGATATGTGAATGAGGTCCTTATTTTTTACCTGGAGGGAAGAACAGTGCAGGCACTCAACAGTGCATTGGAGAAAAAATTCCACGTATTTTTTGGCTACACTGTTGTATCTGTTGTGATGATAGCAGGCTCCCAGATCTTGTCAAATTATTAAGAGGAGGATGGGGGGCTTCCCTGGTGGTCCAGTGGTTAAGACTCTGCCTGCCAGTGACACGGATTCGATCCCTGGTCCTCGAAGATCCCACATGCCTTGGAGCAGCTAAGCCCGTGGGCCACAGCTGCTGAGCCTGTGCTCCTAGAACCCATGCTCCCCAACAAGAGAGGCCCCTGCAATGAGAAGCCTGCGCACAGCAACAAAGACCCAACGAAGCCAATAAATAAGTAAAACAAAAAGCAAAAACAACTCTGTGCTCCCAATTCAGGGGGCACGGGCTTGATCCCTGGTCAGGGAACTAAGATCCCACATGCTGCACAGTGCAGCCAATATATATATTTACATATATGTGTGTATATGATAAATATACATATATATTAAAATATATATTTATATTCGTGTAATATATATATTTTATATACATGTACCTGTATACATATATACTGAATTCAGTAGTGTCTTCCCTCCCACCACCACCACCAATTTCATGTCCACCTGGAATCTCTGAGACAACCTGATTTGGAAATAAGGTCTTTGCAGATGTAATCAGGATGTGGTCATACTGGGTTGGAGTAGGTCCTAATCCAATGATGTGTTTCCTTATTAAAAGAGGGAAATTTGGGCACAGAGACCTGCACAAGAGACAGTCACATCTTCAGCATGTAAAGAGAGAGCAGAGGTCGGTGTGATCTCTGTACAAGCTAAGGCGGGCAAAGGGTTGTCAGCCACCTCCAGCAGCTAGAAGATATGCCGGGACCAGGCTCCTCCCTCCAAGCCTCCAGAGGAGCCAGCCCTGCTGCCAGCTTCATTTCGAACAGCCAGCCTCCCCAACCAAGAGAAAATACGTTTCTGTTGTTCCAGCCACTGTGTCTCCAGCTCTTTGCTAGGGCAGCCCAAGCAGACTAATGTAGCTCCTAAGGAAGCAGCAGGCCTTGGATATTTGAATGACAGCAAGAGGACAGTGTTTCTGGAGAAGAGTGAGATGATGGAAGAGCAGCAGAGGTGAGAGGAGAGTGATGGCGTGGCAGGCACATCGTGTCCTGATGCACTGGCCTGACGTGGTGCACTGACAATGGCTGTGAATGACATGGAGCCTGAATGTGACCAGATGAGGCAGCTTCCCAAGATCCTTCTGTTGCCTTGAGAACAGACAGTAGGATGATGTTGTCACTCGAGGTGGGGGAGCACACTGGGTTGGTGGCAGCGGCAGTGATGTGCAAGGTTGGAGCCTCGATGTAATTGGAAGTTAGAACCATCAGAATTTTTTGATGACTTGAAGGTAGGGTGAGAGGAAGAGTCAAGAGGGACTCTTTTGCTTTTTTAATATATAAGACTTTTTTTTCCTTTGGCTATGCCGCGCAGCATGTGGGATCTTAGTTCCCCGACCAGGGATTGAAGCCATGCCCCCTGCAGTGGAGACTTAACCACTGGACCACCAGGGAAGTCTGGGACTATTATTTTGTACAGGAAAACTGGCCTGATGGTGTTGCAATCAACTGACATGTAGTTCACGAGCAGTGGAGAAGAATATTGGAGTGTTAGGAGTTCAACTCAGAGTGTGCTGACATGAAGATGAGATCAGGATATAGTAAGGCAGAAAATAAACATATTACAATTTTATTAGATTTTATTACAATTTAAAAAAGTATTTTAAGGGAATGTTATTGGAAACACTGGTCCCAATAGCAAAAATATGAAAAAATAGCTGCTAGCATTTGAATCAATACATGAAAATGGTATAGTTCTACAAGTGTAAAAATAGATTTTTAAAAAAACATTTATTTTTGGCTGCACTGGGTCTTCATTGCTGTGTGCAGGCTTTCTCTATCTAGTTGTGGCGAACAGGGGCTACTCTTCCTTGTGGTGTGGGGGCTTCTCATTGCGGTGGCTTCTCTTGTTGTGGAGCACAGGCTCTAGGCATGTGGGCTTCAGTAGTTGTGGTGCACGGGCTTAGTTGCTCCGCGGCATGTGGGATCTTCCTGGACCAGGGCTCGAACCCGTGTCCCATGCATTGGCAGGCGGATTCTTAACCACTGCACCACCAGGGAAGTTCCAAGTGTAAAAATAGATTAATGAAAGTGCATAAAGTACTAAGCTGTGGAAGGCTAAACATTTTTGAATAAACAACATCTGATATAAAATGGCACATCCCATTTGCCTCTCTTTACATGCTATACAAAACAGAAAGAATTATTTTGTACCCAGAGGATGAAACTAAACATAAATGAAAGGAAATGATCTTTTAAAAGTTTGAGATATTGGTAACTGTGAGAGGGCAGGGTCAGGCTTGTGGTGGGGCATAAACCCAAGTGGGATGTGGGGGGTGTGACGGCAGCCTCCCTATCTTGCATGGATTGTGATATCATGTGTTACAAAAAGGAGACATCAGGCCCAAAATGTAGTCACTTGTGCTGAATCCCATGTCAACAAACCAAAACTGAATACCTAGTCAATTTGCAGTTTCATTTTTTCCCAGGAATGCGAACTTTGACCAGTCACTCTGGGTTTTCCTGCTCAGCACTAGTGAGGTAATCCCCTTGACAGGCCGCCCTCCACCCCCCTTAGGAGGGGGCCTTGCCTGAAACAATGCATTCTTTGCTAATCATTTCCTTTCCACTTTTGAAAACCTTTCCTTTTCTGCAGCTCAATAGTACGCCTCTCTGCTTGCTAGATGGGACGCTGCCCGACTCATCAATTGTTCAATAAAGCCAACTTGACCTTTTTGTTTTTAAATTCTCCCTCTCTGAGGCATTTTATTTGCACGTATATATTACATCCCTAGAAAAAGACTCCAAGGATTTTCCCTCCCATGTGTTTTTGCCTTGCTTCTTCACGGTCTCTGATGCCAGCTGAGGTTGTCAGTACCATGAAACCAAACTGACGGGATGGGAGCAGGTTATTCTGCCATTTCTCTAGATCGTTGAGTTGCACATCAAATCTGGGGCAGATCACTCCACACTTACTTCCCAGCCCTGTGATTTGGTGGCAGCAGTGGGATGAAAGGACTTTCCAGCGGTATTCAGAGACAACCAAAAACACAGGCGTGGTGCCTGCAAACCCTTTTTTGAGTTCACTGTCTTCCTCACTGTTTCTGAGAGTTGTGGATAAGTTCCTCTCAGTTCTAAGCTCTGCTCTCTCTGTGTTGTATTCCCAATCGAATTGACTTTCCAGTCCAGTGTTTAGTGGGTCAGCTTGAGCTGGCAGACGGTTCCATCCAGAACCCAAGTCCCTAGTCCTTAGTTCAGTCTGCAATCTCCTGCTTGTTTGGAATCCCTTTTTTCAAGTTGCAGCCTGCAATTCCCCTTTACTGGGATTGCAGATACAGTCCTTTCCCCAGTTCCAGGCTTTAGACCCCCCATTTGCTGGAGTCTCCTTGTTTAGTCCATGCTGGGAATTGCTGGTGGTGTACACAGACTTCCAGCCAACCTTCAGTAACATATCTTGGTCACTGCTTGTTTATTTAGGAGCACATATTTATTTGTCTTGTTTTGTGTAGATAAAGGCTACTGCTAACATGGCTCTCAGAAACCAAAAAGCCACAAAAATTGGTGGTCAGAGATCAAGAATTTGCAAGCTATTAGAACACTTGCCCCCTAACTCAACGACTACCATATTAGGATGAGTTGGTCACAGAATGGGTTGCACTGGTACAAGGTCCCCCACCAAACTCAAGAAAATTTGCATGTAGTGAGGTCCACTGTAAACTACCACAGTTTCCAACTCAGTGCCATGTTCCTTTTAGGTATTACTTTGGCTCCAAGTGACTTAAAGTATAAGAAAGAAATAGAGGGAAGAAAGAAAAGTAAAATAAATAAATATATAAATAAATTAAGTAAGTAAGTAAGTAAATAAGTATATAAGTAAGTAAGTAAGATCTTTGGACTCCCCTGGTGGCACATTGGTTAAAAATCTGCCTGCCAATGCAGGAGGCACGGGTTCAGTCCCTGGTCCGGAAAGATCCCACATGCCACTGAGCAACTAAGCCCATGCGCCACAACTACTGAGCCTGTGCTCAAGAGCCCACAAGCCACAACTACTGAGCCCATGTACTGCAACTACTGAAGCCCATGCGCCTGGAGGCCATGCTCCACAACAAGAGAAGTGCACGCATCACAATGAATAGTAGCCCCAGCTCTCCACAACTACAGAAAGCCCGCGCACAGCTACAAAGACCCAACGCAGCCAATAAACTTAAAAAAATAATTTTTAAAAAAAGTAATACAACATTGTACATCAACTATACTCCATTAAAAATTAATTAAAAACAAGATTCATTACAAAAGGCTAACAAGAAACTAAAGCAATAAGAGGCACCTAAAACAAAAGACTGTGAGATAGATGTCATTTCTGCTACTCCCCTTTATTCTCCTTTACATGAGTACCCGTTCTAGTTATCCTCCAAATTGTCTCTGCAGGACCATGAACAAAAGTCCATTAACTTAACAACCTTACAGATACCCTGTATGCGCCCCTCCCAATGTCGATGGGACTCTCAGGGTTTTTAACTGCTATATCATTCCCTTACACAGCCAAGGGAAGCTAAACCTTTTTTTTTTTTTTTTTTTTAAATTTTTGGCTGTGTTGGATCTTTGTTGCTCTGCATGGGGTTTCTCTAGTTGTGGCAAACCAGGACTACTCTTTTTTTTTTCCTAAGAACTTTTATTGAGATACAGTTAACAGACAATAAACAGCATATATTTAGAGTGTACAGTTTGGTATCCCAATCTCCCAATTCATTCCCCCCCAACCCTCCCCGCTTTCCCCACTTGGTGTCCATGTGTTTGTTCTCTACATCTGTGTCTCTATTTCTGCCTTGCATTTCCTCTTTCATAGTTGTTAGCATTTGCCTTATGTATTGACGTGCTCCTATACTGGGTGCATATATATTTATTATCTCCTCTTCTTGGATTGATCCCTTGATCTTTATGTAATGTCCTTTCCTGTCTCTTGTAACAAGCCAGGGCTACTCTTCATTGCAGTGCACAGGCTTCTCATTGTAGTGGCTTCTCTTGTTGCAGAACATGGGCTCTAGGCGCACAGGCTCAGTAGTTGTGGCACGTGGGCTTTGTTGCTCAGCGGCATGTGGGAGTCCCGAAACTAAAAATTAATGTTGTTTATCCACAACTAGAGAGAAGCCCACGTGCTGCAACGAAAGATTCCATGTGCCACAACTAAGACCTGATGCAGCCCAAAATAAACAAATAAATAAGTAAATATTTTTAAAAAGCGAAAGAGAGAAAATAGCTCAGACTGACCACTAGTTGTTAATGTCTCGTAAGGTTTTCTTGGATAATCTAAACATAATTATTAAGACCAAATAAATTCAATAGATGTAAAAGGATAAGAGTTTTTAGGTGAACTTCCCAGCAATAATTTTGTTATAGTATGTGTACTTAAAAATAGCTTCCAAAATCCTTCTAGTAACTTGAAACTTTAGAGTTTTGCTAAGTTAACTTAAATGATGAAAATTTACTGGATATCTAGAAAACTCCTTACCTCTTGAAGATATTTCAGAATCTGCTGCTAAAGCAATCGCTGCCCAGCCAAGATCCTTAGACTTTGTGATTAATGTTGTTCCTGGTAATAGAATAGCCCTTGATTATCTTTAGATGAGCAAGGAGGTGTCTGTGCTGTGGCCAACACCACCTGCTGCACCTAGATGAACACTTCTGCAGAAGTTGAAACTCAGTAACATAAGATCACTAAGCAAGCCACTTGGCTTAAAAGAGTGGCTCCTGGGACTTCCCTGGTGGTCCTGCAGTTAGGACTCCATGCTCCCAATGCAGGGGGCCCAGATTCAATCCCTGGTCAGGGAACTAGATCCCGCATGCATGCCGCAACTGGGAGCCCGCACGTCAGAACTAAATAAAGAATGCAGCAACAGAGACCCTGCACAGCCCAATAAATTTTTTAAAAAAGAAAAAAAGAAAGGAGTGGTTCCTTCAGTGAGTTCTCACCACAATGTTCCATTAAAAAGCTATCTCAGGGAGTTCTCTGGTGGTGCAGTGGTTAAGAATCCACCTGCCAATGCAGGGGACACGGGTTCCATCCCTGGTCCGGGAATATCCCACATGCTGTGGAGCAACTAAGCCCGCACACCACATCTACTGAGCCTGTGGTCTAGAGCCCTTGAGCCACAACTACTGAGCCCACGTGCTGCAACTACTGAAGCCTGCATGCCTAAAGCCCATGCTCTGCAACAAGAGAAGCCACTGAAATGAGAAGCCTGTGCACTGCAACGAAAACCCAATTCAGCAAATTAAAAAATTTTTTTTAAAAAAATTTTAAGGGAAGTACTAGAGATGTGATGTACAACATGATAAATGTAATTAACATTGATGTGTGTTATATATGAAAGTTGTTAAGAGAGTGAACCCTAGGAATTCTCCTCACACAATTTTTTTCTGTTTCTTTGTGTGTCTATATGAAATGGTGGATGGTCATTGAACTTATGATAATCATGTCATGATGTATGTAAGTCAGATCATTATGCTGCACATCTTACACTTCTACAGCTAGATGTCAACTGTATCTCAATAAAACTGGAAGGAAAAAATACATAAAAATATTTTTTAAAATTATAAGAAAAAGTAACTTGTTTCATAGCTGAAACAGTTGTGTACATTGAACATCAAAAGCATATAAGAAAAAAGATGGATAACAACTTTTCAGCATGAAAAAATATAAAAATAAACATCATTATATTTCTAATTGCTGTTGAAAAAAGTTGGGTATTTAAGAGAGAATATGTCCAAAGGTCAAAATGAAGTTATTCAAGTATCAAAATAAGTCTAATTAATGAGAGACATAAAGAGAACCTATTGTAAAAATTGCAAAACTGTACTGAATGACATCAAAGCAGGCTAAAATAAATGGAAAGATGGGGCATGCTATAACAAAGGAGAGAGCCATGTCCCCAGGATGTCAATCCTTCACAAATAGCTGTATGATTTTTTTTTAATCCCATTAAAGCCATAACCCAGTTCTTAGAACTTCACAACCCCTACTTCTAAATCTTACAAAGAACAACAAATGTTCAGTAATAGCTGTGCTAGGAAAAACAGTATGGAGTTTCCTTAAAAAACTAAAAATAGAGCTACCGCATATGATCCAGCAATCCCACCCCATGTCCAGAAAAGACAAACTCTAATTTGAAAAGATACACATACCCAATGTTCATAGCAGCACTATTTGTTAAAGCCAAGACATGGAAACAACCCAAGTGCCTATCAACAGATGATTGGTTTAAGATGATGTGATATGTGTCTATATATCTATATCTATACCTGTGTCTATATAAAATGGAATATTAGCCATAAAAAAGGATGAAATATTGCCTTTGCCGCAACATGAACGGACCTAGAGATTATCATACTAGGTCAGACAGAGAAAGACAGATAACATATGATATCACTTATATGTGAAATCTAGAAAATAATACAAATGAATCTATATACAAAACAAAAACAGACTCATAGACATAGAAAACAAAGTTATGGTTACCAAAGGGGAAAGGAAGTGGGGGAGGGATAAATGAGGTGTTTGTGGTTAAAAGATACACACTACTATATATAAAATAGATAAACAAAAAGTCCTACTTTATAGCACATATTCAATATCCTGTAATAAACCATAATGGAAAAAAATCTGGAAAATATGTAAATATTTATCTGAATCACGTTGCTGTACACCTGAAACTAACACAACATTGTAAATCAACTATAATTTTTTAAAAAGAGAGTGAAAAGAAATCCCCACAGAAGGAGAACTTGTTTGTTAATCATATATGTGGTATGGTTTTATTGTCCAGAACACATTTAAAAGCCTTACATGTCCATAACAAAATGCTATCAACCTAGTTTAAAAATGGGCTAAGGATTGGAACAGACATTTCTCTGAGAGTAATATACTAACAGCCAATAAAGACATGAAAATACTCTCCACATCACTGATCATCAGGAAAATGCAAGTCAAAAACCACATGAGATAACCACTTCATGTCCACTAGGATGGGTAGAATAAAACAAGTGTTGACAAGGATGTGGAGAAATTAGAACCCTGTACACTGCTGGTGGGAATGTAAAATGGCGCAGCCACCGTGGGTAAGAGTTTGGTGCTTCCTCAGAAAGATAAACATAGAACTACCCTATGATCCAACAATTCCACTCCTGCCTGTACTGAAACAGATGCTCAAATACATGTACACGAATGCTGGTTGCAGCACTATTCAAAATAGCCAAAAGGTGAAACGTCCCACGTGTCCATCAGTGGATTGCCGAGACCAGCTTAGCGACTCGGGGCGAATGACGGGTGTCGCAAGCTTAAAGAAACACAGACACAGATTTAAGAGAAAGATGGAACTGGGGGACTCAAGACCTCTAGGATCAAGAGCCCCACTGATTCATCCCACGTTGCTTTTATTGAGCTCTGGGCATTCAGGAAGCAAGATAGCATAAGGTTCTCACACTCCCAGTTCCGTCCCACAATCAAGGTTTTCTTTGAAGTAACCAAGTTTCTTTTTGTATATCTTTTTGTACAAAGGGCTTCACATGATTGGGGGCAGCGGTCTTTTGCAGAACAGCAGAAGAACCATCAGTGCGTGCGCTTGCACAGATCCTTGCTGTGATGAGAGGGCAGCTGCTATTGGCCAGGTCTCTGTTTGCCTCCTGGGTTCCGATCTGAGCTGGGCTTGGGAAGCAAAGCAGCCATGGGGGCCGGAGACCTCCCTCAGAAGGGGTGAGGGTCTGTGCCTCACCTCTGTTGGCCCCTCTGCGACTGTGCCTGTCTTAGGTTGTTCCTTCCCTGAGGAATCTTACCCATCTCTGGCTAACCAGCATCCTCCGGGGCCAAGCACGGTGATGTGAGGTGTGCAAGTGAGGGAGGGGCAGCGCCCCCAGAGAGGGTCAGTTCTCTGTCTCCTCGGTAGCCTGTGCCCCCATGGCCTCCACGCCCAGCACTTGCCCCTGACGGCTGTGCTGCGCATGCAGTTTTCTGACTCGCGCTGACGCGGTTTCCCTAAGCCCGCACCCTTAGCTCCTCCGCTGCTCAAGCAGAACATCCGGCACCCAGTTGCTCGACCCACACACTTTAATTACTTTTAGCCCTATTCTCTGTAACATTTTCAAGGCTTCAGAGAGACTTCTGAATGTTTTCCCACAGTGGATGAGTGGATAAACACAATGTAGCCTTTACACAGGATGAGAATAATACTCATAGAAAGGAAGTAAGCTCTTACACATGCTGCAGCATGCAGGAACCTTGAAAATACTATGGTGAGGAAAGAAACCAGACACGAAAAGCCAATATTGTATGAGTCCATTTACATATACCTGAAATGCCCAGCACAGGTAAATTCAGAGACAGAAAGTATTTTAGTGGTGACCAGGAGGTAGGGTTATCATGCTATAATGGCCTTATAATTTGTCTTTAAATGAATATACAGTTCACATACCATAACATTCACGCTTCTAATCATAAAACTCAGTGGCTTTTTGTACATTGCACAGCTGTGCAACTGTCACTATACTATCTGAAAAAGGAAATATAACTTTTTACATTTCAAAATTCACAGACTGACCAAAAGCTGGTCTGACATAAATTTCCCCACAGTATAAAATGCACACCTGAGAACTGTGACATCTCAGTGGCTGTGGTGAAACCAGTCCTGCAGGGAGACTGGGGCCTCTGGGTCAAACTTTCCACAAGGTAAAACCCCCTGGGCCTTGGGTAGCTGACCTCAAGCCCCAGAGGTGGGAGCTGGGACTAAAGGAACTGGAACTAAGGGCAGAGCCTCCTGGTGTCAAAGGTCACACATGGAATGAGCCTGACCCTGCACCTGGTGACATCCCTGAAAGTCTTTATTCTTTTTTTTATTATTATTCTTTTTTTCTTTCTTTTTAAAAAATATTTATTTGCTTGCACCAGGTCTTAGTTGTGGCTCCTTAGTTGTGGCTCACCAGCTCCTTAATTGTGGCATGTGAACTCTCAGTTGTGGCCTGCATGTGGCATCTAGTTCCCTGACCAGGGATGGAACTCAGGCCCCCTGCTTTGGGAGCTTGGAGTCTTAACCACTGCACCACCAGGGAAGTCCCAAGAGTCTTTATTCTTAAAGGGGACATTTCCGTGGTGACCTTGCCCCAGGCCATGCCCTGACACTGGACGTCCCCAAGCTGATGAAAGAAATTTTCACCTGCTGAGGTCTGGGGGAGTCATTCTGGCTTATACATGATTTAACTCGAATTTTATGCTAACTAAAACAGCCCGTTTGTGGCCTATCAAACACATTGTCCATCTGCTTTAATTATTAAAGTAAAGGACGCATTAACCAAAAGTAAAGGATGTCCGTATTAAAAATAAAGATTAGGGCTTCCCTGGTAGCACAGCAGTTAAGAGTCTGCCTGCCAATGCAGGGGTCACGGCTTCAAGCCCTGGTTGGGGAAGATCCCACATGCCACGGAGCAACTAAGCCGGTGCACCACAAGTACTGAGCCTGCGCTCTAGAGCCTGTGAGCCACAACTAATGAGCCCATGTGCTGCAACTACTGAAGCCCATGCGCCTAGAGCCCGTGCTCTGCAACAAGAGAAGCCACCGCTCTGAGAAGCCCACACACCACAACGAAGAGTAGCTCCCCACCCCTTGCAGCAACTAGAGAAAACCCACGGGCAGCAATGAAGACCCAACACAGCCAATAAATAAAAATTAATTAATTAAAAAAAAGATTAAATGCCTCCCCTCTTGGGACAGCAATGCTGGTCCTCCCTCAATGATAAGACTCCCTTCCCAGGGAGCCATACGACTGGCTGCCTACATGCGGATCTGTTTGTTTTGAAACTTTGAAGGAATGTATCCCAGACTTGTTTGACATTCTTTAAGAGTTCTATCAAGACAGACAGCTGTTCTGAAAACCGTGCTTCTCTAGAGCAGTTCCTCAGTTATCTGAGAGGCTGTCTTAAAGGCGACAATAAAAAGGCTCAAATAAAAGTCTTTTCTATTCCTATTCCAGATCGTTTATTTTTATTTCCATCAACAAAGCCCTATGACCCATATTTTCTCGTCCACACTCAGGACAAACTGAGTCTGGACTGCCAAGTGCAGGAGGAGGACGCAGGGGAACCGCCCAGCAGATCCCACACGGTCCGCCGCGCCCAGAACTGGTTCTCGGCGGAGCCCAGGTTCCAGGCTGGGCAATCAGCCACGCGTGACCCCGCGAGCTGTGACTCGGGAGCAGGGGCGGGGTCTGGTTGAACTGTCCAATCTGCGGCCAGTGGGCGGGGCCCGGACGGCCAGCAATCAGGGTAGGATGCTCCGAGGAGGACGGCCCCTCCGGGCGGGGCCAGGAGTACCGCCCAATCAGGGCGCTGGCTCCGGAGCGCCGTCCAATGAGGGTGCGCGGGGGGCGCGTTCCCAGCCGGCAGACATTTCCGTCCGCAGTCTGGGCGCAGGTGCGAACGTGCCCCGCGTTCTCAGGTGTTCCGTCCCTGGCGCTCTCACCTGCGCAGGTTGCCGGGTCGTCCCGAGGACGTTTCGGAGAGTCCGGAAGGAGGCGGAGATGGTGAGTGCACAGTTCGGGGTTCTAACAGGAAAAAGCTGGTTCGAACGGGCCGAACGTGCCGAAAGCGGCGGCGGGCCAGGTTCTCCCCGCGGCCCACCCACCCCGGGGTGCGCAGGGTCGGGGTCGTCCGGACCGAGCCTCTGGCCCGGTGGGGATAGGAGACAGGACAGGACGACGCCCGACGCAGGCCATTAGGCGCTGGGGGAGGGGGATCAGCCCCGGACCTGACCGATAAAGCCACGCCCGGAGTAGTCGGGGAGACTGTGCTGTAAATACCGTTGCGGTAGCGCCGAGGCTCGGGTCTCAGAGATGCGCCCGCCTCTCCAGCCACACAGGAAAGGGCTCTTCTCTTCTGCGTGGGGAGGGAAGTTGGGCGAGTGAGGGCGGTGCGCGGACTGCGGGGTCAGCGTGGCTGGACCGGACAGGGCTCCCTGAGGCTTCTTCTTAACCTCAGGGTTGCTCGGACGTGGGGACGACCCGCCGTTCAGGAACCTGTGGGGAGGAGTCTGATGATGTGGGGTAAGCAGTGGGACGCAGGGAACTTGGTCAAGTCCAAATGCGTGGACAGGAGGGCCGGGCCTCCTGGTGTCAAAAGTAAAATGTCAAAGTGGGGCTGGCCCTTGAATACATGCAGAGAGCGTCACAGAGTGTCTTTGTGCTCTGGGAACAGATCCACAGTGACCTTGCCCCCAAGCTGACCCCGGACTCAGGAGGTCCCCAGGCCCTCCTGTCTCATGTAGAACGGTAATCAGTATTGAGGTTGCAAAGGAAAAAAGAGCCTCATTTGGGGTCTTAGGAAGTGCAACTTGGGGGACACAGATTTGAGTTGATGGAATACAATTTATGTTTTTGAGGCATGACAAAAAAACTTAGGCATGACATACCCCCTTGCCCTTATTGCTCATGGTGCATCTTCATGATGCATTAACCAGACCTTCTAAAAGCCAGGAATGTCTGCTCCACCAGAAAGATCAAATTTTTCCCCTCATTCTGCCACCAGCACTATAACTCCAAGATAACATTCCTTTCCTAATCCTCATGCTGACCTGCTGCAGATCTAGACTGTGTATTTTTGGTGAACGTTATGTGAAATGTCATTGTGTCATTTTGACTATCCTCCTTTGTCTCAAAAATGTATATGATGGCCTTAGACGTCTAATAAGTGGAACACTTATGAGAGTTTTATGCGAAACTCTCTCCTGGGTTATAATCCTCAAATTGGCTTAAATAAAATTCTCTGTTTTCTCTGTTATATCGACTATTCATTAATTTTTCATTAAGAGCATACAACTGAAAGAGTGTTGTAGGGAGGAGAAAGAGTAACAGGCTTATTAAAGGAAAAGCCACAGGGCTGTTAAAGTTGCCTGGCATGAATTATGATAGACTCTGACACAGGGGATGAAATATTTGTCCTTGAGAGAGAGGCTGTCACAAGTTATTTAGGGGAAGGGTCCAATCAGTATCTTGACTTTCTGGACCACTGGGAAATGTTCCGGATGGCTGCATTAAGGCAGTAAGTGGTCACAAGTTCAGATTCCATCTGGGCTGGGACCTGCATAAGCTCCGCTTCCCCGGTGGCCTCCTGGCTGCTTTTCAGAGCGCTCTCATAGCAATCCTGACTCCATTTTCATCTTCCTTTCACACCTGTACTGGCTCCCGACTGAAGGGCAGCGGCAGCCCTGGACGGGCAGCACTGAGGGGAACCGAATGAAACTTTTCTGCTCAGGAGGAGGGGACTGCAAGCTGTGGTCTGATGCTGTGTCTGTCCGGTCAGGGGTAGACTGAGCTTGGAGTTCACCAGGGCAGCCAGATCTGGAGCCCCATAGAAAGCAGTAAAGGGCTGAAGCCAACCACCCGCACTTCCGCCCTGCTCTGCCACGTGACCTGCTGCCGGCCCTCCGCTTAAATGCCAGGCCTGCACGGTTGTCAATCAGGGCGCAAAAGGGGGTGTGCACAGGGCCACGTCCAATTAGTGCGCGAAGGCTCGTAGCCTCATCCAATCAGGGGTGGGGGCGGGCGCATTCGCTTACGTGGTGACGTCGCTCTCCACCGCCCCGGCGTTACGTCGCGCCTACCTCGCGCGGCCGCGGGTATCCCGTGGCTGTCGCTCTCGCTTGTCTGAGCCGCTGGGCTGCAGGGCCGCGGGGAGGACGACCTGCATGCGGGGAGAGGGGCTGAGATGGTGAGTGCGTGGGGCTGGCGTCGAGACCGGCTGAGGCTGGTTCGAACTGGCCAGAAGCGGCCGCAGGAGGACTCCCTGACCCCGGCCCGGACCGTCGTTTCCACCCTCGGCCGCGTCGCGCGGTCCCGGCGTCCTGTCCGGTCCTCGCGCTGGGTCCCGGGTCCCTGCTCGAGTCTCCGCCCTCGACCGCGACGTGGGATCCCGTGAGTTCCGACCCAGTCCCTGGCCCGATGGGTGTCTGGGCGAGGACGATGCGACCCCCGGTGCGGGCGGGCGGGCGGGCGGGCGGGCGCTGATACAGTCAAGTCCGGAGTGTATAGCAAAGACTGTCGCGGTCGCTCGGAGGCTCGGATCTCAGGGATGTACCGGCGTGTCCGACCGCACGGCAGTGGGCTTTTCTTTTCTGTGAGAGGAGGGGGAGAGGAAGGCGGATTGACAGAATCAGAGGTCCTGTGGCCAGGGCATCCTCGGCCCAGGTCAGAGGCGACTTGTTCTGGCACCTCACTGATGCTCAGTTTGGGAGGTGCAGGGGGGGAGTGACCCAGAGTGAGGGGCACTTGGGAAGAGAAACCTGAGCAAAGTTTGGGTAAGAAATGGGTGTTGACCTTAAAAATAAGTTATTTACTAGGAAAAATGGGTTTATTCGGAAACAGCAAAACAGTTGCAATTGGGGACAGACAAGGTATAGCAAAAGCCATAGGCAAGTCTAACAAATTTGTTTATTGGAGAAAAATGAGGGAGTTGGGAGCGGTGGTGTTTAAGTAAAGTTCAGGGTGATGCTGGTTTCTCATGGACTAGTCGCTGGGGCAGCCAATTTCTTGTAGAAAATGCAGTATATGTGCATCTTTTCCTGTTGTGGCCTGTGGTTGGTGATTCTTCCTTGTTTTCAGTTTTTCTGTTGGGGTCTGTAATTGACATTTCTTCCTGTAATTGATGTCAAATGGTACTGGGTGAGGCTCTCACTTCTGCCGGCGCCCCCACTTCTTTTTAGTTAGTTTTCTCTTTCTTAATTTTTACATGGGCAATTGAGAACACTTGGCCAAGCCTGTGGCATTAAAAAATTCAAACTTTGTAACAAGAGACCTTTATTCAAATAAGTTATTGCAGGGGGAGAGGGACTGTTTGAACCAGGCAAAGGGAGGACATCTGACCCTAGAATCTGCAGGTGTCTCAAGAGCTGGGCAAAGAGAGTTTTTCTTTCACACAGAGGACTAAGCAAAAGCAGGAAGGACCAAGTGAGATGCTCAGATAGCAGATCCCTGAGGCCAGCCTATCCTTTGGGGGTCGGTCTGTCTGCTGGCTGGGATGAGGCCAGTGGTCAGGGGGAAGGAGAGGAGCTGAACCAAAGTTCAGCCAACGACCATTTGTTCTGCTTGGTCAGCAGAGGGAACAGTTCAGCTAATCACCCATGAGGCGGAGATGGGGAGTTGGAGGGGCTGTATCTGGCCTCATCCTGGATAAACAAGGGGCTCCGTGTGAGTCTTATCTGAGTCAGGTGGGGCAGGGAGGCGGTTTCTTGCAGCCTGCCATTTTCCAGAACACCAAAGGGTGGGGGTCTTTTCACCTCCCATCCATGTTCCCAGGAGCTCAGGGCAGGTTCCGCATTGTCCCCTGACACCTGCGAGCAGCCTGCTCTGGGTCCAGCTCTGCACTAATAGCTTCCCCTCATCCAGCTGCAGGTTTCAGCAGGTGTCAAATTCTGAGTTCTTTCTGCCTGGTTTCTTCTCCTCAGTGAGGGGTAGTAAGCATCTCAGGTGTTTTCTCTTTCCTGACGATTCATGTTATCCCGGGCCTTTGGGTCTTAACCAGAGATGCCTCAGTATCAGTACAGAGAATGTTGTCCCTTCCCTTAGAATTGCGGGAAATGCAGGCAGCCCCACCCCTTCATGTGAGATGGGTGGAGACACAGAATAAAAAGGTTCATAGGAATCGCAGTGACTCTTCCAGGCAGGGTGTCTGATCCTGGTCCACTTCCTGTTGTTAGCTGGTCACCAGAGATGAATGGAAATCCTGTGAAGTGTGAGCTGTGCTAGTGAGACTTGCTCACTTCCGGTGTGATGAGTTACAGCTTGTTATTGTGAGAATATTCGTGAACGAGGCCTGTCTTCTGGAAGGGATGAGCAGTGTCCCGTTCCTCAAACCATGAAAGTGCCCTAGAGTTTCCCTCCCCTGTGTCATCCGTGAACACAGGAGGAAGCGGGGGTCCTGCAGGTTCTCACGTACACCCTGAGACAGGGGCATCTCTGTCTCCCGTCAGTGACCCACGGTACTTGAAGCAGGTTTGTCGCCTGGGGCGGGGACAAGCTGAGCCTGTGAGGAGGTGAAGGAAAGTGCTCTGGGACCGTGGTGCCACCCTTCCCCACACAGGTGGCCTCCAGACCATAGAACCACCAGGGAAGGAGCTGTTGATGGCACGAGCATGGGGGAGGGGACCCACCACACACGTGCCGGGGGGCGGTGTGTCCTCTGAGGCTGTGCTGCCCTCGGCTGTCTCCAGACCTTTGCTTTTGGCCTCCTCTGGGGAGCCGATGCTCTGAGTGTGACGTGTGCTCCCTGCATGAGTCTGTGAAGGTCAGACTTCGGGGAGGCTCCTTGGGCTCCCCTGCTGCTGAGAGGGTCGATGAATTTGAGTTTCTCTGGGTCAGAACTTCAACTTGAGGGTTTCCTCCTGGGTGAGGATTGAGGCCCAGAGGAGGGGACATTTCCACAGTGAGAGGGGAGCTCAGTCCCTCCCCCTGCCCTGGGGGCACCCAGCCGGCCCCCAGCTCGGATGGCTTTGACCTTCTGACTTGGGGTTTCCTTGTGCACCTGCTGATCTAAGGGGCTCACACTTGGCTGCTCTTCCCTTTTGTTTCCTCGATAGAGCCTTTTGCCTTGTGGCTCAGTGTGCAAGCGTGTAAGACTTTTTTGTTCCATTTCTTGAAGGTGTAGGGTTTGGTTTTTTTAGATTTCACCAATTTTAAATGTATTTATTTGTGTCTGTGTCTGTGTATAGTTTTGTCATGTGTAGGTGTCTATAGCCATCACCACAGTCAAGATACAGCACTATTCGCTCACTACAAAGGTAGTTCATGCTATCCCTCCATGGTCACACCAACCCCTTTCCTTCCTCCCTTCATCCCTAATCTGACAACCACTCATCTCTTCTTCATTTCTGTCATTCTTATAGTAATTGTCTGTTGCATACTCTTTTCCTCTCTCTCTGGGACTCCAGCGATACGTATGTTTTAACCTTTTGTGTTTGTCCCACAGGTCTCTAAGGCTCTTGTTAGGTATTTTTTGTCTGTTTTCTCTCTGTTGTTCAGATTAGGTAAATTCTAATGTTCTACCTTCAAGTTGACTGATTCTTTCCTCTATTATGTTCATTCTGTATTGAAACCACTCAGGTTTTTAGTTCTGTTATTGTATTTTTTTAATTTAATTTAACTTATTTTTTTGGCTGCATTGGGTCCTTGTTGCCACGCATGGGCTTTTCTCTAGTTGCAGCAAGCGGGGGCTACTCTTCATTACTGTGCACAGGCTTCTCATTGCAGTGGCTTCTCCTGTTGTGAAGCAGAGGCTCTGGGCGAGTGGGCTTCAGTAGTTGTGGCACACGGGCTTAGTAGTCGTGGCACGCAGGCTTAGTTGCTCTGAGGCATGTGGGATCTTCCCCGATCAGGGATGGAACCCGTGTTCCCTGCATTGGCAAGCGGATTCTTAACCACTGTGCCACCAGGGAAGTCCCTCTTATTGTATTTTTTAGTTCTCAAATTCCCATTTGGTTCTTCTTTATATCTTTTATTTCTTTGCTGAAACTTTCCATTTTTTGTTTGTTTCAAGTGTGTTTGTAATTACTCATTGGTATTTTCAGTAGCTTTAAAATCCTTGTCAGATAATTCCAGGTGTGATTATGGTGTTGGTGTCTGTTGATTTTCTTTCTTTCTTTCTTTTAATTTGACTATTTGGCTTTGGCAGGTCTTAGTTGCAGCAAGCGGGATCGTCATTGTGGCATCAGAGAAGTGCACGGGCTTCTCTCTAGTTGTGGCACGTGGACTTAGTTGCCTCGAGGCATGTGGGATCTTAATACCCCAACCAGGGATCGAACCCGTGTCCCCTACACTGGGAGGCAGATTCTTAACCACTGGACCACCAGGGAAGTCCCTGTTGATTGTCTTTTAGGTGTAGGTTTTATTCACTTGGTTGGTTGGTAGCACCTCCCAGCATTCAGCCCCCAGGGTGACAGTTGTCCTGGTTTTTTTGTTATTTTTTGCAGCTTTACACCTATCCTTCATCATAGAGCAGTGTTTAACTTTGCTTCTGCCAAATTTGCAGTAAGTGAATATGACCAGTACCACACCAGTAACGGCACAGAAGGCTTCTCCATGGTTCTCAGCCCCAGTCTGTTTCACGCGTGCTGGTGTCAGAGGTCACCCAGTTAACGCCTACATCCAGTCCTTGTGGGGCTTAAGTTGTCTCACATTTATTTATTTATTTTTAAAAACATCATTTATTTTTATTTATTTATTTAGGGTGCATTGGGTCTTCGTTGCTGCGCGCAGGCTCTCTCTAGTTACGGTGAGCGGGGGCTACTCTGTTGTGGTGCCTGGGCTTCTCATTGCGGTGGCTTCTCTTGTTGCAGGAGCACGGGCTCTAGGCACGTGGGCTTCGGTAGTTGTGGCTCAAGGACTCTAGAGCACAGGCTCCGTAGTTGTGTCACAAGGGCTTGATTGCTTCGCGGCATGTGGGATCTTCCTGGACCAGGACTTGAACCTGTGTCCCCTGCACTGGCAGGTGGATTCATAACCACTGTGCCACCAGGGAATTCCTCCCATTTATTTTTGATTTGTCAGCAGTGCTGTATACTCTGTTTCATCTCCAAATGCAAATGCATCATAAATATTTTACATCTAGGAGAAAAATTGTGGGATTGTAGATTATGGATAAATTAAAAATATTAGGAAATGTGGATGGAGGGCTGGTATTTAGAGTTTATTCTGTGCCATTTCCAGCGCTTGGAGAATCCAACTTAAATTTGTTCTTCTTTTATGTGCATTTTGTGTGAAATGGGATCTGCTTGTGATTGTATATTGGTTTTTACTGATAACCATTGGGGTTGAGCACTTATTTGGTGATTCATCTTCTCTGAAAGTTTTCAGTTATTTTCTCACCTTTAATTCAGTTGTATGTTTACTGATTTCTTATGTTTTCTTTACATACTCTGGACATTGATCTTTTTTCATTTCTAGGTATGGCAAATATGTTTTCCCAGATTGTGGGTTATCATTTCTCTCTAGTCTACACTTTTATGGACAGTTCTTAACTTTGATAGACTTGAATTTATCCATCTCTTCCTTTATAGCTTACTCTTTTTTTTTCATATGTAAGAAAATTCCTCATACTCTCAAGTCATGAATGCATTTCTCTGTAACTTCTCAGTGTCCTATTTTATTCTTTCACAGTTAAGTCCACAGTGAATTGATTATTGTACACCTACTTGATAAGGAAAAAGATTTTTTGTTCTTCTGTAGTTACCCAGTGGTCACTGCCCCATGTGTCAGAGTAGCATCATCTGGCCCCTGCCCAGCAGCACGTGCTCTGGCATAGATCCACCTGCCGAAAACAGGTGGGCCTGTTTCACTGGGTGGTGACTTTTCTCCATTGGTGTATTTGTCCATCCCTCTGTTAATGCCATCCTGTCCTAATCACTGTAGTTTAAAAAGTTTCAATATCTATTAGGAAACATCCCACCACCTTATTCCGTAGAAAATCTTGGCTATTCTTAGAAATTTGTCTTCCATTTCAGTTTTTAGAGGTGGTTTTTCTTAAGTCAAACAAAACAGAACAAACCCCAAAAGAAACCTGGTTGTATGCTGAATGGTATTTTTCGTAAAATTCTTAAATATTTGGGAGATGCTGACATCATGGTCTCTTCTGTGGATATGCCTCATCTCTCCATTTATTTCTTTCTATTTTTCTCATTCAGTAATGTTTTATAATTTATTTGCTAAAACATTATGTATGTATATATTTAATATTTATCTATTTGGCTGGGCCGGGTCTTAGTTGCAGCACTTGGGATCTTTTTTGCCTCATGTGGAATCTTTAGTTGAGGCATGCAGGCTCTTCGTTGCAGCATCCGGGATCTAGGTCCATGACCAGGGATGGAACCCTGGGCACCCTGCATTGGGAGCGCAGACTCTTACCCACCGGACCACCAGGGAAGTCCCTATATTTTTACAGACATAATTTAGAAAGAAAAGTAGAATAGAAAGAAAATTTTAATAACAATTAGTTTTTATTTTTAATTAAAAAAAAATTTTCCCATGTGTCATGGCCCTGTTTTGTTAGGTCGTTATCTCTAACCTTCTACCCCTTACGCTGCAGGTGGTAGAGCTGCTGAGGTGTACTGGGTGGGGTGTTGGGGGCGGGGTGAGGAGGGGGCAGAGTGGGACCTCGTTGTGGAGGAGGCAAGGGCTTCTAGGCTGAGTGGCCGTGGGAGACTGAGCCCGCGCTTGGACTCTCTGGAGCTCGGTGTCACTGGTTTCAAGAGCGGGCTGGTCAGTGGGGAGGGGCTGGCGGCTGCTGGGGATGGAGGGGCTGGCGTCTGCTGGGGATGGAGGCGCTGAATAGGGCACGCAGGAGGGGAGGGCCTGGGCTATCAGCTAGGATGGAGGTGCGTGCCTGGAGAGGGGCGGCCTTCCACTCCCCGCACGCACACGCACACACGCGCGCGCGCGCCCTCAGATGGCACTCTCAGACGCACACGTGGACACACGCACCAACACACTTCTGAGCCTGTGCCCCGCCCACCACTCTCCCGGTCTCTCACCCTGCCCTACTTTTCCGTCCCACGTATCTCACAGGTCACTTACAACAGTGTTTACTGCCTGTCTCCCTGCCGGAGCGCAAGGCCTGCTCGTCCCACTGCCCCGCGCCCAGCCCCTGCAGCGCGCCCGGTGCGTGACCAGCGCGCAGTCGGCTCCTGAGCCCCTCCGCCCACAGGCACGCATGCGCGCGCCGTCTGCCACGCCTGCGCAGGTACGCGCAGGGCCGCGTGCGTGGGGCCCTCCCCCCCGCTCGGCGGCGCAGCGGTTGAGACTCCGCCTTTCACGGCGGGGTGCGCGGGTCAGAGTGCAATCTGTGCGCCAGACACGTGCGCGCGGGCGCCCGCTTGCCCCCGGTCCCCCGGGCTCACGCCCACGCCGGCCTCAGGCGCCTCCGGCTCGCGCCTGGCTGGCCACAGTCCGGAGCCCAAGCTCGCGTCCCTGCTCCCGACCCTCAGCGGTTAGCTTTTATGGTTCATGTTTTAAAAGTCCATTTAGACATTTACTTTTAAGCTGCTTGTTTCTCACGATCAGAATACACCGAGGTGTGTTTCTGTGAGTTTGCATTCTGCAATTCGTGCCACAGATCTAATTCTGTGATTACCTTCGCATCCTTCTTGGGTGTGTCACAACCATGTGAGCTGCACATAAACGCAAGTGTTTTCTTCTGTTACAATGCAGGCATGTCTCCTTTTCTTGCACTTCGATTTTTGTTACACGTTGCTGGATCCCGAGGTGTTTACAAGCTGAAGGTGTCGTGCACCCCTGCATCTGAGCAAGTCTATAGGTGCCAGTTTTCAAAGAGCATTTTCCCACTGATGGTCAGCATTTTTAGCAATAGTGTTTTTTTTAATGTATGTACAAGGTTTTTTAAAACTTAAGTCTATTAAACACTTAAAAGACTATGTGACTGGGGAAGCCAAAAATTTTGTGTAATTAACTTTATTGCGATATTTCCTTATATTGCAGTGCTCTGGAATTAAACTCAGTGTCACCAAGGTCTGTGTGTATTTTTTCCTGGTAAAACGACGCCATTAGTTTCTTCTATTAATGATTTTAAAACTCAAGCATGTACTGCAGGTCAGCATTAGAGAGATTTCTGTGTCTATTATTATTGAGAGTTCAGGGTGAAATATACATTTGGATATTTGAAAAGACTCTCTGAGCAGAAGCAAGGCTTGAAATGTGGTTTTATGACAAACCATCCAGAAGACCTCAGTTGCCCGATGCTAAACACACGGAGAAGGTGAGGAGGCCTTTCCTAAGCTCACTGTCTCCAGCAGCACCATGTGGTGTATTAAGGCATCTTTTGCTCCCATCCTGGTGTGTGCAGCAGAGAGACAGGCTTTAAAGGGGAACCAGCGCTTCTGCCCACATGCATTGTGCAGATTTCTTTTCTACATTCTCCAGTTCCACAGACCCTGAAAGCTCTCATGGTCAAGCACATCTGGACCCAAAGCAGCCCAGCGGTGTGCACAGATGTCTGTTTCCTAAAGAGCAGCAGTTCCCCGCTGAACAATAGGAAGGAACTACAAGAGGATGATTATGAAGTCCCAAGACTGGTATTTCAGTTGCCGTCAAGCAGTTTATGCCTGAGTGAGGAGGAGACAGACGAGAGGACTGAAGCTGAGATTCTGTTAACATGGGTCTTGCAGGGGAGTAATTGTTCATCAGTATTTTGCTCCATTGGAATGTGTTTGAAAAGCACTTAATACGCCTTTAAAAAAAATCACATCCACTAGAATAAGATGGTTTAACTTAATTTTTTATTATTTCCCATATTCATCCATTTTCAAAGCTCCACAGGCTTCAGGAAGTACACTGAGGAGTGACCTGTTCACCTGTTACTAAGGCAGGAGTGTGAAAGTAGTGTACTAGAACTACCTCTTTCATGAACTGTCAGCTTGCAACATTTTTCCCCTGAGAAAGATATCAAAAATTTTGTTTTATGGAAACCCCCCTCCATATCAGGAAAGAGCATGAAAGATTTTGAACCTGGTTCCTTTTTGAAAGGACACTCTTTCCCCATCTCCCAGACTGAGTGTCACTTATCACCTTTAGGGCCAGTCCTGTTTAAAGGTTCACACCCACCAGCCCATCCTCTGGAGCTGCTTCTTGCTGAGCCATGTTATCTGCCAGCTCTTCATTCTGGGCTTTTGAAAGTGGTTATTTTTTGTCTTCCTCCCTCCCTCCCTTCCTCCCTCCCTTCCTTCATTTTTGGCAGCGTTGGGTCTTCATTGCAGTGCGAGGGGGCTGCTCTTAGTTGGGGTGCACAGGCTTCTCATTGCGGTGGCTTCTCTTGTTGGGGAGCACGGACTTCAGTAGTTGTGGTGCTGGGGCTCTGGAGTACAGGCTCAGTAGTTGTGGCTCATGGGCTTAGTTGCTCCGCCGCATGTGGGGGTCTTCCCAGCCCAGGGGTTGAACCCGTGTCCCCTGCATTGACAGGTGGATTCTTAACCACTGTGCCACCAGGGAAGTCCCAGTCTTTTTTCTTTCTTGATGGGGCGGTTTTAAGAGTTTCAACAAGGTTAATAAGGCTTACGGATGGTGCAGGGTAATGGGAAGACTCTTCTCCAGAAACCGTCCTTGGCTGATGGAAACAGTACTTTTTTTAAACAGCTATAATTTGTGTGCTGTAAGGTTTCCCATTTTAAACTGTAAAATTCCAAAGTGTTAGTATATTTACTGGATTGTGCAACCATCCTCATATTCTAATTTTAGGTAATTTTATCACCCAAAAGAAAACTTGTATCTGCTGGTAGTCACCTTTCATTCTGGGCCTCCACCCGCCCTTGATCTAGGCAATTTATTAATCTGCTTTCTATCTCTGTAGATTTGTTTATCCTGTACATTTCACTTAAATGATAGGATACTGCCTGTGGGTATTTGTGAATCCTGTTAATGTTTTTAAAGTTCATTGATTTCGTGTCACAGATTAGTACTTCGTTCCTCTTGTTGCAAATAATATTATGTTGTGAGATTACTGCATTGGCTTATCCAAGTCAGATGAAGACCTTTAAGTTGTTTCCACTTTCTGACTATCGTAAATCATGCTGCTGTGAATATCTGTGTATTAGTTTTATGATGTTTGCTTTCACCTCTCTTGGGTGGGTAGATACCTAGGATGGAACTGCTGTATTTTATGGTGACTGTATGTTTACTTTTTTGAGGATCCACCGGACTGTATTCCTAAGAGGCTTCACAATTTTACCTTCCCACCAGCAGTGTGTGAGGTTCCAACTTCCCCACATCCTCACCAGCACTTGTTTGTCTGTCTTATAGCCTTCCTAGTGGGTATGAAGACGTATCTGCTTCTAGTTTTCATTCACATTTCCCTGGTGACTAATGTCCCATATTTTCAGGTGTGTGGTTAGCAAACCCCAGTTGCAGCCCTGGGTGAGGTAGCCTTACCTTCTTTGTAGCTGATGTAGTTCGAATATCTTATCATTTTGATTTTCAGAATATATTTTTATTAAAATTCTAATTGATAAAGATAATTGTTTGCTTTATATTTCAGGGGTGGCTAGAGTCATCCCATATTGTCCTATAAACATTAATTAGGTGATTTTTCTTTGTGTTAAAGTCACCTTTGGCCCTATTGCCTCTAGATCCTTCTACAGCTCTTCTTTGTGGAGAGTTTTCCTTGATTTCTGGGCACATGATATTTTACTTGAGAGGCCCTGTTGGATTGAAAGAGTCCTCAGGAACCAGACCTCTCTTACCCTGCAGGTGCCCAGGCCCCGGGCCCTGGCCTGCACCTGTGCCCTCGGCGTCCACCTCATCTTGGCCGGGGGTCGTGCCTCTGCGTCTGTCGGATACGAGGGGACTGGTCCAGGCTTTTGCATGATGTTCCTTCCAGGTGAGAGCTGTTCAGATGCAGCTGCCCTGGAAGATCAGTGTCCACAACCTGCTGGCAGTCGACTCCTAATCTTGGAGCTTCAAGGAAATAACTTATGAGCAGGCCAAGTGTCCATTCCCATGTCATCTGAATGATTATTTCATTTTCAGTATTTGATGTACCTCACAATCTGTTCTTATCTCAGTAAAAACAGATCTTTTTAATCATGTGTCTATAAGTCTACATCTATTGTTGCTGTTATACTTTGCTTCAGTTTCCAGCACTCACCATCCCTGAGGAAACTGCATTTGATTGGCTTGTGTGTGGTCATTTCCCACAAGAGTGTAAGCTCGGGAATCCTAGGAATTGAGTCCACTTCCCAAGGGTCGGCCTCGCCAGCCTTCCACACACGGGTGAAGAGGGAGCCTTGCTGACAAAGAACATGTGGCTGTTTCAGGACTCAGTGGTCTTTGAGGACGTGGCTGTGAACTTCACCCCGGAGGAGTGGGCTTTACTGGACCCGGCTCAGAGGAAGCTCTACAGAGACGTGATGCTGGAGACCTTCAGAAATCTGGCCTCCGTGGGTGAGGATGCCTTCATCCTTGAACTTGGTCTTTAGGGAACCATTCTTTCTCACAGTGTTCTTTCTTACTAGAACCAAGGGATAGGAACATGTTGAAAACAGGCAGGCATGGTCCCCACCTTGATAGAACCCACCTAGAGTCAGATAGCGTTTCCCTGACAACAGGTGTCTCCTGATCAGAATCCCGAGGCCCCGATTGTATAACTGTGAGCATGATCTGCAGCGTCACCTGGGGCAGTGGGAGCAGAGTTACGGTTTTCACCCTGTGAAAATTACACTGCGGTCAGTACACATTTGACCTGATAATCTTGCTGCAGTTAAACCCACACTCACCCGTCGCCAGTCACATGAGAACAGAGAAGCAGCCCATCTCATGGATGGCTGGTTGTCCTCCATCCTCCCCGTGAGGAGCTCTTCTCCAAGAGCAGGACAGTAGCCCTGCACCGTCCGACCTCCCAATGACAGCCAGGTCTGTGGAGACAGGCTTTGTCTAGGGCCTATGTACCTGCGACCACTGGGATAGCACACCTCCCGGGAGGAGCGGGTTCTGGATCAGGGAGCAATGTTTGGACGTACCGGTTAGGAACATGACTCAGTCTTTGAGAAGGTGACGTTTGTCATTAACCTGGCTTCCCTGTTTGAGTTTTCATCCATCCTTGCCTACTTGGGAAATCTTCTTATAGCTCCTCTTACAAAGGGAGCATTTGGAAGTGTGCATTTTGCCCAGTTCCTTTCTATACTTTGCTTCTGTGAAATATCTCTTTTTTAAGTATTTCTTCATAGTGAACAGGCTGCCATTCTCATTCATTTTCCCTATGATGGCTCAAGTTCCAAATAGCCGAGGTCCTCAGAGTTTTCCTTTGTGTGTGTGTGAATTTAGGTTTGGACCCATTTCCAGCATGTGTGTGTGTGCACGTGCGTGCATGCGTGTGTGTTAAGGCACCCTACACCAACCAACAGTTATTGGACCAGCAGCGCATCATAGAATTCAACTCAATCCTGACCCCCTCTACCCAGCGATAGCCATGGATTCCACAGCTGAAGGGTTCAGTCCTACAATACTTACTCCATGTTCCCCCACTTCAAACACCAATCTCAAGTCCAGGCTTTTACCTCTCCTCGTGACCAACTGGCTATAAATCAGAGGTTCCCGTGACCCTGTCCTTGGGTTCAGTTAATTTATTAGTGTAGCTCACAGAACTCAGAGTAACATACTACTTACTAGATGGCAGGTTCATTATAAAAGAATATAATTCAGGAGCAGCCAGCTGTAAGAGATGCATAGGCTAAGACTTTCAAAAGGAGTTTCCGTGCCTCTCCAGGTGCCAGTCTCCCCACATCTTTATGCATTCACCAACCCAGAAGCTCTCCGAACTTTTTTTTTCATACCTTCATTACATAGGTGTGGTTGATGAAATCATTGGCCATTGGTAGTTGATTTGATCTCTAGCCCCTCCCCCATCCCCAGAGGTGTAGGGGTGGCTGGAGGTGTGGGTGGGACTGAAAGTTTCAACCCTTTAATCACATGGTTGTCTCTATGGGCAACCAGCCCCCATACTTAGGTTCTTGCGAACAGTTTCTTTATTAATATAAACCCAGTTGGGATGGAAAGGGCTTGTTATGAATAACAAGACACCTGTTTCACCTTTCTGACCCTGAGGCATTTTCTGGAAATGAGCACAAGAGACCACATATTATTCCATTGCTTTTATTGCTCAGCAATTTCCAAGGGTTTTAGTATCCCTGAGCAGGAAACTGTGGATAAGGACCTGATTTATGTGAGAAATATATATTGGTCATCTGAATGGCCAAACACATATGATAAATCACACTATCACACATCTCTTTCCTTTATAAAATTATTTTACATTTTTGAATCGGTCTATGGAAAGAAATGTACATATGGCCTCTTTTCTTTCCTTTTCCCCATCATTTCTTTCCCAAGGATTTAGTTATGCTACCAATTGTTGCAGGTTCTTGCCCTCAAGTGAAAACAAGTAGATCGAGTGCTCAGTGGGATATTGCAGAGCCTGGACTGTGCGGTGAAGAGAAAGTAGTAAGATTCACAAGAAATGATTCCTGGTCTGTTTTGGGAGAAAACTGGGCATTCCATAACATGCGAGATCTGCATCTAACTCAGGAGAGGTGTTTGAGGTGAGTGGCATTCCTGCAGGGGGAAGGGGGAATCTAGGCAGAGTGTTAGGCTTACTTGAAATTAAAGAAAAGACGTAACCTTAGCAAAATAATTCTATAGCCACAGAATTCTTACAAAACAGTATTTTTATATGATGTAGATATTGAGCGTATGAAACTTAATTCAGTAGGAAACAATGATCAGAAAACCTCATATGTGAAAAACGCTAAATGTTACAGCTCTGTTTGAGCCCTCAGCCGGAACATTAAACTGTGTCACAATGCAGAGTGCCGAAAGCATGCCCATTCAGTGCACATGGCAAATATGTAATCAAAATAATAATGAACATCCATCAACAAATCACTAATTAAGAAGTCACTTGTAGGACTTCCCTGGTGGTCCAGTGATTAAGACTTCATGCTCCCAGTGCAGGGGGCCTGGGTTCAATCCCTGGTCAAGGAACTAGATCCCACATGCATGCTGCAACTAAGACCGAGGGCAGCTAAATAAATAAATGTTAAAAAAAAGAAAAGAAAGGGAGGGAGGAAGGGGGGTGGGGAGAGAGGAAGAAAGAAAGAAAGAAATCACTTATAATCTTTAATTCCTAATGCTGTGCTTTCCTTTTTTAACAGGAATCACTTGGTCCAGAGTCTTTGCGAAGGTAAAGAAGGTCATCAATGTCTGGAAACCCTGAACCAGGTTACAGATCTTACTGTGCATAAGCGTTATCAGACTGGAATTCAGCCCTATAAGTGCATTAAGTGTGGAAAAGCCTTCAGGGATCATTCTTCCCAGAAGAATGAGCAAAGATCTCTCCCTGAACACAAAGCTTATCCACGTGAAGAATGTGGACAAGCCTGCAGCTGTGTCTCGTGCCTAAGCCCTCCTGGGGGGACAGACATTGTAGAGAAACCTGATAAATGTCAGGACGCTGGGAGAGCATCTAAGGGATGTGTGAGAAGTCACAGTAGCAAGCAGTCTCTAGAGTGTAAGAAGTCTGGAAAAGCTCTCAGTTGGCCATCATCTTTTGAGGAACACAAGAGACGTCATTATGGACAGAAAATCCACGTGTGTGAAGTATGTGGGAAATCCTTCAGTTATTATTGCCAACTTGCACGGCATGTGAGAACTCACACTGGAGAGAAACCCTATAAATGTAAAGAATGTGGGAAAGCTTTCACGTGCATCTCACACGTCCGAGAACATGTGAGAATGCACACTGGAGAGAAACCCTATGAATGTAAGCAGTGTGGCAAAGCTTTCAGTTGGTGCACGTACCTTCGAGAACATATGAGAACACACAGTGGAGAAAAGCCCTATGAGTGTAAGCAGTGCGGCAAAGCCTTCCCGTATCTCAAATCCCTGCAAGGACACGTGAGGATCCACACTGGAGAGAAGCCTTATGTGTGTAAGGAATGTGGGAAATCCTACAGTTGTCCCAAATACTTTAGAAAACACGTGAAAACCCACAGTGGAGTAAAACCCTATGAATGTACAGAATGTGGGAAGGCATTCATTACTTCTTCATCCCTTCGGGAACATATGAAGACACACAGCGAAGAGAAGCCTTATCAGTGTCAGCAGTGTGGGAAAGCCTTCAGGTATCCCCGATCCTTGCAAGGACACATGATAACCCACAGTGAAGAGAAGCCATATGAATGTCAGCATTGTGGGAAAGCCTACAGGTGTCTAATATCCCTGCAAAGACACATGAAGACACACACTGGTGAGAACTTCTGAATACAAAAGCTGTGGGAAAGCCTTCATTCTCCCTTAAAACCTTATGAGTGGAGCAGTCGCAGGAGAGAAACATTATGAATAGAAAGCATGTGGGGAAACCTTCATCACTTCACTTATTTTGTACTTGAAAACTCAGGGTAGGCAAGTTTTTTAATGGAAATAAATACAGTTTTTCCTTTTAAGTGCCTCATATCGAATAGGGATCCCAGTGTATGAATTTCCAGTTGATGCTGCTGATCTGAACACTTAAGATAATAACTATTTCTCTATGTTCCCGTCAGCTTTACGACTTAGGTTTTGTTATCTTGGACCTTAAATAATTATGCAGTCATATAATACTTGTCTCAATTCCATTTACAATGTATTTTGAACCCAGAGTGAAAGTCTTCCTAGTTTGTGGTTTTTTTTCATGTGCGATGTGGTATGTGTTTAAATGAAAATATTTTTTATTTTTACTTTGCCTTGTATTCCTGCTATGTGATCATGATATGAGACCTGTACTGTTGAAATGTCTTTTCTGGTTCCTGAGCAGGTACTGGAATGTCCTGACTCTGTATTTATGCTCCCCTTAGTCTATGTTACTGAAAAGTGTGTCTTCTATGTGTGTTGCTAGTGGATACCATATCAGTGTTCCTCACAGAAATTAGTAATTGTGAAAGGTCTTGAAAGACCTCCTCTCTCATCCAGTTATGTTTGTAATTTGGCTTTTTTTCATTGTCCATGATCTTGGGTGGAAATTGGACACAAAGCATAGAGTTAAGAATAGCGACTTGGTGGTGTGAAGATGATAGCTCCTGTCCAGATGACTCTACTGAATTGTGTTGTCAGCTTGGATGAGGTGGGAAACTGCATATCCAGAGTCCTTCTGTTAGTGGTTTTGAGTTAATGTTCATGGGAGGAGGAGGATGCGTGAGGTTGGAGCAGAAGTGAGGAAGCCATGACTCTCGGGACTTCTGTATTACCAGGAGACAGGGATGCATGGCAGCCTGGTGGGCCTGAGCTCCAACACTTGTTTTCTGAGTTCTGGCTCTGCCCACGTGGAACAGCCCCAGTCAGACACGTTTGGCATTTGCAGACAATGAGAAACATAGATATGGTACAAGGGGACCCTTTGAATTCACTGTCTTCCTCATCGTCTCTGAGGGCCATAGGCAAGTTCCTCTTGGTTCAGATCTCTGCTCTTCCCATCGAGTGTCCCACTCTAGTTGGCGTTTCAGTTTGCAATTCCCAGGTGTTTGAGTGGAAAACCCCAACCTTTTCTCTGGCTCAAGATCCACATGGGGACTGTTAGTGGCAGCTCACAGTTCCCCAGCCATGTGGAGCCCCAATCCACAGCCCCCATTTGTTGAGGTCTTTTGGACCAGTTCTTTCCCCAGCCCAGGATTCCACAGAAGTTTCTGGTGGTGCACACGGGGCTTTCTCTGGGGACGTCTGCAGTAGTCTCTAAGCCCCAGTCCTTGGTTCTGTCCACAGTTCCCTTACAGGGGTCTGCTGGTGGTTGAGTCTGTGGTTCCCTGTGTGTTTTGAATTTTCCCCCAGCATCCACAGTGGGACTCGCTGATGCCAGCTGTGGTTCTCCATCCATTAGCAATCAGTTCACAGTACCCATCCGTGAGGTCTGCTGGTTTAATCCTGTTCCAGTCCCTGGTTCTTTGGTTGCGACTGGTGTCCACAATTCTATTTCCTTGGTTGCCGTTGGATGCTGTTAATGTGCACATGAGGTAAAGGCTGTCTGCTACATGGGAAGTTCAGAAGCCATAGCCAGAAAAGTTTGGCAAGGGATGCAAACTTAAATGCTTAAAGCACTTGCTGCCTAACTCAGACAACCCATGTTAGGTTACATTGGTTACAAAATGGATTAGATTGACACTAGGTCACCCTCACAGCTCAAGAAGATGAATTTTCATGCAGTGAGGTACAGCGTAAGATATCACACAGCTTCCAACTCAGTGTCATGTCCCTTTTAGGTGTCAGATTGGCTCAAGAGACCCAAAGCTTAGCTAAAAGTACAAAAACAACACAATAAGATCCTTAAAATCCAAAGAGTCAAGTGTGCCCCCTTCTGGCACACTTGCTTTTCTTTAATATCTAAGAACCATGGTCCCAGAAGCTGTAGATATTTATAATGCAGAATCTTACTAAGCTTGTTTTGTTTCCTGAGAAGCTGGCTTGGTAACTGTCATCTTGGGGACCCCAAAACAGGGCCAGACTGAAATGTGAGTTGCACCTAACTTAACGGGCTAGGGTCCTAGAAAACTGCTGTCAGCCCCCAGGGAGATTGCAATGCTCATTAGAAAAAATGCTTTAATTGGATAAGATCATTTCAGAGATGCACTTCAGAGTTCTCAAATGAAACAAACAGAATAGGATACTTATTTAAATTGGCATGCAGAAGCTCCCCAAAGGCTTCAAAATTCCAAAGATACCTTCATTGAAAGTTTCCTTTGCAAAAAGGTAATGAAAAATGAATGATATAAAAGACATCATAAAAGTCCAACAAGTTAACAGCCTCATAGACACCCTCATACCTCCCTTGAAAGGAGGAATCCCTCCCAGAGTCGATGAGACTCAGATTTTCTGGTAAACTGCTGTATTATTCTCTCAAACAGCCCAGCGGAAACCAAAATTAAAATTAATTTTAAAATCCTAGCTACATTCTAGTAACAATCATGCCTACACTCTCCAATTTCTACCCCACTCAGAACCTGCAGATGGGATCCTGCAAAAACTGGCTGATCCGCTAAGGGTGAAAATTCTTAGAGTCAGCACTCCCGAATCTCTGCACTGCCTAGTCGAGAGGGGGAGATAACATTTCACATCTCTTCCTTTCCAAAATCCAGACCAACCGGTTGGTCCTTTCTCTCCCAGGGTTAGATTTGCATCCTTGCATGTCTTGTTTTATGTCCTAAGAACATGGCTGGACTTTCCACTTTCCTGGGACATGCAAGTTGGTGGCGCTTTTTTGGCTCTTTTGTGAGTGATTGTAGGTATTGTGAAGATCATGTTTTGTACCTCCTTGGGGACACTTCTTAAATCCAAGAAGTTATTCATGTTGCCAAAAATATTCACTGCTTCTCCTGGCGGAAACCTGACATGACCAGTGAAAGGACCTATTAACTGTAAACCAGAAATATGGCCAGATGAGAAGCTGATTTGCAGAGACTGAAAGAAAAAAAATTTTTTTTAGGCCTTTTACCTTAAGTTAAATGTATGCACAGGGAAAGGAAAACCTTCCAACGTAGATGGATGGGTGGAGCAACCCATGATATCATTTTTTTTCTTCATTGTGGTGTAAGGGTTTCTCTTGTTGAGGAGCACAAGCTCTAGGCACGTGGGCTCAGCAGTTGTGGCACATGGGCTTAGTTGCTCCAGGCATGTTGGATCTTCTCAGACCAAGGATCAAACCCATGTCCCCTGCATTAGCAGGCAGATTCTTAACCACTGTGCCACCAAGGAAGTCCCCATGATATCATTTAGACTACACCTCAATTCTCTGAGGAACTGAGAGCCACTGTATTTCTCTTACAATCTTTAAAAAAAAAAAAAAAAAAAAAAGAGCAAGCAGTTCTAGAGGCAATCCAATGTCCACCTATTTCTTTTTACCAATCCCAAAACCTTCCCTGGTTATCTCAAAAAGTTTTTAAGGTATTGGTCTTAGGAAGCCAAAGTTGTCCTCAGAGGAATTTATATCTTTTTCCTGTGCCTTTGAGATAAAAAAATGTTAACTTCTAATCTAGGCCATATGTTTAAGGTACAAACTTCAGAGATTTTTTTGTAATGAGAACTAAAAGGAAGGGGGGAAAGGTTATTTTAAAGTTAGAAAAGCAAGAAACCCATAAAGTGTCTTCTAAGGTCTGTTTGGGTCTGTGTGTTTGTGTGTGTCTATGAATGTATATTAAAGATACAGTGTTTTTTTAATCTCTGGATGGTATTGCCAAAGTTAATTTGTATTGTAAAAGGAACTCTATTTAATTGCCTTAAAGAAACTAAGCACTTATATAAATTAAATTCCCAGAAGTGTAGTAGAAACTAACCAAAATGCTTTTCAGGTTCACGTGATCTGGGAAAATATTCACTATTGAAGGTAGTTTGCATTTGTTGTTTTAATTAAATTAGCATGTGTTTAGAGTTATCTGCATTAAATAAAAAATTTTTACTGTACTTAAGTTTACCAAAAGTCCAACAACTTCACTTATCTCTTAAAAATTTATCAGGAAAAAAATAATAACTTGATTTAATGAAAATTTCAAAACTAATTGAAACATAATAATTGAAAAGATAAAAAGGTTTTAGGTGAACTTTCCAAAAGACTCCCCAAGTCTTTTGGTAACCTGGAATCTTAAAGTTTTCCTAAGTTAAATGATGATTTAAGTTAAGTTCATGGAATATCCAGATGATTTCCAAATAAGAAATACTGGAACATTAGTTACTGAACACAAGTTTATCCACTTCCTGCTTCCTTTTATGGAAGACTTAAAGATATTCCTGACAGTTCTCCAGATGCTAATGTAAAGGCAGTTCACCGTTGCTTGCTTTTTAGTTCTAAGGGTAAAGAATTCTAATTAATATATGTAGTTAAAACTACTGAAAATAATTAGGGAAATAATTGTATTTGCGAGGAAAGCAGGATATGTTTCTTGGTTAGAAACAGTATGAGGGAAATGAAAGTGATTTTGTCCTAGGGGACTTCCCTGGTGGTCCAGTGGTTAGGACTCTGTGCTTCCACTGCAGGGGGCAGGGGTTCGATCCCTGGTCAGATAATGAAGATCCTGCATGCCATATGGCATGGCAAAAAATAAAAATAAAAAATAAGTAAAGATAACAACAACAAAAAAAAGAAAGTGATTTTGTCCTAAAGTAAGCTGGTTATTTCCAAGAGAAAGATAACAAGGGATAAACTAAAATGGGCATAGAAAATTACAGAAGGTTTGTAAGAATGGAATCTTGGAGAAATTTTTTGATGTGATCAATAAATAAAAGAATTTTCGAAATTAGCTTTAATATCAATAGTGTACTTATGTAAAGCTGGGAATTCATTTAAAGAACTAGGTTTGCTCAGAACTATGTTACCTTATTTGGCTTTAAAGTCTTTTTTTTTTTGGCCTTCTTAGCATTTCCACAACCATGGCTCGAACCCTTGCCCTTGGTAGTGAAAGCGTGGACTGCCAGGGAATTCCCGGCTTTAAAGTCCTAAATGCTCACTGTGGTTAAGTATATGACTACCTATTATTTCACAGTGACCTGTTGTAATAGAGCGGGGCAGTGCACAGCCCTTAGCCCGCGGCCGTTGCTAGGCACCGTCGCTGTTATACACAAAACGTTACCAGGCAACAGGTGTTTGGTTCCTAGGAGACCACTAATGCAGCCATGGTTAGAGGTCCCGCTCAGCCATTGGTCAGCACCACAGTGGGCCCCGCCCCCAAGCGAGCAACCGGCAATGAGCGACCCTTAGAGGCCCACTCAGCCAATAATAGGCGGAGCGGTGGCAGTTATCAGAGGGAGAGTGAGATAAGAGGCGGATCCCGGCCTTCACCCCCGGTGCCCACCAGTTCACCTGGCCTCCTCGGGTGGTGGGCCCAGGGAACAGACTCCAGAGCCCCCGCCAGGGTCACCCACTGGCCGGGGGCCGGCCCTGAGGTGAAAGTGAACATCTCCCCCATCCCCACCTCTATGACCCTAAGGGGTCCCTTTAAGCCAATTGCAGATACTGGTTTGGTTTTGTTACAACTTGGTTTCTGAACCACCAAAATAGTTGCTGGCGGTTGCATCAATACACAAAAGTGGTAAGTCCCAGAAGGGTAATAATAGATGAATAAAGTGGATGAAAGGCTAAGCGCAGGAAGATTATAAATATTTTTGAAAGAGAGATATTTGATTATCAAATGATACATACTGTTTGATTCTATTTACATGCAATATAAGACAGGGAACTTTACTGCATACATAGGTGATGGAACTGCAGGGAAAAAGGAAATTATCAATATCTTTTAAAAGTTTGCGGTAGGGACTTCCCTGATGGAACAGTGGTTAAGAATCCGACTGCCAGTGCAGGGGACATGGGTTCCAGCCCTGATTGGGGAAGATCCCACATGCCGTGGAGCAGCTAAGCCCACATGCCACAACTACTGAAGCCTGTGCTCCTAGAGCCCGTGCTCTGCAACAAGAGATGCCACAACAATGAGAAGCCTGAGCACTGCAACAAAGAGTAGCCCCCACTCGCCACAAGTAGAGAAAGCTCGGGGGCAGCAACGAAGACCCAACGCAGCCAAAAATTAATTAATTAATTAAAAAAAAAAAGTTTGCGATGCTGCTGACTGCAAACGGGCAGGTGGCTCTCCTGACAGGTCATCGTAACCACGGGGATGGGAGGTGTAGCCACAGCCTTTCTTGTCTAGTTTGTGATGTCAGGATGTTTATTTTGTAATATTTCTGTCATGTGTACATTTTATGCATTTTCCGCATGTATATTTTCAAATATAAAATGCTGTGATATCATTAATATAACTCACCATAATACCATATTTTTATAAAGCTATCTCAGTAATCTCAGTGGATGAGTAAAAAGTATTTTGACAAATTTCTTACTAATTTAGAAATAGATGAGAATGTTCATAATCTTTGGAAAGGCATCATTTTTTTCATGATAGAAAATATATATGTGGTCAAAGGTCACTTATTCAATAAAATTACATACCCATCACCCCTTTAGCAGTCTCCTAGATAGCCTAGCTGGTGCCAGGAGAAATAGGTATTTGAATTATAAAGGAAGAAAAAAGGTATCTTATCTTGTTGCTGAAACAATTGTGTATATAGAACCTCAAAACCACATGAGGGTAGCCATAAAAATGAAAGTGATTAACAGGTTTTCAGAATGCAAACAATATAAAAATAAACATAAATACTTTTCTAATCATTACCAAAAAGAAGTTGAGTTGTATAACAAAGGGAGTTCAACTGGAGGATGGAAGATGCCTTAGAGGACTGGGATGGGGAGGGTGGGGGGGACTCGAGGGAGGGTGGGGGGGGGAGTCGAGGGAGGGAGGGAATACGGGGATATGTGTATAAAAACAGATGATTGAACTTGGTGTCCCCCCAAAAAAATAATAAATAAATAAAATTAAAAAAAAAAGTTGAGGGTATAACTTAAAAGGTAACATGTCAAAAGGTGAAAAAGGAAGTTATTCAATTATCAAAATAAGTCTAATTATTGAAACATATAAAAAGCCACATGCAAAACATTTTTTAAAGATTTATTTCTTTTATTTTTTGGCTGTGTTGGGTCTTCCTTGTTGTGTGCTGGATTTTCTCTAGTTGTGGCGAGCCAGGGCAACTCTTTGTTGCAGTGCGTGGGTTTCTCATTGCGATGGCTTCTCTTGTTGCCAGGGCACGGGCTCTAGGCATGCGGGCTTCAGTAGTTGCGGCACACGGGCTCAGTAGTTGTGGCATTCAGGCTTAGTTGCTCCGAGGCATGTGGGATCTTCCCAGACCAGGGATCAAACCCGTGTCCCCTGCATTGGCAGAGAGGTTTTTAACCACTGCGCCACCCAGGAAGTCCAAAATATTTTTAATTATGTTGAATGACTTCAAAGCAGACTAAAATAAATGGAATGACGGAAAGGGTTCTAGGAAAGGAGAGAGCCATGCCACCATGAAGTCAGTACTTCACAAAGTACTGTATGGTATTAATAATATTTCATAAACACAAAAACTCAGTTCCCCTTGGACCTTCACAACCCCTGCTTCTAAATTTTACAAATAAGAACACATGTTCAATAGCAGCTATGCTTTTCTAAAAAGTGAAGTTGAAATCATAGTAACATGATCAAGATTAAAAACTGTTATGTTGGTAGCATACTTATGAAAGTATGAAACTATGAACAAAGTATACGCTCCCATGGGAATGGAGAACCTCAATACCTTAAACTTCATGGGCTTGTACTTTGAAAAACGTATCTAGGGACACCTACTTTATCAGGAGCTTCTTTCCAGTTTCATGCTTGCAAGTGGCTCCACTGAGAATCCCATCCCCAGCCACGGGCTATCCTGAGTAATCCAGTGAGTGAAGGAAACACAGGGATAAAACTTCACGAACTTGCATTTCATAATGATTTCTTAAAATGACAGCAAAGGCACTAGCAACACAAGAAAAAAATAGGTAGGACTTCATCAAAATTAAAATCTTTTGTGCATCAAAGGACATTATCAAGAGATGGGAAGACACCAAACAAAATGGGAGGATATATTTATAAATCAAATGTGTGATAAGGTTTTATTGTCCAGAATACATGAAAAACCTCACACATCAACAACAAAAATGCAAACAACCCAGTTTAAAAAAACAAAAAGCAATGGACTTCACCTACTGGAAGTCAAAGCACAGTCATATATTTTCAATTTCATGTGTCAAAATGACATTTTACATAAAGTTCACCAAGATACATTGTCCAGGTAAGCATGCACAAAGCAACACATAAGTCACCATGACCCATTACAGAGTTGGGAAAAAATGCTAATCTTCTAAGAAGTTACGTTGCTAGGGTCAGAAGAAAGGGGAAAGAAAAATAAAGGATCTTGTGGACTTTCCTGGAAAAGCTAAGCCCCTGCACCACAACTGCTGAGCCCACATACTGCAACTACTGGAGCCTGTGCTCTGCAACAAGAGAAGCCACCTCAAAGAGAAGCCTGCACACCACGAAAAAGAGTAGCCCTGCTCTCCGCAGCTAAACTCCACAGCAATGAAGACCCAATGCAGCCTAAATAAAATAAATTAATTTAAAAAAAATGGATCCTTGTGGTTGAGCAAGCATCCTATCTTTGAGGAGGTCTGGTTAATAAGAAATTCAGATGCTCACTGCCCACTAAAGGGGAGGGAGGGAGGAGTCCCAAAAGGACAAAGAATTTTACATTTCAGCTTTATTGTCCTGCCTCAAAATATAAGTTTTATTTCATCAAATGGATAAACAAAATGTAGCCTGTACATAGGATGGAGCAGTATTCAGCCATAAAAAAAGGAAAAAAGCTCTGATACGTGCTGTGGTGTGAATGAACCTTGAAATTATTATGCTGAGGGAAAAAGCCATACACAAAAGGCCAATGTTGAATGATTCCATTTAGATATATAAAATGTCCAGAACAGGTAAATCCAGAGACAGGAAGTATTTTAGTGGTGATCAGGAGGTAGGGTTATCATGGATATATAATGGCCTTATAATTTGTTTTTGTTTAAATGCAGATATAATTCACATAACATTCACAATTTAAGTGTAAAACTTGTGACTTTCTGTATATCGCACAGCTGTGCAACCATCACTATACAATCTGAATAAGGAAATAGTCTTTTATATTTAAAAATTCACTTGGGCTGACTAAAACCTGGTCTGACATAAATTTCCTTGTAGTGTAGAACACGCACACCTGAGAACCCTGATATCTCACACCTGTGTGTGTGCTGAGACTGCAGGGAGGCTGGGGCCTCGGGGTCCGACTTCCCGCGGGGAAAGGGTCCCTGAGCCTTGGGTTGCTGATCTCAAGCCTCAGAGGTGGGAGCGGGGACGAAAGGTGGCACCTCTCCGTGTCAAAGATCACACTTCAAAACCTAGCCTGACCCTGCCTCGCACGTGGTGGCGTCACTGAGAGTCTTGGTTCTTAACGGGTGCATTTCCCGGGTGACATCTCCCCAGGCCGTGTGTCCTGACTCCGGAGGTCACGAAGCCCTGTGTCTCGTCTCTTCTCATCCTCACTCCAGGTGCAGGAGGACACAGGGGAGCCGCCCCGCTGCGGGCAGATGCCACAGGGTCCTCCTGGCCGGGAGCGGGTTCTGCACGGAGCCCAAGTCCTAGGCGGGCGGATCTGCCACGCGTGTCCCCGTGGCCTGTCACTCAGGAGCAGGGGCGGAATCTGGTTGAACTGTCCAATCAGCGGCGACCGGGCGGGGCCGGACCACCAGCATCAGGGTAGGAGGGGGCCAGGAGGAAGGTAGGTCGGGGCGGGGGCGAGGCAAGGAGTACCGTCCAATCAGGGCGCGGCGGGCGCGTTCCCAGCCCGGTGGACGTTCCTCCCCTCCGCCGCAGCTCTAGTGCGAACGTGCCCCGCGCGGCCTGGGGTGTCCCGCCCCTCGTGGCTCTCACCTGCCCAGGTCGCCGGGCCGCAGGGAGGACGCTTCGGAGAACCCCGAGCGAGGGGAAGATGGTGAGTGCGCGACCAGGGGCCCGAAATGGAAAAAACTGCTTCGAACCGACGGAACCTGTCGAAAGCGACGGCCGGGCCAGGATCTCCTCACGTCCCACCCACCCCGGGGTCCAGACCCGAGTGTCCCCCTCGGCCACGGGGTGGGGTCCCGGCGTCCTGTCCCCAGGCCCGAACTTGAATCTCCCCTTGGCGGCGGGTTGGGGTCGGGGCATCCGGACTGAGTCCTTGCCGAGGGGGCTTGCGAGGGAGGAAAGGAGGGTCAGGCGCTGGGGGAGGGGGATCTTCCCTGGACCTGAGGGAGAAAGCCAAACCCGGACTAGTCTGGGAGACTGAAGTGTAAATACTGTTGCGGAAGCGCCGAGGCTCGGGTCTCAGAGATGCGCTCGCCTCTCCAACGACACAGAAAAGTGCTTCTCTCTTCTGTGTGGGGAGGGGGAGCAGGAGGGAAGTTGGGCGAGCGAGGGCGGCGCACAGACTGCGGGTCAGCGTGGCTGGACCGGACAGGGCCCCCTGGGTCGCCTGCTTTTTGGAGAAGCTGACCAGGGACTTGTTCGGAACCTCAGTGTTGCTCAGATGTGGCGGCGACGCAGCGTTCCCTCCTCTTGCGGGGAGGGAGCCTGATGATGTGCGTAAGAAATGGGACGGGGAAAAGTCGGTAGAGCGCAGATGTGTGAGCGGGACAGGAGGGCCGTATCTCCTGATATCAAAGGTCAAGTCAAGCTGGCTCCTGCAGTGCATACAGTGATGTCACAGAGTGTCTTTATTCTTAAAGGAAGGGCACAGGTTCACAGTGACATTGCCCTGCAACCGACCCCTGACCCAGGAGTTCCCCAGATCCTCCTCTAGCATGTAAAACAATAATCAGTATTGAGGATGCAAAGAACAAAGCGGTTTATTTGGGGGGTCTTAAGAATTGCAGTTTGGGTCACACAGTTTCTGGTAAAACCAGAGTGTTCTGGGGAAGAGAAAGAGTGAGGGGTTTATAAAGCATAAGCCACAAGGTTATTCAAGTTGTCTGGCAGGAATCATGATTGACTCCGACAGAGGCGGAGGAAAATTCAATGAACCATCCAATTAAGAAGAAAGAGGATTTTATTCGAGCCAAGCTGAGGATTATAACCCAGGAGACAGTCTCTCAGAAGCTCTGAGAACTGTTCCACCTGTTAGAAGTCGAAAAGACAGTCATATACATTTTTTAAGACAAAAGATCGCACATCAAAATGACATACTGACATTTTACATAAAGTTCACCAGAGATTCGTCTTAGTCCAGGAGCAGTAAGACAGAAGTTACATTGCTAGCCTCAAACAATAGGGGAAAGTTTTATCTTTCCCTTTGAGCGGGCGTTCCCATCTTTGAAGAGGTGTGGTTACCTGGTAATGCAGATGCACACGGCACACTAAGTGGGGAGGGAGGAGCCCAAACACATGGAGAGGGAGAATTTTGTTAAAATTTACTTGTGCTTTCTTAAAATATAAGCTTTATTTCATCACACAGGGAAGGAAATATTTGTCCCTAAGGGATAGGCTGTCACCAGTTATTTAGGGTAAGGGTCCGATAGGCATCTTGAGTTTCTGAACCACTGGACAGGTGTTCCGGATGCCCGCATTAAGGCAGTAAGCGGCCACAAGTTCGGATTCCGTCTAGGCTGAGACCTGCATAAGCCCCGCTTCCCCGGTAGCCTCCTGGCTGCATCTCAGAGCGCTCTCATAGCGATCCTGATTCCATTTTTCATCTTCCTTTCACACCGGTCCCCTCCCGTCCCATCCCCCGGACTAAAGGGCAGGGGCAGCGCAGCCGGGACAGGGAGCCTGAGTGTGCAGTTTTCTGTTCAGGAGAAGGGGTCTGCGAACTTGGGGCTGATGCTGTGTCGGCGTGGCCAGGAGCAGCTTCTGCTCGCAGCGCAGACCCTGGCAGCCAGGTGTGGCGTCCCACGCGGAAAGCCAGGCTTCGGAGGGCTGAAGGCGACACCCGCACTTCCGCCCTACTCGGCCGGGTGACCTACAGCCCGCCCTTCGCTCAGAATCTAGCCCGCAACGTTGTCCATCAGGACCTGAAAGGGGGTGCGCCCAGAGGTCCGCCCAATCAGGGCGCGAGGGGTCGGTGCCTCATCCAATCAGGGCCGGGGGCGGGCCTGCGGGGACGTCGCTCCTCCTCCTGGGCGGCCCGCGCGCCTCTTGCGGCCCCAGGTGTGTCCCATCGCTCCGCCACCCGCCTGCGTGCGCGCGCGGGCGGGCGGCACGCAGGGCGGCGGAGAGGACGCGGTGAGACCCGAGAGCGGGGCTGAGATGGTGAGTGCGCGGGTCAGGCGCTGAGACCGGTCGCGGCTCGTTCCAACTGGCCGGAACGGGCCGTAGTCCCCACTCAACTCTCCACCCTCGCCCACGATTGGGTCAGGTGTCCTGTCCCGTCCCCACGCGGTGTCTCGGGTTGCCCACGATGTGGGGTCGCGGGGTCCGGAGCGTCCCGACCTATTCCTTGCAGCGGGTCGGGGTCCGAGGGAGGACCAGAGGACCCGAGGAGCGGACGCTCAGGTGCTACCTGGACCTGGCAGATAAAGTCCAGCCCAGATTTGTCAAGGAGCCTGTATCGCAAATACTGTTGCGATGGCGCCGAGGCTTGGATCTCAGGGATGTGCCGGCGTGTCCATCCAACCACGCAGGAAAGGGCTTTTCTCTTCTGTGTGGGGAGCGTGAGAGCAAGGCTGTTTTTCAGCATCGGGCCTCCCTATGGTCAGCGCGGTTTTGGGCCCAGGTCTGCGGGGGCTTGTTCTGCAGCTCAGTGTTGCTTGGGGTGGGAGTGGGGGTGGGGTTGAGGTGGTGAGAGACCCAAAGTCGGGGGCCTCTGGGAGAGACGTCCGAGCAAAGTTTGGGTAAGGAATAGCTGTTGACCTTAAAAATAAAAGTCAGTTATTTACCAGCAAAAATGAGTTTATTTGGGAACAGCAAAGAATTGCAATTCGGGACAGACAACGGAGAGCAGAAGCCATAGTCAAGTCCCACGAACTTATTTATTGGAGACAAAGGAAGGCGTTGGGAGAGGTTGTAGTACTGAAGTAACTTCCACTGGAGGAAGTGGAGCCTTTAGGGTGATGCCGGTTTCTCACTGGCTCGTTGCTGGGGCAGCAGGTTTTTTGAGAAGTTGCAATGTGTGTACATATTTTCCTGTTGTGGCCTGCAATCAGTGATTCTTCCTTGTTTTCAGTTTTTCTGTTGGGGTCTGTATTTGGCATTTCTTCCTATAATTGATGCCAGGTGGTACTGCCTAAGGTTCCCCCTTCTTCTCCCCACTAACTCCTTTTTTTGGTGAATTTTCTGTTAATTTTCACATGGGCAATTGAGAACACTTGGTCAAGCCTGTGGCATAAAATAAACTTCAAAACAAGAGGCCTTTATTCAAATGAGTTATTGCACAGGGAGGAGGGTCTGTTTCACCAGGCCCAGGGGTCTCTGCAGGAGGGAGGACATCTGACCCTAGGGCAGGCATCTCAAGAGCTGAGCAAAGAGAGTTTTTCTTTTATAAAGAGGAGTAAACATAACCAGGAAGCACCAGGTGTGATGCTCCGTGAGGCCAGCCTATCCTTAGGGGTCTGTGTGCTGGCTGGGGTGAGGCCAGGTCAGGGGTCAAGGGGAAGGAGAGAAGCTGAACCAAAGTTTGGCCAACAAGCACTTGTTCTGCTTGGTCAGCAGAGGGAACAGTTCAGCTAATCACCGATGAGGCAGAGATGGGGAGTTGGAGGGGCTGCATCTGGCCTCATCCTGGATAAACAAGGGGCTCTGTGGGAGTCTTATCTGAGTCAGGTGGGGCAGGGAGGCAGTTTCTTGCAGCCTGCCATTTTCCAGACCACCAAAGGGTGGGGGTCCTTTCGCCTCCCATCCACGTTTCCAGGAGCTCAGGGCTCAGGGCAGGTTCCGCATTGTCCCCTGACACCTGCGAGCAGCCTGCTCTGGGTCCAGCTCTGCACTAATAGCTTCCCCTCATCCAGCTGCAGGTTTCAGCAGGTGTCAAATTCTGAGTTCTTTCTGCCTGGTTTCTTCTTCTCAGTGAGGGTAGTAAGCATCTCAGGTCTTTGCTCTTTCTTGACGACTCGTGTTATCCCGGGCCTTTGGGCCTTAACCAGAGATGCCTCAGTATCAGTACAGAGAATGTTGTCCCTTCCATTAGAATTGCAGGAAATGCAGGCAGCCCCACCCCTTCATGTGAGATGGGTGGAGACACAGAATAAAAAGGTTCATAGGAATCGCAGTGACTCTTCCAGGCAGGGTGTCTGATCCTGGTCCACTTCCCGTTGTTAGCTGGTCACCAGAGTCTTCTGGAAGGGATGAGCAGTGTCCCGTTCCTCAAACCATGAAAGTGCCCTAGAGTTTCCCTCCCCTGTGTCATCCATGAACACAGGAGGAAGCGGGGGTCCTGCAGGTTCTCATGTACACCCTGAGACAGGGGCATCTCTGTCTCCCGTCAGTGACCCACGGTGCTTGAAGCAGGTGCATCGCCTGGGGCGGGGACTAGCTGAGCCTGTGAGGAGGTGAAGGAAGGTGCTCTGGAACCTTGGTGCCACCCTTCCCCACACAGGTGGCCTCCAGACCATAGAACCACCACGGAAGGAGCTGTTGATGGCACGAGCATGGGGGAGGGGACCCACCACACACGTGCGGGGGGCGGTGTGTCCTCTGAGGCTGTGCTGCCCTCGGCTGTCTCCAGACCTTTGCTTTTGGCCTCCTCCGAGGAGCTGATGCTCTGAGTGTGATGTGTGCTGCCTGCATGAGTCTGTGAAGGTCAGACTTTGGGGAGGCTCCTTGGGCTCACCTGCTACCGAGAGGGTCGATGAATTTGAGTTTCTCTGGGTCAGAACTTCAACTTGAGGGTTTCCTCCTGGGTGAGAATTGAGGCCCAGAGGAGGGGGTGTTTCCACAGTGAGGAGGGAGCTCAGTCCCTCCCCCTGCCCTGGGGGCACCCAGCCGGCCCCCCAGCTTGGATGGCTTTGACCTTCTGACTTGGGATTTCCTTGTGCACCTGCTGATCTGAGGGGCTCACCCGTGGCTGCTCTTGCCTTTTGTCTCCTTGATGGAATCGTGTGTCATGTGACCCCAGTGTGTGCATACTGAAGACTTTTGTTCCATTACTTGAGGGTGTAGATTTTTATTACTTTGGTTGGTTGATAGCACTTCCCAGTGAGCGGGCCCCAGGGTGACAGTTGTTCTGGTCTTTTTTTTTTTTTTTTTTTTAACTATTTTTATTTATTTATTTATTTGGCTGCACTGGGTCTTAGTTGCAGCACATGGGATCTTCGTTGCCGACGCAGGATCTTTAGTTGCGGCATGCAAACTCTTAGCTGTGGCATGTGGGATCTAGTTCCCTGACTGGGGATTGAATCCAGGCCCCCTGCATTAGGAGCATGGAGTCTTAGCCACTGGACCACCAGGGAAGTCCCTGTCCCCATCTTTTTGTTATTCTTCGCAGCTTTACATCCGTCCTTCATCACCAAAGCAGCACTTTGATTTTGCTCCTGCTGAATTTTCGATCAGTGAATATGGCCAGTAGCACACCACTAACATCACATGGAAGGCTTCTCCGTGGTTCTCAGCCCCATCTGTTTCGCATGTGCTGGTGTCAGAGGTCACCTGGTTAACTCCTCCATCCAGTCCTGTTGGGCTTGGGTCTCATGTTTATTTTTTATTTGACAGCAGTGCTGTTATACTTCTTGATTTTGTCTCCAAGTGCCAATGCAATATAACTTTTTTTACATGTGAAAAATTGTAGGATTGTAGATTATGGATATTTTCAAAGGGAAGTGTGGATGGAGGACTGGAGTCAAGTGTTTATTCCGTGTCATTTCCAGCACATGGAGAATCCAACTTAATTTTGTTCATCTCGAATGTGTGAAATGGGATCTGCTTGTGATTGTATATTAGTCTTTACTGATAACCACTGGGTCCGAGTATTTCTTATAAGTGGTGGTTCATCTTCTGTGAAGTAGTTTTCAGTTATTTTCTCACCTTTAATTCATTTGTGTATTTATTGATGTTTTGTTTTATTTACATACACTGGACATTCATGTCTTTTCACTTCTAGGCATGGCAAAGGTGTTCTCCCAGATTGTGGGTTATCATTTCTTTTTATTCTACACTTTATGGACAATTCTTAACTTTAATAGAGTTGAACTGAATTTATCCATCTCTTCCTTTGTAGCTTTTTTTTTTTCATATATAAGAAAACTACCCCTGGCTCTCAAGTTATGAGTGAGTTTGCCTGTAAATTCTCAATGTGTTCTACTGTCTTCTTTCACTGTTAAGTTCACAGGGAATTGGTTATTGTCAGTGCAGTTGCTAGGGAAAGAGCTTTCTTATTCCCCTGTAAATATCCAATGATCCGTGCCCTTTAGGTAAAAGTGTCATCATCTTAGCCCTGCCCAGCAGCCTGTACTCTGGTGTGGATCCACGTGACAAAAACAGGTGGGCCTGTTTCATTGTATTGTGATTTTCTCCGTTTGTCCATCCCTCTGTTAAAGCCATCGTGTCCTAATCACTGCAGTTTAAAAACTTTCAGTGTCTGTTAGGGAAAATCCCACCACCGTGTCCCAGAGAAAATTTTGTCTATTTTTAGAAATTTGTTTTCCATTTCAGTTTTTAGAAGTAGTTTTTCTCAAGTTCAAACAAAACAGAATCAAACCATCCCCCCAAAAAGCCAATTTGTAGATTTAATGGAATTTTCTTAAAATTCTTAACCTGTTTGGGAGAAGCTGACATCCTGGTCTCTTTTCTGTGGATGTGGTCCATCCCTCCATTCATTTCCTTCTAGGATGGTGTCAGTCAATGATGTTTTGAAATTTTTCCATTAAATCATTTTATATTCTTTATTAAACATTCTAGAGAGAAAATTAGTTTTAATGACAGTTTTAAAACTCTATGTTAGGGGGCTTCCCTGGTGGCACAGTGGTTAAGAATCTGCCTGCCAGTGCAGGAGACATGGGTTCCAGCCCTGGTCCGGTAAGATCCCACATGCTGCGGAGCAACTAAGCCTGCGAGCCACAACTATTGAGCCCACATGCCACAACTACTGAAGCCTGCTCACCTAGCCATGCTCCACAACAAGAGAAGCCACCACAATGAGAAGCCTGCACACTGCAAAGAAGAGTAGCCCCTTATCTCTGCAGCTAGAGAAAGCCCTCACTCAGCAACAGACCCAACACAGCCAATAAGTAAAATAAATAAATAAATTTATTAAAATAAAGAAAATAAAAGTCTGTGTTAAAAAAAGTCTGGTTAAGCTTTTAGATCTCAACTGCTTGTTTCTTTTTTTAAAAACTTTAAAATTGAAGTGTAGTTGATTTACAATGTTGATTTCTGCTGATTCAGTTATATATATATATACACACACACTATATATACATTCTTTTTTTTAATATTCTTTTCCATTATGGCTTATCATAGGATATTGAATATAGTTCTCTATGCTCTACAGTAGGACCTTGTTGTTTATTTTTTGTATAATAGTTTGTGTCTGATAATCCCAACCCCCCACTCCACCCCTCCCCCAACCCCCTCTCTCTTGGCAACCACCAGTCTGTTCTCTATGTCCATGATTCAGTTTCTTTTTCATAAATAAGTTCATTTGTGTGATATTTTAGGTTCCACATATAAGTGATATCACATGGTGTTTGTCTTTCTCTGTCTGAGTTACTTAGTATGATAATCTCTAGTTGCATCCATGCTGCTGCAAATGGCATTATTTCATCCTTTTTTTATGGCTAATATTCCACTGCATATATGTTCAACATCCTCTTTATCCATTCATCTGTCAATGGACATTTAGGTTGTTTCCATGTCTTGGCTATTGTGAACAGTGCTGCTATGAACATAGGGGTGTGTGTACCTTTTTGAATTAGAGTTTTGTCCAGATATATGCCCAGGAGTGGGATTGATGGGTCATATGGTAATTCTCTTTTTAGTTTTCTAAGGAACGTCCATACTGTTCTCCATAGTGGCTGCACCAACTTACATCCCCCCCAACAGTGAGGGAGGGTTCCCTTTCGCCTTTCCAGCATTTGTTATTTGTAGACTTTTTAATGATGGCCATTCTGACCGGTGTGAGGTGGTACCTTCACTATAGTTTTGATTTGCATCTCTCTAATAATTAGTGATGTTAAGCATCTTTTTATGTGCCTATTGGCCATCTGTATTTCTTCTTTGGAGAAATGTCTATTTAGGTCTTCTGCCCATTTCTGGATTGGGTTGTTTGTTTTTTTTATTGTTGAGTTGTATGAGCTGTTTGTATATTTTGGAAATTAAGACCTTGTTGGTCGCATCATTTGCAAATATTTTCTCCCATTCTGTAGGTTGTCTTTACTTTTTATTTATGGTTTCCTTTGCTGCACACAAAAGCTTGTAAGTTTGACTAGGTCCTATTTGTTTATTTTTGTTTTTATTTCTACTGCCTTGGGAGACTGACCTAAGAAAACATTGGTATGATTTCTCTTTTTTTTTAATTGAAGTATATTTGATTTACAATGTTGTGCCAATCTCTGCTGTACAGCAAAGTGACTCAGTTTTATACACACACAGACACACACACATATTATTTTTTTAATATTCTTTTCCATTATAGTTTATCCCAGGAGATTGGATATAGTTCCCTGTGCTATACAGTAGGACCTTGTTGTTTATCCATTCTAATAGTTTGCATCAACATTGGTACAATTTATGTCAGAGAATGTATTACCTGTGTTCTTTTCTAGGGGTTTTATGGTCTCATGTCTTATGTTTAAGTCTTTTAAGCCATCTTGAGTTTATTTTTGTGTATGGTGAGAAGTGTGTTCTCACTTCGTTGATTTACATGTGACTGTCCAACTTTCTTAACACCACTTGCTGAAGAGACTGTCTTTTTCCCATTGTATGTTTTTGCCTCCTTTGTTGAAGACTAATTGATTTTAGGTGTGTGGGTTTGTTTCTGGGCTGTCTGTTCTGTTCCATTGATCCATATGTCTGTTTTTGTGCCAATACCATGCTGTCTTGATTACTGTAGCTTTGTAGTATTGTCTGAAGCCTGGGAGAGTTATGCCTCCTGCTTTGTTGTTTTTCTTCAGGGTTGTTTTGGCAATTCTGGGCCTTTCAACAGCTTGTTTCTAGTGCTCAAAATACCCTGAGATGTACTTTTGTGAGTTTGCACTCTAGAACTTTTGAAAATCTGATTCTGTGATTATTTTCATACTCTTTTTTGGATGTGACATACATAGTCATTTGAGGTACGAACAAAGGCAAATGTTTTCTTCTGTTACAATGCAGATGTATCTCGTTTTATTGCAATTAGATTTAAGACACTTTACAAATCCTGCGATTTTTATAGATGGAAGGTGTGTGGCAATCCTGCATCAAGGAATCTGTTGGTGCCATTTTTCCAGCAGCATTTGTCATGGTTGCCTAGCATTTTTTAGCAATATTGATTTTTGTTTTGTTTTGTTTTTGCAGTGTAAGATTTTTATTCTTTAAGATCTTAATTGTTTTAAAATCACATATTGGTCCAATTTTCTGGAATAAGTGTAAATTGTTACATGTAAATCAATTTTAAAAATCAAAATCCTATTTCAAAGGAGCCAGAGATTTTGTTATTTAACGTAATCATATTGTGAATTTTTGCTGTGGTTGAGTAATGAATCACTGTACATGAAAAATTAGCAGGTTTGTGTTTTAGAGGAAATAGGACTTGACACATACATTCTAAAAATAAAACATTGTGAAACATAATTTGTGAAATTACTAAGAAAAGTCAGAAAACATAAGTAGTGAGGGAAAATACTGAATGTTAAATTTAAAAACCTTAATGAAATAGCATTATACTCATACAATGACAGACATAAATCAATGGAAACAATGTATTAGTTCCGAAGAGGATTTTATATCTGATAAAGAGGGTGCATTAGTCTCCTAGGGCTGCTGTAATGAAGCACCACAAACTGGGTGGTTTAAAACAACAGAAATGTATTGTCTCACAGTGCTGGAGGCTAGAAGTCCAGTTCAAGGTGTTAGCAGGACAATGCTCCCTCTGGAGATTCTGAAGAAGGATGCTTCCTTGCTCTTTCCTAGCTTCTGATAGTTGGTGGCCGTCCTCTGTGTTCCTTGGCTTGTGGTACCGTGACTGTAGTCTCTGGAGCCGCCTTCATATGGCCATCTTTGCCCTGCGTGTCTTAGTCTTTACTTGGCGTTCTCCTCTGTCTGCTTCTTTTCATCTTCGGCAATATCATTTTTTAAATTAAGGTATGTACAATGTTTCTTAGGCATAATGCTATTGAATGCTTAAGAGAGTACAGTATTGTGTAAACATAACTTCTAAATGCACCAGGAAACCACAAAATTTGTGTAACTCGATGGTGATATTTGCTTCATCTCAGTGATCTGGAATTATACCCATTGTGTCTCCGAAACTTGCTTGTGTTTTTACGTGGTAAAAGCACAGCATTAATTTCCTCTATTAATGATTTTAAAAACTCAAGCATGTACTGCAGGTCAGCATTAGAGAGATTTCTGTGTATTATTACTAAGAGCTCAGGGTGAGACATACATTTGGATACTTGAAAAGACTCTCTGAGCAGAAGCAAGACTTGAAATGTGGTTTTATGACAAACCATCCAGAAGACCTCAGTTGCCCGATACTAAACACACGGAGAAGGTGAGGAGGCCTTTCCTAAGCTCACTGTCTCCAGCAGCACCATGTGGTGTATTAAGGCATCTTTTGCTCCCATCCTGGTGTGTGCAGCAGAGAGACAGGCTTTAAAGGGGAACCAGCGCTTCTGCCCACATGCATTGTGCAGATTTCTTTTCTACATTCTCCAGTTCACAGACCCTGAAAGCTCTCATGGTCAAGCACATCTGGACCCAAAGCAGCCCAGCGGTGTGCACAGATGTCTGATTACTAAAGAGCAGCAGTTCCCCGCTGAACAATAGGAAGGAACTACAAGAGGATGATGTATGAAGTCCCAAGACTGGTATTTCAGTTGCTGTCAAGCAGTTTATGCCTCGTTGAGGAGGAGACAGACGAGAGGACTGAAGCTGAGATTCTGTTAACGTGGGTCCTGCAGGGGAGTAATTGTTCATCGGTATTTTGCTCCATTGGGATGAGCGTTTGAAAAGCACTTCATACGCCTTTAAAAAAAATCACATCCACTAGAATAAGCTCGTTTAACTTAATACTGATTATTTATTATTTCCCATATTCATCCATTTTCAAAGCTCCATAGGCTTCAGGAAGTACACTGAGGAGTGACCTATTCACCTGTTACTAAGGCAGGAGTGTGAAAGTAGTGTACTAGAACTACCTCTTTCATGAACTGTCAGCTTGCAACATTTTCCCCCAAGAAAGGTATCAAAAATTTTGTTTTATGGAAACTCCCCTCATACCAGGAAAGAGTATAAACGATTTTGAACCTGATTCCTTTTTGAAAGGACACTCTTTCCCCATCTCCCAGACTGAGTGTCACTCATCACCTTTAGGGCCAGTCCTGTTTAAAGGTTCACACCCACCAGCCCATCCTCCGGAGCTGCTTCTTGCTGAGCCATGTTATCTGCCAGCTCTTCATTCTGGCCTTTTGAAAGTGGTTATTTTTTGGTCTTTTTTTCCTACTTGATGGGGCGGTGTTAGGAGTTTCAACAAGGATGATAAGGCTTATGGATGGTACAGGGTAACAGGAGGACTCTTCTCCAGGAACTGTCCTTGATGGATGCAAACAGTACATGGGTGTTGGAAGTTCCAAGATGAGCAGAGTGGGCACGCGCTGCTTTCAGCTGACATGTGGTGGAGTCTGGGACCACGTTTCTATCGAGGAAACCTCTGTTAAGGCAGGTTTGGGAATCACCATTTTCCTGTGTCAAAAGGAAACCAGTCTGGATTCCCAGAAGCTTTCATCTCCTGTAGACATAGACTGTCATTCTTCAGGTTGCACCTCTGGGCCGTGTGAGCACCCATCGCATCCTTGACAATTGGCTTGTAATGGCTCCTCAACCTGCCGGACTTCTGAAACATCTGTAATTTTGTTCCTTATGCAATTCACATTGCCTTTTATTTGCCCAAGTTCTAGTGCTCGTGAATAAAATTGCCATTAGATTAAGAAGAACCTATTTTTAGCTAGTCTGAATCTATTTTTTAAACAGCTTTAATTGTCATATAATGTACGTACCATAAGCTTTCCCTGTTCAAAGTGTAAAATTCCAAGGTGTTCGTATATTTACAGTTCTGCAACCACCATATTCTAATTCTAAATAACTTTTACCACAAGAAAACTCCTATCTGCCAGCAATCACCCCTCATTCCCGGCCTCCACCTGCTCCTGGGTTCTAGGCAATTTATTAATCTACTTTCTATCTCTATGGATTTGCTCCTTCTGTACCTTTCATGTAAGTGTTAGGACTGTGTGTGGTCTTTTGTGGAGGCTTAATGTTCTTAAAGTGTATTGGTTTTGTGCCACGGATCAATACAGCATTCCTCTCTGGCAGATAATATTCCATTGTGAGATTACTGCGTTTGCTTATCCAAATCAGCTGAAGACCTTTTTGAGTTGGTTCCACTTTCTGGCTGTCATAAGTCATGGGCTGTGAACATCTATGTATTAGTTTTTGTATTGGTGTTTGCTTTCGCCTCTCCTGGGTAGGTAGATACTAGGGTGGAACTGCTGTGTTATATGGTGACTCTGTTGACCATTTTGATGATCTGCTGGACTGTCTTCCAAAGTGGCTTCACCATTTACTTTCCCACCAGCAGTGGGTGAGTTTCCAGCTTCCCCACATTCTCGCCAGCACTTGGTTGTCCATCTTACATCCATCCTACTGGGTGTGAAATAGTTGCTTGTAGCTTTGGTTGGCATTTCCCTGATGACTAATCCAGCATCTTTTATGAGCTTATTGGCCTCTTGTAATTATTCTTTGGAGAACTGTCTCCTCGTAATCTTTGCCCATTATTTATGTATCTTTTGTTTTTCTCTTGTTGCCCTTTATTTTTTTGTTGTTGTCATATTAGTTTATTAAAATGTATTTAAAATGCAAATTTCTTATCAGGTCTGTGATTAGCAAACCCCATTTGCAGCCCCTGGTGAGGTAGCCTTGCCTTCTTTGTAGCTGATGTAGTTGGAATTTTTTATAATTTAGATTTTCAGAATATATTTTTGATTCAAGTTCTCGTTTCCAAAAAGAATCGCGTGCTTTGTATTTCAGGGGTCTGCTGTCATCCATATTGTCCTAAAGATAATAATCAGGTGTTTTCTCCTCTGTGTTGAAGTCACCTTTGGCCCTATTGCCTCTAGATCCTTCTACAGCTCTTCTTTGTGGAGTATCTTTTTCCTTGATTTCTGGGCACATGACATGTTACTTGAGAGGCCCTGCTGGCTGACAGAGTCCTCAGGAACCAGGCCTCTCTTACCCTATAGGTGCCCAGGCCCCAGGCCCTGGCCTGCACCTGTGCCCTCGGTGTCCACCTCATCCTGGCAGGGGGTCATGCCTCTGTGTCTGTCGGATATGAGGGGACTGGTCCAGGCTTTTACGTGCTATTCCATCCAGGTGAGAGTTGTTCAGATGCAGCCACCCTGGAAAATCCGTGTCTACAACCTGCTGGCAGTCGGCTCCCATTCTTGGAGCTTCAAGGAAGTAACTTGTGACCAGGCCAAGTGTCCATTCCCTAGTATCTGAAGGGTTACTTCACTTTCATTCTTTACTGCCTCAGGTTCTCCTTTCCCAGTAAAAAGAATTTTTTAAAAATAAATTGAAGTGTAGTTGATTTACAGTATTGTGTTAGGGACTTCCCTGGCAGCCCAGCGGTTTAGACTCTGTGCTTCCACTGCAGGGGGCGCAGGTTCAGTCCCTGGTCAGGGAACTAATATCCCACCTGTCACTCGGCCCAGCCAAAAAGTTACCAAAAAAACCCAAAAATTGTGTGCTAGTTTCAGCTGTACAGCAAAGTGATTCCGTTTTATATATATATATATATATATATATAAATATATACATGTATATATGTATATATCTACACTCTTTTTTCCAATTCTTTTACATTGTAGATTATTACAGTATATTGAATATAGTTCCCTGTGCTATATAGTTAATCTTTATCTATTTTATATTTAGTTTAAAAAAACAGTTCTTTTTCATGTGTGCATGTGTGTTTATCAATTATTGCTGTCACACTTTGCTTCAGCTTCCAGCCCTCACCATCCCTGAGAAAACTGCATTTGATTGGCTTGTGTGTGGTCATTTCCCACAAGAGCATAAGCTCAGGAGTCCTAGGAATTGAGTCCACTTCCCGAGCGTTGGCCTCCCCAGCCTCCCACACACAAGGGTGAAGAGGGAGCCTTGCTGACATAGAACGTGTGGCTGTTTCAGGACTCGGTGATCTTTGAGGATGTGGCTGTGAACTTCACCCCAGAGGAGTGGGCTTTGCTGGACCCAGCTCAGAGGAAGCTTTACAGAGACATGACGCTAGAGACCTTCAGAAATCTGGCCTCCGTGGGTGAGGACGCCTTCATCCTTGAACTTGGTCTTTAGGGAACCATTCTTTCTCACAGTGTTCTTTCTTACTAGAACCAAGGAGTAGGAATATGTTGAAACAGGCAGGCCTGGTCCCCACCTTGATGGAACCACCTAGAGTCAGATAGCGTTTCCCTGACAACAGATGTCTCTTGATCAGAATCCCGAGGCCCCGATTGTATAACTGTGAGCATGGTCTGCAGTGTCACCTGGGGCAGTGGGAACAGCATTACGGTTTTCACCCTGTGAAAGTTACACTGTGGTCAGTACACATTTGATCCGATAATCTTGCTGCAGTTAAACCCACACTCACCCATTGTCAGTGACGTGAGGATGGAGAAGCAGCCAATTTCATGGATGGCTGGTTGTCCTCCATCCTCCCCGTGAGGAGCTCTTCTCCATGAGCAGGACAGCAGCCCCGCACTGTCCGACCTCCCAGTGGCAGCTGGTCCATGGAGACAGCTTCATCTAGGGCCTATGTGCCTGCGACCACTGGGATAGCACACCTCTCAGGAGGAGCGGGTTCTGGATCAGGGAGCAATGTTTGGACGTACCCGTTAGGAACATGACTCGGTCTTTGAGAAGGTGACGTTTGTCATTAACCTGGCTTCCCTGTTTGAGTTTTCATCCATCCTTGATCGCTTGGGAAGTTTTTTTATAGCTCCTCTTACAAAGGGAATATTTGGGAATGTGCATTTTGCCCTGTTCCTTCCTACTTTTCTTCTGTGTTTATACTGGTCTCAACATGAGTCTCCATTCTTTTTGAAATCTCTCTTAGTGGACAGGCTGCCACTTTGACTCTTTCCCTATCATGGCCAAAGTTCCAAATAGCTGACAGTCTCAGAGCTTTTGTTTGCTTACTTGTTAAGTTAGGTTCTGGACCCACTTCCAATGTGCAGCTGTGTTTGTGTGTGCACGTGTGTGTGTGTGGTTTGTGTCTGTGTGTGTTTAGACTCCTCGTACCAACAAACGATTCTTGGACACGTCTGGTCAACTCAATTCTGACACCATCTACCCAGTGATAACCTCAGATTCCACAGCTTAAGGGTTCAGTTGTACAAGACTCACCGCTTGTCTTCACCTGCGCTTATCTGGTGCCAGTTTCATGCCAAGGTGGTTATAACTACTTGTGACCAACTGGCTATAAATGAGAGATTCCCTTGACCCCCTCTTCAGGTTCAATTAATTTGCTAATGCATTCAGAAGACTCAGAGAAACTACTTACTTCATTGCCAATTTATTATAAAAGTATATAACTCAGGAATAGTCAGATGGGAGAGATGCATAAGAAAAGATATGTCAGAAGGGCTCAGAGCATCCATGCTGTCTCCAGACGCCAGTATTCCTGTATCTCCGTGTGTTCACCAACATAGAAGCTCTCTGAACTTCTCTTTTTTGGAGGGGGTGGGGGAGGTTATGGAGGCTTCATTACATAGGCAAGATTGATTTAGTCATTGGCCATAGGCAACTGATTCAAACTCTACCCCCTCCCCCATCCCCAGGGATGAGGCTCGGGGTATGGGTGGGACTGAAAGTCCCAACCCTTTAATCACATGGTGTCTCCATTGGCAACTAGCCCCCATCCTTTGTGCTTTCCAACAGTCACCTTCGTTAATATAACCCAGTTGTGTTGGAAAGGGTTTGTTATGAATAACAAAACACTCATTTCACCCTTCTGACCCTGAAGCATTTTCTGGAACTGAGGATAGGAGACCAAATATTATTCCATTGCTTTTATTGCTCAGGAAATTCCAAGAATTTTGGGGCCCCTGAGCAGGAAACTGGATAAGGACCTGACTTATCTGGGAAATATATGTTGGTCATCTGAATGATGAAGTATATATATTTCTATATATATAAGAAATATTTATTTCTTATAAATCACAATATCACACATTTCTTCCTTTATATGATTATTTTGTATTATTGAATCAGTCTATGGAAGGAAATGTACATATGGCCTCTTTTCTCTCCTTTCCCCACCATTTCTTTCCCAAGGATTTGGTTATGTTACCGATTGTTGCAGTTTCTTGCCCTCAAGTGAAAACCAGTAGATCAAGTTCTCAATTGGATATTTTGGAGCCTGGACTATGCAGTGAAGAGAAAGTAGTAAGATTTACAAGAATTTATTCCTGGTCTGTTTTGGGAGAAAACTGGGCATTTCATAACATGCAAGATCCACATCTAACTCAGGAGAAGCATTTGAGGTGGGTGGCATTCCCACAAGGGGAAGGGGCATCTAACAGTTGTGTAGTCACAAAATTTTTACAAAACAATACTTTTATAAATATGATGTACATATTGAGCATATGAAACTTAATTCAGTAGGAAACACTGATCAGAAAACCTCATATGTGAAAAATGCTGAAAGTTACAGCTCTGTTTGAGCCCTCAGCCAGAGCATTAAACTTGGTGTACTTTGTCATAATGCAGAGAGTGCCAAAAACATGCAAATGGCAAATGTATAGTCAAAATAATCATTATTAGTATCCATCTATAAATTGTTAGTGAAGGAACCATTACTTATTATTAATCCCTAATACTGTGCTTCCCATTTTGAACAGAAATCATTTGGTCGAGAGTCTCTGCGAAGGTAAAGAAGGTCATCAATGTGGAGAAACCTTGAACCAGATTACAGATCTTACTGTGCCTAAGGGCTATCCAGCTGGAATTCAGCCCCATCAATGCAGTAAGTGTGGAAAAGCTTTCAGGGATTGTTCTTCCCAGAAGAATCAGCAAAGATCTCACCCTGGACACAAATCTTATCCATGTGAAGAATGTGGGCAGACCTGCAGCTGTGTCTCATGCCTAAGCCCTCCTGGGGGGACAGATATTGTAGAGAAACCCAATAAACGTCAGGATGCTGTGAGAGCATCTGAGAGATGCGTGAGGAGTCACAGTAGCAAATGGTCTCTAGAGTGTAAGAAATCTAAAAAATCATTCACTTGCCCATCATCTCTTCAGCAGCCTGTGTGAGGTCATTATGGACAGAAAATCCACGTGTGTGAAGTATGTGGGAAATCCTTCAGTTATTATTCCCAGATTGCACAGCATGTGAGGACTCACACTGGAGAGAAACCCTATAAATGTAAAGAATGTGGGAAAGCTTTCACTCACATCTCACACTTCCAAGAACATGTGAGAATGCACACTGGAGAGAAACCCTACGAATGTAAGCTGTGTGGCAAAGCTTTCAGTTGGTGCACATACCTTCGAGAACACACAGTGGAGAAAAGCCCTATGAGTGTAAGCAGTGTGGCAAAGCCTTCCTGTATCTCAAATCCCTGCAAAGACATGTGAGGATCCACACTGGAGAGAAGCCTTATGTGTGTAAGGAATGTGGGAAATCCTACAGTTGTCCCAAATACTTTAGAAAACATGTCAAAACCCACAGTGGAGTAAAACCCTATGAATGTACAGAATGTGGGAAAGCATTCATAACTTCCTCATCCCTTCGACAACATATAAAAACACACAGTGAAGAGAAGCCCTATCAGTGTCAGACCCATGGGAAAGCTTTCAGGTATCTGATATCCTTGCAAAGACACATGAAGACACACTGGTGAAAATTCTGAATACAAGACTGGGGAAGCCTTCCTTCTCCCTTAAAACCTCATTGTAAATGGAAGTACTCACATGAAGTGAAACCTTATGAATGGAAAGAATGTGGGAAAACCTTCAGCACTTCACTTATTTTGTAAATGAAAACTCAGGGCATGACAAATATCTTTTAATTGTTATAAATATGTTTTTTCCTTTGTAAGTGCCTCATCCTGAATAGGGATCCCAGGGAATTAATTTCTAGTTATGTTGTTGATCTGAATACTTTATAACTATGCCTCCATGTCCCCTTCATCTGTACCTCTTATACTTTATCTCCAACTTTAATTGTACAATCATATAAAACTTGTCTCGTTGCCATTATAATGGCTTTTGAACCCAGGGATGATAAGTGGTTTTTGGTTTTTTTTGTTTTTTTTTCATGTGCAACTCAGTATAATTTTAGATGAAAAAAATTTTGATTCTTACTTTCCATTGTGTTCCTGCCATGTGATCATGATATGAGACTTGTATTGTTGAAATGTTGTTTCTAGTCCACTGTTACAGACACTGAAATTTTCTGACACAATGTTTACCCTCCCCTGAAGTCTTTAAACTGAAAGGTGTGTCTTCCATTTTTCTTTGCTGCTAGCAGATACCATATATGTCCTCACAGAAATTAGTAATCATCCAGGGTCTTGGAGGACCTTCTGTCTCATCTGATTATGTTTATAATTTGATCTCTGGTTCATGTCCTTGACCTTGGTTGGAAATTGGACACAAAGCATTGTTAAGAAGAGCGACTTGTTGGTGTGAAGACGAAAGCTCCTGTCCAGATGGTTCTACTGAATTGTGTTGTCAGCTTGGACAACTACGTATCCCAGAGTCCTTCCGTTAGTGGTTCTGAGTTAACGTTCATGGGAAGAGGAAGATGCATGAGGTCTGGAGCAGAAGTGAGGAAGCCATGGTTCTCAGGTCTTCTGTACCATCAGGAGACAGGGATGCATGGCAGCCTGGTGGGCCTGAGCTCCAGCCCTGTTTTCTGAGTTCTGGCTCTGCCCACGTGGAATGTGGAGCAGGCCCAGTTGGACACTAACGTGTTTGATGTTAGTTCCCTGTTGGGCAGCAGATTCTACACTTGCCCACAAGCTCCCTCCTGGTGGATCCTCTTTGGTTTTCAGGTTCACCCAGGTCCTTGCATGTTCCTGTGGCTCTTTGGGGCCCATCAGGCCACTTCTTCAGGCTTCAGAGGATCACCTAGTGATTTTCTCATATCCTGTGACCCCCTTCACATCCAAGGATTCTCCTAATGACATGATTTCTGTAGGAAGCATCTTCTTCCTCTAATAGAGTCTATTTCCTTCCTCCATTCTTGGGAGAGTTAATGCAGCAGCCACAAATACAGGAAACTTACTTCCCTGATTGCGTTGTTGAGGCTGCACTGACCCTGCATTTCTTGTTTCTGGATACTTCTGTGATTGCAATAAGCACTTTTGAATATATTTGGCCTATAGTGAGCATTTTCTCTTACACCTGACTGCTCTGTAAGCAATAAACCTACTATATTTAATTACCTTGCATTTTGATATGTGATTACCCAATGTTTAATTCTTTCATTTTTTGTTGTTTTGTTTGTGTTCATACTCGATAGACCAGAGTTCACAATGATTATATAATGATCAAAAACAAGCTGCAAGCTGGTGTCCAACAATCCCCTATGCATTGGTCCGTATGTCTGCATGGTGGCTCGTAGTACTGAGAGAAGTGGCTTCTTCACCTGTACCTCCCAAATCTCTTGCAAGTTAGGCTGTTGGTGAATTATAACCTGAAATTATAAAGACGAGGATTCTGGGAAGTATACATCCCTGCCTTACCTACAATGAAAAAGACAATTTAACAGGACCATATCTACCTTTTTTTTTTAATAAACTTATTTATTTATTTATTGGCTGTGTTGGGTCTTCATTGCTGTGCACGGGCTTTCTCTAGTTGCAGAGAGTAGGGGCTACTCTTCGTTGTGGTTCATGGGCTTCTCATTGTGGTGGCTTCTCTTATTGCAAAGCACGGGCTCTAAGCATGTGGGCTTCAGTAGTTGTGGCATGTGGGCTCAACAGTTGTGGTTCATGGGCTCTAGAGCACAGGCTCAATAGTTGTGGCACACAGGCTTGATTGCTCTGTGGCATGTGGGATCTTCCCAGGCCAGGCAGAGAACCCGTGTCCCCTGCATTGGCAGGCAGATTCTTAACTACTGCACCACCTAGGAAGTCCCTGGGTAGAGTATTCTTGGTTATATGTTTTTTTTTCTTTTCATCAGTTTTAACATATCATTGCCACTGCCTTCTGTTCTGCAAAAGTTCTGCTGAAAAATCAGCTGACAGTCTTACTGGAATTCCCTTGTATGTATCTAGTTGCTTTCCTCTTGATGCTTTTAGGAATCCCTCTTTACCCTTAATTTTTGCTGTGTTAAGTATAATTTGTCTTGGTATGGACATCTTTGGGTTTGTCTTGTTTACGACTCTCTGTGCTTCCTGGACCTGGATGTCTATTTAGTTTCCCAGGTTAGGGAAGTTTTCCACTATTTGTTCTCAAATAACTTCTCTTCCCTTTTCTCTCTTCTCTTCTGGGGCCCATATCACGCAAATGTTAGTACACTTTTTGTGGTGCCAGAGTTCTCTTGAATTGCCCTCATTTTTTAAAATTCTTTTCTTATTTCTGTTTAGCTGGGATGATTCCCACTACTGTCTTCAGATCACTGATCCATTCCACTGTACCATCTAATCTACTGCTGATTCCTACTAGTGTGTTTTATTTTTTTAATTGAAGTTGATTTACAATGTTGTGTTAAATTCTGCTGTACAGAAGTGACTCAGTTATACACATATATACATTCTTCTTTGTATTCTTTTCCATTATGGTTTATCCCGGGAGACTGGATATAGTTCCCTGTGCTATATAGTAGGACCTTGTCGTTTATCCATTCTAAATGTGACAGTTTGCATCTACCAACCCCAAACTCCCAGCCCGTACCTCTCCCTGCCCCCTCCCCCTTGGCAACCACAAGTCTGTTCTCTATGTCCATGAGTCTGTTCCTGTTTCACAGACAGGTTCATTTGTGCCATGTTTTAGATTCCACATGTAAGTGGAATCATACGGTATTTGTCTTTCTCTGTCTGACTTACTTCACTGAGTATGATAATCTCTAGTTGCATCCATATTGCTGCAAATGGCATTACTTTGTTTTTTTTTGTGGCTGTGTGTGTGAAATTTTTAAAAGTTGTGAAGCACTATAGAATTTAAAGAATCTTTCAATTTAAAAAAAAGTTAAATTTTAATTTTTGGGGGAAAGAAAAGGGCCATTGCCTAGTCCAGACTTCAGTCAATGAAATGAGCATTCTGTTAGAGCCACACCCAGCTCTGCGCCAGCACTTTGAGTCTGGGACCAGGGATTGCATCCACATCAGAAAATGAAGCCGGACAACATTACATTTCTTCCTCAGTGGTCTGACACCCGCAGGGCCATTCCCGTGCTCATTCCTGAGGTTTCCGCCAGGGGATGCTGTTAATGCCTGTCAATTCTGGTGTTGTGTGCAGTGCATCTTCCTGCCTCTGAGATGTTCTCCAAGATCAGCAAGTGGGACTGAACCAGCCTTGCAGGGAGGCTGAGGCCTCACGGTCTGACTTCCCATGGTGGGGGTCTTGGGTTGCTCGTCTCAAGTCCCAGATGTGGGGGTGGGGATGAAGGGCAGGGTCACCCCATGTCAAAGGTCACACATCTGACAGAGCCTGACCCTTCCTTGAATGCAGTGACGTCACTTAGTGTCCTTGTTCTTAAAGGGCGTAGACCCAAGGCGACCTTAAATTGGGCAGACTCCTGGCCCGGGATGTCACCAGACCCCCATCCCATCTTGTCCAGTCCTGGATCCTCAGGGAAACTGAATCAGGACTCATCTGCATCCAGGAAGAGGAGGAGGAGGGTCTGCCCAGGTTCAGCTCAGAGCCCACGTGGGGGTGGGGGGGGCCAGGTGTGACCTGTCACTGAAGAGACAGGGGGCGGGTCTTGGGAACTTGTCCAATCAGGGTCCTCCGTGAGGGGCGAGCTTGGAGCACCCTCCAATCAGAGCCAGGGGCAGGTCTGCTCGCACCCTGCGTGGACCTCGCTCTCGCCCAGCTGCTGTGCTCGTGCACACCTGCCACACGCAGTTCTAGGTGTGCCCTCCCCATTTCTCTCCCCTGCCCAGGCCGCGGGGCCATGAGGAAAATGCCCCAGAGAGTCAGGAGGGCTGGAAGCAGCCATGGACCTGGGCCTTCCCGAGCTCACAACTCAAGTCTCCACCTGTTCAGACTTTACGCCGGGTCCCGCCCCAGTCCTTTGTTGGGCAGTGGCCGGAGAGAGGATGGGACGACCCCCGGTTGCCGGTGGGGGGGGGGGGGGGGGGGGAGGGGTGCGGTTCTTCCCAGCACCGCCCTGGACCTGACGGTTCTGCCTTCACTCTGACCACAGGTTTCAGCAAAAGTAAAATAACGGATCTGTTCCCAGTTTCCTCCCACTTAGTGAAAATAAGCGTTTCGTTTCTGTTCTTTGCTTCCTGGTGCGGACTATGTTGTTTTGACTTGTGCTGTTCTGGGGCTTAGTCTGGGAATGCAGCTGGGGAAGGGGTCACATCCGGCACAGGCAGAAAAGTCCTGCCAGCACCCAGGAGACAGGGGCCAGGTGGCGGGAGGACAGGCGGGGTGGAAGCCGTGCTCAGCCTGAGCAAGACGCCCCGTGCTGGGAGCTGCACCCCCCACAAGTGTCAGCCAGGCCCTTGAGAACCTCAGACACATGGAGACCGCATCCGGCCGTGCCTGGCACACAACAGCCCTTCCGAGCAGAGGCAGCTAACCTGTGACGTGCTGACAGGTCCCTGGCTGCCTCCAGCCACACGGGGACAGGAGGGAAGAGGTTCAGGACAGGAGATGCACTCCTGAGATGTGGGGGCCCCACTGATACCCTGGGGATTCCACTTCCGGCCTTGCCCCCCTCTACCCCCAGCCCTCCAGGGCTCCCACTTCCCTCCGGGGGTAAAAGCCCAAGTCCTAACCAGAGTCCTACAGGGTTCCGCACGACCTGCCCTGTCCCCTCCCTCCTCTCCTCCCTCTCACCCCTTTTCCCTGCCTTGCAAGGAGGGGCAGCCCCACCCCAATCTCCTGGTCACTTGCTCACCTGCTTGTGATGTTGCTGGAGCCCCCATCGGATCTCCTGGAACTGCAAAGGAACCACAGTGACCACACTGGGAGGTGGTCGATACAAGTGGGCAAGAGTGTAGAACTGAATGCTGTGCATGCATCTCCCAGCGGTGTGACCCTGGGCAAGTGGAGCTACCTCTCTGGTCCCTGCTCTCATCAAATGGGACACCGCTTACCATACTCAGAGTGGGAGGTAATTAGGGAGACCTTGGCTTTCATTCTAGGTGTGAAGATCAAAGGGGGCCATGAGCTACCCCCCCACACCCCTTCCTCTCCCTGCCCTCCCCTCCTCCTTGTCTCTGCTTCAGACACAAGGGCCTCCTCACTGTCCCTCCAACACACCAGGCCTGGTCCTGCCCCAGGGCCTTTGCACATGCTGTGCCCTCTGCCTGAAACAACCTTCCTTGTTGTCCCTAGGGTGGCAGGAACTTCTAATCTTCCATGTCTCACTGTGAACGTCACTTCCTCCGAGAAGCCCTTCCTGACTACCTTAGCTCAAAATCTTGACTTGCTTTCACCCATTCACCTTCTGTTTTCTTTTAAGTGCTTACATTTTGTGAATCTTGTTTCTCTATTTACTTATTTGTCTCTCTCCTTCCCTTAGAGCTGCCCGGTCCTATGAGGAAGCCACTGTCCCCTTCCTCTCAAGTGTGTCTCTTTAACTTTCAATCAGTTAAAATTCAGCTCCTTACAGGAGCTCAGTAGCCACATGTGGCTGGTGGGGCTGTATTGGACCCCGTTGATAGAAAACATTCCTATCGTTAGGTCTGATCCTGCCCCTCCCCTGCTCAAACACTTCCCAGAGCTCTCAGTCACCCGGAGTCAAAGTCAATGTCCTCAGATGGGTTTTGAAGGCCCCACGGGGTCTTTACCACCCCTCTGATTTCAGTCCCTTAACTCCAGGCACACAGGCTACCCTGCTATTTCTTGAACACTACCTCAGGGCCTTTGCACAGGCTGATTCTTGCCTGAAACAGTCTTTGCTGGGCCTTACAGTGGATTTCAAAGAGCAAATCTTTAAGATATTAATGACTGACTCAATCTTCACTTTTTGTGTATTTGCCACATTTTGTATCCTAGCTAAGAAATCTTTGCCTAACCCACGGTCTCAAAGATTTTTCTCCTGTGTTTCTTCTAGATATTTTAGAGTTTTATCTCTTACATTCACGTCCATGAGTCACTCTGAACTGACCTGTGTACACCCTATTATGATGAAGTTATCGTTTCTGAATAGACAGACATGCCCTGAAAAGGAAGACCTGTAAGAATGTTCGATTCTCCTGAAATTGAGCTTGTTAATTTAAGTGCAAATCCACCCAGCTGCAGCCCATCCTCGACACCAGCCACTGCATATCTGAGCTTCTCCAAGTGTCTGAGATAACAACTCACAGCCAGGAGCTGCCCACAGAGTCCCCGGGCCTGCCCCAGCCTCGCCTTAGTCAGCCTGGCAGCCCTCCTGTACCAGAAGCATCCTGTCTAGAATCTGGAAAAAGGCCAGGTTCGGTTCCCAGAGGGGAGAGGGGGCGGTTAGGGCAGGGTACAGGCTTCTCTGTGTGTGATGGGAATCAAACAGCTTTGCAGGGCCTGGGGGAGGCAGCAGAGGGAGAGGTGCTCACAGCCACCTCCCTGTTCACGTTGGGATATATTATATTGATTATATACGCTGTTTATCAATATGCTTACTATTTTTGGTCCCTCCCCATTGGAATCTAAGGAGGACGAGGGCAAGGACTTTTGTGTTCGTTTCCTGTTGTCTTCCCCGTGCAGGGAATAAAGTTTGGAATACAGATGCTTAATGAGCACTTTTTTTGAGGAATCCACATGCTTCCCGCTCCGCCATGCAAAAAAGAAAATAGTCACAAATGTGACGACACGAGCTAGGGCGCCCTCCAGTGGCCACCGTGGGGTCTCACAGGCAGCTGTTAGAAAAGAAACACGTAGAGAAATGCACAAAATACGACCCCACTTCACGGAAGAAGCGTTCCAACAACAGGAACGTTTTTGTATAAGGGTGTGTTAGCATGAGGACCGTGTTCGGAGAAATAAACATTTCCTGCTTATGCGAGCGGCCAGGGATCAGCAGAGTCACCTGGGTGCTCAGGCATCAGGCCAGAGGCCACGCCCCAGCAGCACCCCAGGGCCGGTTGAGGCCCTGACCACACCCACGTGGGCGGGCCCCTCTGTAACGAACCACGCCCACAACCTCATTTCGGCCTCAGGAAAGACCTGGGGGGGCGGGGCCGGGCCCCGGGCCCTATCGCGTCTCTGCTCGACGATTGGAGGATGCCGTTGGCCCGCCCATCTCGAAGCGCCACCAATCCCGAGCCCCGGGCCTGCTCCCTTTTCCGTTCCCAGCGGCCCCGGGGCCGGAAGCGGCAGCGGCGAGCCGGGAGGTGGTTGCCGGGGCCGCGGCTGCCTTCGCGGGCGTGCCTGCTTCTCCGGAGGGCGGTCTCCCCGTGTCCGCGCGTCAGCCGGGGCTGGAGGAGGGGCGGGCGGCGCCGGGAAGGGGTCAGAGGCCGGGCCCGGTTCAGAGGGCACGGGGCGGGGTCATTAAGAGCGCGCGTTCCGGGTCCCGGCCGCGTGGGGGTGGGGGTGTGGCCGGCGGCGTGGACCCGGGCCCCGTCTCCGGGGAGCCGCGGAGATGGGCGCGTGCGGCCGTCTGTCGGGAGGCCCCTCGCCGAGCCCCGCGCCGGAGGGAGTCTTGGGGAGCCGGGTCTTCGTGCGGACGGCGCGGGGGCGCGGAGCTGCGCCGTCCGCGGGCGGGAGCGGCTCACGCCGGGGGTCGCGGCGCCTCGCAGCTGCGGCGCGGTCTCGGGGGACGCGCGTGCCGTCGGCGCCGCGGCCACTCCCCCCGCCTTCTCGGCCCGATGCGAGTCGGGGCTGGGACTTGTCTCCGCGGGGTGTGGCCGTCTCACGCGCATCCCGTGCGCGAGCCCATCTGGCCCCAGGCCTTGCTCGGCTCTCCGTCGACGTTCAGCCTCGGGGCGTGTTTCCGCGTCTCTAGATGGAACGTACCTGCGGGTACCTGCACGTAGCACGTGGCGAGCGCGATGTGCAGGGTCGGTTCTTATCGGGATTCCCTGGCGGCCCAGTGGTTCGGACTCCGCGCTTCCACCGCCGAAGGCCCAGGTGCAGTGCCTGGTCTGGGAACGAAGATCCCACAAGCCCTGCGGTCCGCGGGTACCCCCCCCCCCAAAAAAAAGTGATGATTATTACTGGTGTCAGGTCGTCATCGTCCTCACGTTAAAGTCTCAGACCCTTAAGTGCACCTAGCACAATGACAGCAGTTATGACCTTGGACTTGGGAGAAAAGACTCTGGTATCACATGAATGGTCTAGAGCAGTGATGTTTCATCTGTGGGGCAGTTTTATCCCCCAGGGACACGTGACACTATCCGGAGACATTTGGTCCCCCGTGGGGGGTGGAGGGGGCTGCTGCTGGCCTCTAGCGGGTGGAAGCCGGGGACGCTTCTCAACACCCTTCACTGAGTGGGGCCGCACTTACAACTGAGAGTTATCCTCAGTGTTTAATAGTGCGGAGGTGGAGAAACCCTGGTTGGAGTGAGTAGTGCTTGACGTGGAGTAGACGTTTATTAGATACCATGATATCGTTATTCTATTGGTAAATTTTCAGAGACGATTGTCCTCCAGATCCAAGGTAATTCCGTAATTTCCACAAAACAGCATTTCCATATTTGCTTTTTAATGAAATAACTGAAAGAAGTGTACTCAAGTAATATACAAATTTCAACATTTAGCCATATTTGCTGCACACATTGGTAAAACAATACAGACATTTCTCCCGCTCCCTCCCCAGAGGTAGCCATTCCTAATTTGACATGTAGTCTTGTATTCTATGTGTACATAGGTTTTTTTTTTTTTAAACATGTCTGTGCCCTTAAAAAACAACACATGGTAATTTTTTGTCTGTTTTTAAAAACTGTCGTAACAGAATCCTACTGTCACATTCATCACCATTTTTTTTCTTTTCCTTCAACGTTATTTTTGAGATTTAGCTTTTATACATCAGGGTTTCTGAAATTCAGCACTGCTGACGTTCAGGACCAGATCATTCTTTTTGGGGGGGCCGTCCTGTGCACTGTAGGGTGTGGAGCAGCCTCTCTGGTCTCCTCGCACCCGATCCCAGTAGCAACCCCTCCCCAGTCAGTCGTCACATTCAAAACTGTCTCCAGACCCTGCTGGGGTTCCTCCAGGTAGCAAAATTACCCTTGGTGGAGAACCATTTTATACATGAAAGAAGTAATTAGTTCCTTACATCTGCCGTGTTTATACCGTGACTTATTTAACCATTTTCTCATTGACAGTGTTTTGGTCTATTTTCTCAGTGTTTTACCTTTGTTACTCAGGTCCTTGGACTCTGTAATCAGTAGAAATTGGTAAGAGGCCAGAGGAGAAATTCAGACAAGGCTTTATTGGAGCCGGTGTTGCAGCAGGAGGGAGTGAGAACGAGGAACAGGTGCCCTTGCTTGCTCTGGGGGGGGCGGGGGGGGTAGGTGGTCCCTTAAGTGGGATGGCAGAGGAGTGGCTGAGGTGGTCTGCCCGCTGGATTGGTGGTGCTGTGTGCAGGGGTCACTGCACAGGACCCTGCTTTTTCTCCCGACACCTGCTTCCGTTAGTTTTTGGCCTTGTTGTATCTTATTGTTCGCAATTTGCCCCCACTGCAGTTATTTTCAGTCCCTTATAGTTCCTTTGTATCTGTTGTTGGAGGAGATGTTTGTCCAGGTGCAAGCACTGCACCTGGACAGGGTCCCAGGCTGTCTCTCACACGCAGCATCCATCCTTGACCTTGAAGCCTGTATGCCACTGCCACCGTGGTCCAGGAGAGGAACTGCACCACCACAAGATCATTAACGGTTTGGTGACACTGTTTTTATGGAGCCCTGTGTTTCAAGATCACGACTTACACGGAATGCTTATGTGATGTGTGTCACCAAGTGAACAAATCCTCCTTGTGAAAAATTCAGCAAAGTATAGAACCAAATGGTATACTGTGAAAAAGAGGTCTCCTCCCATGCCAGTCCCTGTGTCACTTCGTTGGGCCCACTGAAAGCCTTTAAAATTTCCAGGTGATTGTGGGGCTTTTCAGATCTCTGCTGTGTCAACATGTGATCTTCTGTAAGCCCAGGACGACCATTGATGTGTACTTTTTTTTTTTTTTTTTTTTGGCTGTGTTCAGTCTTCGTTGCTGCCCATGGGCTTTCTCTAGTTGTAGCAAGCAGGGGCTACTCTTTGTTGCAGTGCATGGGCTTCTCATTGTGGTGGCTTCTCCTGTTGCGGAGCATGGGCTCAGCTCACGGGCTTCAGTAGTAGCACATGGGCTCAGTAGTTGTGGCAAATGGGCTTACTTCCTCTGAGGCATGTGGGATCTTTCCAGCCCAGGACTCGAAACCATGTCCCCCGCATTAGCAGGTGGATTCTTAACCACTGCGCCACCAGGGAAGCCCACTTAATGAGTATTTATTAGAGGAATACACTGCATTTTTCTTTGTGCGTACACAGAAAGGCTTTGGAAGGTTACATAAAACGCTGGTGGCAGTGTTTGTCTTGAGGGAGGGCTCTGGGGGATAGGGTATTTGGATTGAGAGGATCTCTTGGTTGACAATTGCCACAAAAAGTCCTTAACCTTCAAAGAGACCTTATGCTTTGGTTTGGGCCAAATATCATATTTATTGTTTAGTTAAAGTCTAGTTGCACAAAAGTGTATATGAAGTGATCCCACTTTTCGAAAAAAATTAGAAACAGCAAAAGGATAAAACCCTAAATATGGGCATATCATTTGGTGGCTTTATAAGCATAAAGAAAATAAACAGGATTTCCCTGTTCTGAACATTTCACATAAATGGAGTCACATGTACCTGGTTTCTCTCACTGAGCATCATGTTGTCAAGTTCTGTCCACATACCACGCATCAATGCTCCATTCCTGTTGATGGACACTTGAGTTCTTTCCACCTTTCAATTGTGAATAATACCGCAACAAACACTGATACACAAGTATCTGAGTACTTGTTTTCAATTCCTCTGGGTATATTCTGTTGACCTAAAATAATAAAACAGACAGCAAAATGGGTTTATTTGGGAACAGCAAAAATTTCAATCCAGGACATGCAACCTATGGTGAGACACAGGCAAGTCTGGGAAACAAAGGAGAAGGGTGGCTCTTTTTATAGAGGAGAAGAGGAGTTGGGAGGGGCTGTTATAAACTCAGAGTCGGTTGGAGGAAACTGGAGGTTCAGAGGGTAGTGGCTTTTCATTGGCTGAGTAGTGACGGTCTCTCATTGGCTGGGTTGTTGCCAGGCAAGGAGAAATTCTCCCTTCCCCTGCTGAATAGTAAAGTAGTAACCTTGTTAGAGATGCAAAGGTATGTCTCTTCCTATTGGGTGTGCAATTGACTTTCAATTAGAAAGGCTTGAGAGCTCCCCCATCTCACTTTCCCACTCCATTTTATTTTTTATTATTTTTAAAATAAATTAATTCCTTCCTTCTTTCCTTCCTTCCTTCTGTGGATTGGGTCTTCGTTGCTGCACACAGGCTTTCACTGGTTGCGGCGAGTGGGGGCTACTCTTCATTGTGGTGCACAGGCTTCTCATTGTGGTGGCTTCTCTTGTTGCAGAGCACAGGCTGTAGGTGCACGGGCTTCAGTAGTTGTGGTGCATGGACTGAGTTGCTCTGCAGCATGCAGGATCTTCCTGGACCAGGGATCGAACCCGTGTCCCCTGTATTGGCAGGCAGATTCTTAACCACTGTGCCACCAGGGAAGTTCTCCGACTCCATTTTATTTCATTATTTTTTTATAGAGCTTCTTTCCTTCATTTATAGAATGTGAAGCAAAATGCCCTAGTAGTACATGAAAAAGCTGCAGACAACCGTTTTTTATTTAGTGTCCTTTAACAAAGGGAAATGGTCTTTCTCCCTGCATATACTGACTTCCAAACAAAATTATTCATTTTTTGAGAAACAAATTACTTCAATTTTTCATGTTGAACAGTATTAGCTTCCTCTTTGTTCCTAATTTTTTTTGAAGAACCTTTATTGAGATACAGTTAACAGACAATAAACAGCATATATTGAGAGTGTACAATTTGGTGTCCCAGTCTCCCAATTCATTCCCCCCCCACCCTCCCCACTTTCCCCACTTGGTGTCCATGTGTTTGTTCTCTACACCTGTGTCTCTATTTCTGCCTTGCATTTCCTCTTTCATAGTTGTTAGCATTTGCCTTATGTATTGAGGGGCTCCTATACTGGGTGCATATATATTTATAATTGGTATCTCCTCTTCTTGGATGGGTCCCTTGATCTTTATGTAATGTCCTTTCTTGTCTCTTGTAACATTTTTTATTTTAAAGTCTATTTTATCTGATATGACTATTGCTACTCCAGCTTTCTTTTGATTTTCATTTGTGTGGAATATCTTTTTCCATCCCCTCACTTTCAGGCTGTTTGGTTCCCTAGGTCTGAAGTGGGTCTCTTGTAGACAGCATATATATGGGTCTTGTTTTTGTATCCATTCAGCCAGTCTGTGTCTTCTGGTTGGTGCATTTAGTCCATTTACATTCAAGGTAATTGTCAATATGTATGTTCCTATTACCATTTTCTTAATTGTTTTGTTGTTGTTGTTGTAGGTCCTTTTCTTCTCTTATGTTTCCCGCTTAGAGAAGTTCCTTTAGCATTTGTTGTAGGGCTGGTTTGGTGGTGCTGAATTCTCTTAGCTGTTGCTTGTCTGTAAAGCTTTTGATTTCTCCCTCGAATCTGAATGAGATCCTTGCTGGGTAGAGTATTCTTGGTTGTAGGTTCTTCCCTTTCATCCCTTTAAATATATCATGCCACTCCCTTCAGGCTTGCAGAGTTTCTGCTGAAAAATCAGCTGTTAACCTTATGGGAGTTCCCTTGTATGTTATTTGTTGTTTTTCCCTTGTTGCTTTTAATAACATTTCTCTGTCTTTAATTTTTGTCAACTTGACTAATATATGTCTTGGCGTGTTTCTCCTTGGATTTATCCTGCCTGGGACTCTCTGCACTTCCTGGACTTGGGCAGCTATTTCCTTTCCCATGTTAGGGAAGTTTTCAACTATAATCTCTTCCAATATTTTCGCAGGTCCTTTCTCTCTCTCTTCTCCTTCTGGGACCCCTATAATGCGAATGTTGGTGCGTTTAACATTGTCCCAGTGGTCTCTTAGGCTGTCTTCAGTTCTTTTCATTCTTTTTTCTTTATTCTTTTCTGCATCAGCGATGATCACCATTCTGTCTTCCAGGTCACTTATTCGCCCTTCTGCCTCAGTGAATCTGCTATTGGTTCCTTCTAGTGTATTTTTCATTTCCGTTGTTGTGTTGCATATCTCTGTTTGTTTGCTCTTTAATTCTTCTAGGTCTTTGGTAAACTTTTTGATCTTTGCATCCAGTCTTTTTTCAAAGTCCTAGATCATCTTCACCATCATTATTCTGAATTCTTTTTCTGGAAGGGTGCCTATCTCCTCTTCATTTAGTTGTTTTTCTGGGGCTTTATCCTGTCCCTTCATCTGGTACAAAGTCCTCTGCTTTTTCATTTTCTCTATCTTTCTGTGGCTGTGGTTTTCAGTTCCACAAGACAAAATACCGCTGATACTGCTTGATCCTGCTGTCTGCCCTCTTGTGGTGGAAGCTATCTAGGAGCCTCCTGTGTGCTTCCTGATGGGAGGGACTCCCCGACTCCATTTTAAATGAGGATTTTGTTTATTTTCACAATACTTAGGCGTGGAATTAAAGGATCATATGCTAATTCTGTGTAACTTTTTGAGCAACCATCAAACGTTTCCACAGCAGCTGCCCCATTTTACTTTCCCACCAGAAGTGTACAGGGCTTCCAGTTTCTCCACCTCCTCACCAATGTATTACTCATACCTTTTTGTAATATTTTCTGTGTCCTGATGCTCTGACACCTGGGGCCTCACTGACTCTAAAAGGACAGCCCCTCCCAGGGGTGGCCAGTTCCTAGAGACAGTAAACAACTGGCCCATGACTGCATCTTTCACACGCAAACCAGCCAGTACAGGGCTGCACCCCAGCCCCTCCTCTCCAGGGCTCCCATGCTCAGGGCCACTGTCCCCTGCCCCAGTCACCCCGGGCAGCCCCTCCACCCCAGAGCCCTGGATTCATCCAAAGCAGCTGGTGCTGAGCCTCCTCACCCTGCCTGCCTGCCTGTTGCTTCCCCAGGGGACCACAATAGAGCTTCTTGCCCACGTTCCGCCTTCATCCTGCTGCCTCTTGAGCCCACCTGGTGCCTCCCCATGTGGCCCTGTGAGCACCCTCCTCTGGGGATCTGTGAGAACACATCTAAACTGCCAGCCTCGCCATACCTGAATAATAATAACACCTGCATCTCAAAACAGCCAGTATGTTCCATTTTTTAAATTATAGTTTGATGAAATGTATTTTATCATTTTTTTCCTTTGTAGCTCATGCTTTCTGGAGCCTGTCTAATAATTCTTTGTCCCCAGAACTCAAAGATAGTCCCTAATGTTTTCTTCTCAAAACTTTGTATTTTACAGATAGCCAACAGGCACATGAAAAGATGCTTAACATCGCTAATAATTAGAGACATACAAATCAAAGCTGCAATGTAGTATCACTGCACACCGGTCAGAATGGCCAGCATTAAAAAGTCGACAAAGAATAAATGCTGGAGAGGGTGTGGAGAAAATGGAACCCTCCTACACTGTTGGTGGGAATGTAAGTTGGTGCAGCCACTGTGGACAACTGTATGGAGGTTACTTAAAAACTAAAAATAGAGCTACCATGATTCTGCAATCCTACACCTGGACGTATATTTGGAAAAGACAAAAACTCTAATTTGAAAAGAGAGGTGCACCCCAGTGTTCATAGCAGCACTATTTACAATAGCCAAGACACAGAAGCAACCTAATGTCCATGGACAGATAGATGGATAAAGAAGATGTGGTACATATATACAATGGTATATTAGCCATAAAAAAACAAAGAGAATGAAATAATGCCATTTGCAGCAACGTGGATGCAACTAGAGATTATCATACTAAGTGAAGTAAGTCAGAGAAAGGCAAATACCATATGATATCACTTACATGTGGAAGGTAAAAAAATGAATTTTTTTACAAAAAGACTCACAGACAGAAAACAAAGTTATGGGTTACCAAAGGGGAAAGTGAGGGAGGGATAAATTAGGAGCTTGGGATTAACACATACACACTACTATATATAAAATAGATAAACAACAAGGACCTACTGTATAGCACAGGGAATGATAATATTTTATAATAACCTATAAGGGAAAAGAATCTGAAAATATATATTTTTCACACACACGTCTATATCACTTTGCTGTACGTCTGAAACTAACACAACTGTAAATCAATTAGAATTAAAAAAAAAACTTTGTACTTTAGCTTTTACATTTAGATCTACAATCCATCTCAAAATATTTTTTGTTTATAGTGTGAAATTGGAATTAGAGTTTATTTTTACATGGATTTCCAGGTGTTCCAGAACATTTCTACCTTGAATTGCTTTTTGGCAGAACTAACTGCAGGGTCCACCACTGGACTTGTAAACTCCATTCCACTGATTCTCCTATCCTTGTGCCAACAAAACACTCTCTTGATCACGAGATATATCGATTTGCTGGGGCTGCCATAACAAAATACCACAGACTGGGTGGCTTAAACAACAGAAATTTATTTTTCTTCCAGTCCTTGAGGCTTAGAAGTTCAGCCTTCTAAGATCAAGGTATCAGCAGTGTTGGTTCTTTCCAAGGCCTCTCCTTGGCTTGTAGTTGGCTGTATTCTCCCCATGTCTTCACATCACTGTCTTTCTGTGTCCGTCCATGTCTCCATGTCCTAATCTCCTCTTCTTATAAGAACACCAGTCAGATTGGATTAGTGTTGGATTAAAATGGGGATTAGGGAAATTACCTGGTGGTCAAGTGGTTAGGACTCTGCACTTTCACTGCCATGGCCTTGGGTTCAGGTCCCAAAAGCCAAAGCCACGGGGACATAGCCAGGAAAAAAAAAAAGGAGGAAAAAAAAAATGATTAGGATCTCATTTTATTTTATTATTTATTTATTTATTGCTGCATTGGGTCTTCGTTGATGCGTGCGGGCTTTCTCTAGTTGTGGCGAGCAGGGGCTACTCTTTGTTGTGGTGCATGGGCTTCTCAATGCAGTGGCTTCTCTTGTTGCAGAGCACAGACTCTAGGTGCGTGGGCTTCAGTATTTGTGGCACGTGGGCTCAATAGCTGTGGCTCCTGGGCTTAGTTGCCCCACAGCATGTAGGATCTTCCCGGACCAGGGCTCAAACCTGTGTACCCTACATTGGCAGGCAGATTATTAACCACTGAGCCACCAGGGAAGTTCATAGGATCTCATTTTAACCTAATCACCTCTTTAAAGACCCCATCTCCAAATATAGTCACACTCTGAGGTGCTGGGGGTCAGGCCTTTAACATGTGGATTGGGGGTGGGGCACAGAATTCAGCTCTACTTAAACACTATCCTTATACTAAAATTCATAAAATTGCACACTGAAAGAATTATATATCAATTTTACTGTCTAGTACTTTAAAAATAAAAAAAGATGCAACAAATGGTTTGTGTTGGATCTTGGTTAGGACAACCAGCTATAGAGAACACTTTGTGGATAATTAAAGGACATGAAGATACAGCCTATCGTCAACCAAAAAAAAAAAGATGCACAACCTGAAAACTGAGAGTTTATTCGGTGGACATTCACAGGACTTCAGGCCCTAGGACAGCATGTCAAATAATTCCGAGAGACTGTTCTGGCGGGGGAGGAAGCCAGGATATATAGGAGTTTTCCAACAAAAGGAGGTAGTCAGAACAAAAGATTACTGTCAATTAAAAAAAAACCCAGATATCCCAAGTTAAGGAATTCAGCACTTTTCTGTGTATGGGAAGATGCAAGAGTCTGGGCTTACTGAAATCATTCCTTCAATATGCACCTCAGCTGTCTGGGGCCAGTATCCTGTGTTTTCTCACCCTGAGTTTCCTCAGGACTCATGGTGCAGTCAGCTATAATGTGATGGCTTGATGGCTGCAATTTCCTTTGTTTACTGATACAGAAGGTGACATTCTTCATCCACAACTTTTAGACAGATTTCCAAATCTCAGGCTAATTTTTTCGAAATAGCATTTATTATTAACTTTTTTATAAATTATTTATTTAATTTATTTATTGGCTGTGTTGGGTCTTCGTTGCTGCACATGGGCTTTCTCTAGTTGCTGCGAGCGGGGGCTACTCTTCATTGTGGTGCTCAGGCTCGTCATTGTAGTGGCCTCTCTTGGTTTGGAGCACGGGCCCCAAGCGTGTGGGCTTCAATAGTTGCGGCACATGGGCTCTGTAGTTGTGGCTCACGGGCTCTAGAGCACAGGCTCAATAGCTGTGGTGCACGGGTTTAGTTGCTCCACGGCATGTGGAATCTTCCCAGGGCAGGGCTCAAACCGGTGTCCCCTGCATTGGCAGGTGCGCCACCTAGGAAGTCCTAGCATTTATTATTGATTCACACACAAAATATTTTTTTAAGTAATGTACAAATCAAAAGTAACTTATTTGTAATCGGAGGAAAGCATTCTAAAATTTGTTCCCGGGACTTTCCTGGCGGCGCAGTGGTTAAGAATCCGTCTGCCAATGCAGGGGACACAGGTTCAATCCCTAGGCCGGGAAGATCCCACATGCCACAGAGCAACTAAGCCCGAGCGCCTAGAGCCGGCGCTCTGCAACAAGAGAAGCCACTGCACTGAGAAGCCCGTGCACAGCAACAAAGAGTAGCCCCCACTCGCTGCAACTAGAGAAAGCCCACACTCAGCAACAAAGACCCATCACATACAAATAAATAAATCTTTAAAAAACTAAATAAAATAAAATAAAATTTTGTTCCCCGGAACTATAATTTTAATGAAACTGAATAAAACAGTTTTGCCAACCACAGAAAGTGAATTTTTCTAATATTTATAAGTAAAATGGTCAATCATCTAAAAGTTTAGTTTTTTACTCCAACTCAAGTTGATATGAAATGCTGTAAGTGGCCTCATTTAATCAGAATATTAAGAGTTTTCAGATCCAACGCAAACTTATTTAAGCTCTTATTGCTTTTTCTTATATCAGTTAAAATAGGAGTTCAGTTTGCTTTCAGGGATATCACAGCCTTTTTATATTTCAAAATTTCCTAGCGACACACTAAAAAACAGATCTAAAAAGCATTTCATTGCAGTGTAAAATGCACACCTGAGAACTGTGTCATCTCACACCTGTGGCTGTGCTGAGACCAGTTCTGCATGGAATCTGGGGCCTCGGGTTCCGACTTCCCACGGGGCAAATGTCCCTGGCCCTCGGGTTGCAGATTTCAAACCCCAGAGGCGGGGAGAGCGGACGAGGGGCGGGGCTTTCCCGTGTCAAAGGTCACACGTCAAAATCTAACGCGAACCTGCCTTGCACGTGGTGCTGTAACTAAGAGTCTTTGTTTTTAAACGGAACATTTCCACGGTGGCCTCGGCCCTTGCCTTGTCCCGCCTTTTCTCATCCTCACTCTGGATATGGAGCGACCCGCGTGGACACTGAGGCTGGACCTCCAGGTGCAGGAGGAGGACACAGGGGGGCCACCCAGCGGCGGGCAGATACCACACGGTAGGCTCAGCAAGAACCCCAACTCCCAGGCGGGCGGATCCGCCACGCGTGTCCCCGTGACCTGTCACTTAGGAGCAGGGGCGGGGTCTGGTTGAACTGTCCAATCAGCGGTCAGTGGGCGGGATCCGGGCAGCTTGCAATCGGGGTAGGATAGGGCGAGGAGGACTGAGTGTCGGGGCGGGGCAAGGATTACCGTCCAATCAGAGCGCGGGCCCCGGGAGCAGCGTCCAATTAAAGCCTGGGGCCGGAGCAATTTCGGCCCGCGAGGAAGACCTTGGCTCTTAAACCTCGGCCGCGCTCGTGCGCATGCCCGGCTCGTGCGCACCTGCCCGGCGCCGCCCCCGGGGCGCCGGCCGCAGCGCTCTCACCTGCGCAGGTCGCGGGGCCGCTGGGAGGACGCCGGGGAGAGCCCGGAGCGAGGCCGGGGTGGGGCGTGCCCGGCCGGGGCCGGAGACCAGGAGGGGCTGGTGCGAACCGGCAGGAGCCCGCTGGACGCCGACGGGTCCCCGCTGCCCCCCGTGCGCACCCCAGGAAGCCCTCCGCCCCGGGCGGGGTCCCTCCCCGAGTCCTCTGCGCGGCGGGGTCGGAGGGAGGACGCGACCCGAGGGGCGCGTCGGGCTGGCTGCCGGGGCCCCGGCCTGGCCCCGCCGGGCTGCCCTCACCGCGGCCTCGGTGTCCGGCAGGGGCGGGGTGAGGCGTCCTGTCCCGCTTCCCGTCCACCCGGAGCAGCGCGTTCGTCGGGGCGTCCTTGGCTCCTGCTGCGGGGCGTGCTGTCTGGACGCGGACTGTGCGGGGCTGAGCCCGGGAACGCGGCTGGGGAGGGGTCTCGGGAGTGCCCCGTCTCCCACCGCCGTGGTGGGGGACACGCAGGAGGGCCCCCGCGTGACAGGGAGCTGCGCGGAGAGATGGGCTCGTGTGTTCACGGACACGGTGGTGACTCTTCCCTACCAGGTGCAGGGCCGGTGCCGCTCTGGTCCCGTCCCGGTTCCTGGTGACACACGAGAGGCGGATGGATGACCGTTCTGCCCAAGGTGACCCGTGAGAGCGAGCCGTTTGCAGTCTGCGGAACTCACAAGCCATGTCTTATCACGAGGGTGTCAGTGAACTGACGCCTGTCTCCTGAAGGGATCAGCCGTAAGTATTTTGTTACGGAAACCATGAACGTGCCCTGGAAGCTCCCTGCCCCGTCACCCCTGAACACAGGAGAAAGCGGGGGTCCTGCAGGTTCTCATGTACACCCTGAGGCCGGGGTCTCTGTCTCCTGTCACTGACTCAGGGTGCTCGAAGCAGGTGCATCACCTGGGGCGGGGACCAGCCGAGCCTGTGAGGAGGTGGAGGAAGGGGCCCTGGGGTCTTGCTGCCCCTCCCCCACAACAGGTGACACCCAGGCCCCCAGAACCAGCAGAAGGAGCTGCGGATGCCAGGGAAGAAGCCACGAGCATGGGGGAGGGGACCCACCACACACGTGCTGGGGGCGGTGTGTCCTCTGAGGCTGTGCTGCCCTCGGCTGTCTCCGGACCTTGCCTTTCGGCCTCCTGATGCTCTGAGTGTGAGTCTGTGAAGGTCAGTCTGTGAAGACTTAGGGGAGGCTCCTTGGGTCTTAGCTGCTGCTGATAGGGTTGATGGATTTGAGAGTTTCTCTGGGTCAGAACTTCAACCTGAGCGATTGCTCCTGGGTGAGAATTGAGGCCCAGAGGAAGGGGCATTTCCACACTGAGGGGGGAGCATAGGTGTATTGCCCTGGGGGCACCCAGCTACCGCCCCCAGCTCTGATGGCTTTGACCTTCATTTTTTGTGTTTTTTTTTAAATATTTATTTATTTATTTGGGTCTTAGTTGTGGCACTGGGTGTTTTTTGTTGCAGTTTAGTTGCCCCGTGGCATGCGGGATCTTAGCTCCTGGACCAGGGATGGAACTCACATCCCCTGCATTGGAAGGCAGGTTCTTAACCACTGGACCACCAGGCAAGTTCCAGACTTTGACCTTCTAGTTGGGGGTTTCCTTGTGCGCCGTGGACAGCAGGCTGCTGACCTGAGGGGCTCACCCGTGGCTGCTCTTCCTGTTGGTTTCCTTGATGGGATCATGTGTCACGTGACACCGGTGTGCCAGCAAGGAAGACTTTGGTTCCATTACTTGAAGGTGTAGATTTTTATTTGCTTGGTTGAGAATCTGAGTGAATTGAGCAATAAGCCTGAGGAAGCCAAGAGAATTCTAGAATAAAATGTTAATTTGTTTTGTATCATATTTAAACAAACACCATGGACTTCCCAGGCACACAGATAAACAGGCCTAGGGCACTTGTTGGCGTCTCCCTCCAGCACTCAGAGCTGACCATCTACTGATTATTTTTGTTATTCTTTGCAGCTTTGCCCTCTCGTGTTTATCATCAAAGTGTTTGCTTTAATTTTGCTTCTTTCGAACTTTTAATCAATGGATATTCCAAGTGATGTACTGTTGATATTATACTGAAAAGGTTTTCTGTGTCTCAGCCCAGTGTGTTTCACACAAGCTGGTATCTGAACCAGTGAGTCATCTGATTAACTCATCCATTTGCTCTTGGGGCCTCTGTTGTTTCAAGCGTGTGTGTGTCTGTGTGTGTCTGTGTGTCTGTCTGTCTGTCTGTGTGTTCAACAATGCAGCTGCAGTCTTGATTTAGCCTTTTTTTTTTTTTGGCTGCCCTGCGCAGCTTGTGGGATCTTAGTTCCCCAACCAGGGATCAAACCCCAGCCCTGTGCAGTGGAAGCACAGAGTCTTAACCACTGGACCACTAGGGAAGCAACAATTTTTTTTTTAAAGATGATTTTTTTTTAATTTATTTTTATTTCTTTATTGGCTGTGTTGGGTCTTCGTTGCTGCACACAGGCTTTTTCTACTTGCAACGAGTGGGGGCTACTCTTCCTTGCAGTGCTCGCGCTTCTCATTGCGGTGGCTTCTCTTGTTTCGGAGCACGGGCTCTAGGCGCGTGGGCTTCAGTACTTCTGGCTCTCGAGCTTAGTTGCTCCATGGTACTTGGGATCTTCCCAGACTGGGGCTCAAATCTGTGTCCCCTGCATTGGCAGGCAGATTCTTAACCACTGTGCCACCAGGGAAGCCCCTTAATTGTTTTTATCCTTAACTGCAAACACATCAGAAATTTTCTTCACATGGGAGAGAAATTGGTGCCTTATAGATTACGCATCTACAGATCCCCTCAAGGATTTCACCGTGACAGAGCCACTCAGGGAGTAGACACCTGAATTAAGCTTGACCTTCATGGCAGAGATGTGGTGCTCCTACCTGTTGGCCTTGATATTGGGACCAGGAGCCTGGTGTCAAAGGAATGACCCCCACCACCCATGTCAACATTCTCCATGGTGAGGCGCCACGTAACCTGGCCCCAGAGCAAAGGAGCAGACATCAGTTTTGCAGTAGAGTAAACAAGGAAAAAGGATATTACTGGTTCTAACTTTGAAAGGAAGTAAGCCACTGGGAAAGGAAGTGGAAAAAACCAATGCGACAGGAAAGACTTCATTTCTATTCTCCTGGTTTTCCTACAATTATCGTCATGTGTTTTACTTCTAGATATATATGAGCCCTCCAGTATATCGGGGTTTTGTTGAAATAATCAAGTATTTCTCAGACTGAAATGACAAAAAAAACCATCTTAAAACTTAAAAAAAAATTATTTATTTTTGGCTGCATCAGGTCTTAGTTGCGGCACACGGGATCTTTGTGGCCACATGTGAGATCTTCCCTGCAGCATGTGGGATCTGGTTCCCCAACCAGGGATCGAACCCAGGCCCCCTGCATTGGGAACATAGAGTCTTAACCACTGGACCACCAGGTAAGTCCCTAAGCTGATATTTTATTTCTCTCTTGAGGTTCCTTAAACTGACGTTAGCATAGTTTTCAAATGTTAGTTTGGGGCACACAGAGGTTTACACCCTTATCAGAGGCATACTATGTTTAAATTGCAGCATCAAAAACATAAACAGTGACAAATATTGGGAAATGTGTAGTTCTAATAATCATGAAGAGCTATCAGTCCTTATTACATCATTAATGATTATGAATTGTTAATGTACTTTGTACGTATTTGGAGCATAAACCATTTGGTGGGGTGCCTCTGTGAACAGTGGTGAGAGTAATGTGCGGAGAAACCTTGAGCGAGACTACAAACCTTACTGTGACTCAAAGACAGCCTGCTGGCATTGACCCCAACACGTGTACCGAGCGTGGGGCAGGCTTCAGGGAAAACTGCCTCCATCGGATTCAGGGCAGATCTCACCCTAGACCCAAGCCTTCAACGTGAGGGTTGGGCAGACATGTCTCGTATGTAAGCGCTTGTGTGAGAACTCACACTGCAGAGAAAGCCCGTCTGTGTCAGGAATGTGGGACAGCCTTTCCTTTTCTCTCTTAAGTAACATGTGGGAGGTCCCCTTGGTAAAGTGCACGTGAGGGATGTGGAAGAACTCTGCTATCACTCATCTTTTCAGACATGGGAGAGGTCACAAGCAAGCAGAAAACCTGTGAAGGGAAAGAAGGTGGCAAGGTTCTTATTTATTGCTCTGCCCTTAGAAGACGTGACTATTCATAATGGAACGAAATCCTGGGAATAGAAGGAATGTGGGAACCCAGATCTTTATTAAAGATTTTGTAATCTGGACGTTTTCCAGATAATGTCTATACCTGGAACAGGGTTAGTCTCACCTCTTTCTTTTGAGGCAAAATGATCAGCGAAATCCTCTGATGTGACGATGGCTGTGCAGTGACATTTACTTATTTTTTAAAATATTTATTTGGCTGCGCTGGGTCTTAGTTGCAGCATGTGGCATGTGGGATCCTAGTTGCAGTATGCAGGATCTTTAGTTGCAGCATGCGGAATCTAGTTCCCTGACCAGGGATAGAACCCGGACCCCTGCATTGGGAGCTCGGAGTCTTAACCACTAACCACCAGGGAAGTCCCTGCAGTGGCATTTAAACCTCTAAAGAGAGTAAGGCAACTGTAACAGAGAAAATTACCAGAAATAAAAATGGTTTTCTCCCTGAAGACAGGGTCCTGGGTTACCAAACACAGTCAATGGAAATATTCCCAAATCTAGATGGTCTTTTGCAAAGATCTGCGTGGCTTTGTAGGAAAATTGAGGTGAAATTCACATAACATACAGTTAATCATTTACAGACATACAACTTGGTGCATTTGCTGTGTTGTGCAACCACCCTCTCTAATCTGAAAGCCTCATCATCACCCCAGAGCACCCATGTGCAAGTGGGTGCAGGTTCGATCCCTAGTTGGGGAACCAAGATCGCACGTCCCACGCTATATGCGCCCCCACACCAAAAAAAAAGTAGTCACACAATATGTGCTCATTCGTGCCCAGCGTTTACTCAGCATAATGTTTTTGTGCGTGATTCCCGTTGCGGCAAGTGTCGGTCCCTCTTTCCTTCTTATAGCAGAGTGTGTATACATGTGTGTACACACACCACAGTTTTGCTTATCTATTCATTCGTTAATAGCTCTGTGGGTCGTTTCCAGCCTTTGGTTGTGGGCAGAAAAAAAACGCTGCTCTGAGCATCTGTGTACACATTTCTGTGTGGACCGAAGTATTCCCCTTTGGTAGGCAGATCCCCGTGAATGGAGCTGCTGGGTCACCTGGTGATGCTCTGACTTTCTGAGGTACCGCCAGACTGTTCTCCACAGTGGCTGCATCCGCACCAGTCACATTCCCATCGGCAGTGTACCAGGTTTCTCCACATTCTCCACATTGGGAAAACCTGTATTGTGTTTTTTACAAGTCATAGCCGTGATAGCCCATGAGGTTTTGGTCATTCTAAATGACCAATGATGTTCGACTTCTACTGGTTTATTTGCCGACTATGTAGCTTCTTTAGAGACGTGTCTATTCAAGTTTCATTGCCCATTTTGAAAAACTAGGTGGCCCTGTTGAAAGAGCTCTTTATATTCTGGGCATTAAACCCTTATCAGATAAAGGACATTTGAACAAAATGAAATGTATGGATCTTACTATATCCCTGTGGAGATGATTAGGGACGCTTGACTGCTGCTCGTGTTTATTTGAATATGGTAAACGCAAATTATTTTTAGGTGCAATAATGGACTTTGGATTATATTTTAAAAAAAACAACACATATTCCAAAATATTCATGGATTAAATGGTACATCTGAGAGTTTCTTCAAAATCACGTGGAGAAATGAGTGGGGCAGAAATAAAAATTGAAAAGTGTTATAGGAAAGTAATGGATATATACAATTTTAATGTCTCTTCGTATCCTTCTAAAAACCATTTTTAAAATTTGTGGTAAGATACACATATAAAATTTACCATCTTAACCATTTTTAAGTGGTATTAAGTACATTCACATGGTCATGCAGCCACCACCGTCATCCAACCCCATAACTCTTTTCATCTTGCAAAACCGAAACATTACAATAGTAACTCCCCATACTCCCTCCCCTCCAGCCCCTGGCAGCCACCATTCTACTTTGTCTTTACTCATTTGACTACATATCTCATATAAGTAGAATCATATAGTATTTGTCTTCTGTGATCAGCTTATTCCAATGAACAAAATGCCCTCAAGGTCCATGCATGTTGGAGCGTAGTAAAGAATTTCCTTCTTTTTAAGGCTGAATAATACTCTGGTGTATGCACGGACTACATCTTGTGTATCCTTTCATTCTCTGATGAGCACTTACGTTGCTTTATGTATTCTAACAACTGTGAATCATGCCGCTGTGAACACAGGTAAACAAGCATCTCTGAGAGCCCACTTTCCGTTCCTTAGAGCATATAACCAAATGTGGAATTGCTAGATAATATGGCAGTTCTTTCCTTTGAGGAATTACTATACTGTATCCGCAATTGCTTTACATTTTACATCCCTGCCAACAGTGCACAAGGATTCTAACTTCTCCACATTCTTGTCTGTACTTGTTTTCTGGTTTTGTTTATTTGATAATAGCCGTCCTAATGTGTGTGAGGTGGGTATTTCACTGTAGTTTTCATTTGATTAGTGATTTTGAGCATCTTTTCATGTGCTTATTGGACACTCCTATGCTTTCTTTGGAGAACTGTTCAAGTTCATTGCCCATTTTGGATTTGGTTGTTTGGTTTTTACGTTGTTGAGTTTTAGGAGTTCTCTATGTATTCTGGATATTAATCCCTTATCAGGTATGTTATTTGCAAATGTTTTCTCACATTCTGTGTGTTGCCTTTTTACTCTGGTGATAATGTCTTTAGATGCACAAATTTAATTTCAAGCAGTCCAATTTGTCTTTATTGTTTTGTTTTGTTACCTGGGCTTTTGGTGTCATATCCAGGAAATCATTGCCAAATCCAATGTCATGAAACTTTTGTCCTGGTTTCTTCCTAGAGTTTTATTGTTGTAGGTCTTACATTTAGGTGCTTGAGCTATTCTGAGTTAATTTTTGTATATCAGGTAAGGGTCCAGCTTCATTCTTTTCCATGTGGATACTGTATTTCCTAGCATTATCTGCTGAAAATGCTGTCCTCTCCCCATTGGATGGTCTTTTCCCTCTTCACTCAAGTAAAAAAAAAATCACTTGACCATATAGCAAAGGGTTTACTTTTGGGCTCTCTATTCTATTCGTTGTTTCAGTTATTCAAGGTCTGTTGAGATTCTAATTTGAATTTTAGGATGGGATTCTCCTTCCACAAAAAAAAAAAAAAGTCATTGTTTTTTTTTTTTTAATTCTTTCCAGTTTTATTGAGATACACTTGACATACAGCACTGTATAAGTTTAAGGTGTACGGCACAATGATTTGACTTACATACGTCATGAAGTGATTAACCCAATAAGTTTAGTGAACATTCACCATCTCATTACAGATACAAAACTAAAGAAATAGAAAAAAAATATTTTTTCCTTGGTGTGAAAACTCTTAGGATTTACTTACTCTCTTAACAACTTTCATAAGTAACATACAGCAGTGTTAATTAGGGTTTTCTCCTGCAAAATAATAATTGATTTTAAAAAAATTTATTTTATATTAGGGAATTAACAGTGTTAAGTTACTTTCAGGTGTACAGCAAAGTGATTTAGTTATACATGTATGTATTCTTTTTCAAATTCTTTTCCCATTTAGGTTATTACAGAATATTGGGTAGACTTCCCTGTGCTATACAGTAGGTCCATTTTAAATATAGTAGTGTGTATATGTCAATCCCAGACTCCCAATTTACCCCTCCCCCACCTTTTCCCTTTGGTAACCATAAGTTTGTTTTCTAAGTCTGTGTGTTTCTGTTTTGCAAATCAGCTCATTTGTATCATTTTTTAAAAGATTCTGCATATAAGTGATACCATATGATATTTGGCTTTCTCTGTCTGACTTACTTCGCTTAGTATGATAATCTCCAGGTCTATCCATGTTGCTGCAAATGGCATTATTCCTTTTTATGGCTGAGTAACATTCCATTGTATATCTGTACCACATCTTCTTTATCCATTTGTCTGCTGATGGCTGCTTTCATGTCTTGGCTATTGTAAACAGTTGCAATGAACACTGGGGTGCATCTATCCTTTCGAACCATGGTTTTCTCAGATATGTACCCAGCAATGGGATTGAATGGGATTGCTGGATCTTATGGTAGCTCTATTTTTAGTTTTTTCCATAGTGGCTGCACCAACATATATTCCCACCAACAGTGTAGGAGGGTTCCTTTTCTCCACACCCTCTCCAGCATTTGTTGTTTGTAGACTCTTTGATGATGGCCATTCTGACTGGTGTGAGGTGGTAATCTCATTATAGTTTTGATTTGCATTTCTCTAATAATTAGCAATGTTGAGCATCTTTTCATGTGCCTCTTGGACATCTGTGTGTCTTCTTTGGAGAAATGTCTTTTTAGGTATCCTGCCCATTTTTTGATTGGGTTGTTTGTTTTTTTGATATTGAGCTGTCTGTAGATTTTGGACCTTGTCTGTAGCATCCTTCGCAAATATTTTCTCCCACTCTGTGGGTTGTCTTTTCATTTCTTTATGGTTTCCTTTGCTATGCAAAAGCTTTTGAGTTCAATTAGGTTCCATCTGTTTATTTTTGTTTTTATTTCTATTACTCTAGGAGGCAGATCGGAAAAGATATTGCTGCAATTCATGTCAAAGAAGATTCTTCCTGTATCTTCCTTGAAGAGTTTTATAGTATCCTGTCTTACACTTAGGTCTTTAATCCATTTTTTTAAATTAATTAATTAATTTTATTTATTTGTTGGCTGCATTGGGTCTTCGTTGCTGCACATGGGCTTTCTCTAGTTGCTGTGAGTGGAGGCTACTCTTCATTGTGGTGTGAGGGCTCATTGTAGTGGCTTCTCTTGCTGTGGAGCACAGGCTCTAGGCGTGTGGGCTTCAATAGTTGTGGCTCATGGGCTCTAGGGCACAGGCTCAATAGTTGTGGCGCATGGGCTTAGTTGCTCCATGGCATGTGGGATCTTCCTGGGGCAGGGATCAAACCCATGTCCCCTGCATTGGCAGGCGGATTCTTAACCACTGCGCCACCTAGGAAGTCCCCAAATCCATTTTGAGTTTATTTTGTATATGATGTTAGAGAATGTTCTAATTTGATTCTTTTATAGGTAGAAGTCCAGTTTTCCCAGCACCACTCATTGAAGAGACTGTCTTTTCTCCACTGCATATTCTTGCCTCTGTCATAGATTATTTAGCCATAAGTGCATGGCTTTATTTTTGGGCTTTCCATCCTGTCCCATTGATCTATATTTCTGTTTTTGTGCCAGTACCATACTGTCTTGATGACCACAGCTTTGTAGTATAGTCTGAAGTCAGGGAGCCCAATTCTTCCAGCTCTGATTTTCTTTCTCAAGATTGTCAATTTGGGGTCTTTTGTGTCTCCATCTGAATTTAAAAATATTTTCTTTTAGTTCTGTGAATGTCATTTGTGATTTGATAGGGATTGCAGTGAATCTGTAGATTGCCTTTTGAAAATATTGATTCTTCCAGTCCAAAAACATGGTGTATCTTTATGTCCATTTTTGTCATCTTTGATTTCTTTCATCAGTGTCTTATAAAGTTTTTGGAGTATAGGTCTTTTGCCTCCTTAGGTAAGTTTATTTCTAGGTATTTTATTCTTGATGCGATGGTTAATGGGGTTGCTTCTTTAATTCCTCTTTATGATCTCTCATTGTTAGTATATAGAAATGCAACAGATTTCTATGTATTAATTTTGTATCCTGCAACTTTAACAAACTCATCATTGAGCTTTAGTAGTTTTCTGGTAGCATCTTTACAATTTTCTATGTATAGTCTCATGTTATCTGTAAACAGTTGGGTTTTAGTTCTTCTTTTCCAAGTTTGATTCCTCTTATTTCTTTTTATTCTGATTGCCATGGCTAGGACTTCCAAAACTATGTTGAATAAAAGTGGTGAGAGTGGACATCCTTGTCATGTTCCTGATCTTAGAGGAAATGCTTTCAGCTTTTCACTGTTGAGTATGTAAGCTGTAGATCTGTCATAAATGGCCTTTATTATGTTGAGGTATGTTTCCTCCACATCCACTTTCTGGAGAGTTTTTATCATAAATTGGTGTTGAATTTTGTCAAAAGCTTTTTCTGCATCTGTTGAGATGATCATATGGTTTTTATTCTTCACTTTGTTGATGTGGTGTATCACAGTGATTTGTGGATATTGAAAGATCTTTGCATCCTTGGGATAAATCCCACTTGATCATGGTGTGTGATCCTTTTAATGTATTGCTGGATTCGGTTTGCTAATATTTCATTGAGGATTTTTGTGTCTGTGTTCAACAGTGATATTGGCCTGTAATTTTCTCTTGTTGTATCTTTGTCTGGTGTTGGGGACAGCTGCCTGACAGAATGAGTTTAGGAGTGTCCCTTCCTCAGCAATGTTTTGCAGTAGTTTCAGAAGCATAGACATTAACTCTTTTCAAAATGTTTGATAGAATTTGCCTGTGAAGCCATCTTGTCCTGGACTTCTGTTTGTTGAGAGTTCTTTTCTTTTTTAATGTTTTTTGGCTGTACTGCTCAGCATGTGGGATCTCAGTTCCTGGACCAGGGATTGAACCTGTGTCCCCTGCAATGGAAGCATGGAGTCCTAATCACTGGACCACCAGGGAATTCCCTGTTGGGAGTTTTTAAATCACAGTTTGAATTTCAGTTACTTTTGATAGGTCTATTCATATCTTCTATTTCTTCCTGATTCAGTCTTAAGAAAGCGTACCTGAGAATTTGTCCTTTTCTTCTAGTTTGTCCATTTGATTGGCATATAGTAGCTTGTAGTAGTCGCCTATGATCCTTTGTATTTCTGTGGTGTCCATTGTAACTTCTCCTTTTTCATTTCTGATTTTAATGATTTGAGCCCTCTTCCTTTTTTTTCTTGATGAGTCTGGCTAAAGGTTTATCAATTTTGTTTATCTTTTCAAAGAACCAGCTTTTAGTTTCATTGATATTTTCTATTGTTTTCTTTGTCTCTTCATTATTTTTGCTCTGATCTTTATGATTTCTTTCTTTTTACTAACTTTTGGTGTTGTATGTTCTTTCTCTAGTGGCTTTAGCTGTAAAATTAGGTTACTTGAGATTTTTCTTGTTTCCTGAGGTACGATTGTATTGCTATAAATTTCCCTCTTAGAATGGTTTTTGCTGCATCCAATAGGCTTTGAATCGTGTTTTCATTTGCCTCTAGGTATTTTTTGATTTCCTCTTTGATTTCTTCAGTAGTCCATTCGCTGTTTGGTAGCATATTGTTTAAGCTTCACATGTTTGTATTTTTTAACAGTTTTTTTCTTGATTTCTAATCTCATAGCGTTATGGTCAGAAAAGATGCTTGATATGATTTCAATTCTCTTAAATTTCCTGAGGCTCATTTAGTGGTCCAGCATGTGGTCAATCCTGGAGAATGTTCTATGTGCACTTGAGAAGAAAGTGCATTCTGCTGCTTTCGGATGGAATGCTTTATGTCAATTAAGTCCATCTGGTGTAATGTGTCATTTAAGGCCTGTATTTCCTCATTTTCTCTCTGGATGATCTGTTCATTGATCAAAATGGGGTGTTAAAGTCCCCTGCTATTATTGTGTTACTGTTGATTTCTCCCTTTTATGGTGGTTGGCATCTGCCTTATGTATTGAGGGGCTCCTATGTTGGGTGCATAGATATTTACAATTGTTATATCTTCTTCTTGGATTGATCCCTTGATCATTATGTAGTGTCCTTCCTTGTCTCTTGTAATAGTCTTTATTTTAAAGACTGTTTTATCTGATATGAGTATTGCTGTTCCAGCTTTCTTTTAATTTTCATTCATATGGAATACCTTTATCCATCCCCTCACTTTCAGTCTGTATGTGTCCCTAGATCTGAAGTGCATCTCTTGTAGATGGTGTATATACGAGTCTTGTTTTTGTATCCATTCAGCCATCTGTGTCTTTTGGTTGGAGCATTTAAGCCATTTACGTTTAAGGTAATTTTTGATATGTATGTTCTTCCTGCCATTTTGTTCATTGTCTTGGATTTGTTTTTGTAGGTCTTTTTTCTTCCTTTTCTCTTTGGTTCTCTTGTGATTTGATGACTGACTGTAGTGTTGTGTTTGGATTCCTTTGCAGTCATTGCGTTGCTATCCAGTGTGCATCCTCATGTGGTTCTGTAAGGCTGAGTGCCGACGGTAGACGGTTTACATTCATAATGTTTCTCCCCAGTGTGTGTCCTCAGGTGGTACCATAAGGATGACTTCCAGTTGAAGGGTTTCCCACAGTGTTTTTATTTGTAAGGCTTCTCTCCAGTATGAGTTCGCACATGGGCTTGAAAGTATTTGAGAGAAGTGTAAGCATTCCCACAGTCTTCACAGTTATAGAGTTTCTCTCCAGTGTGTATTCTCATGTGTGCTCAAAAGCTTTCAAGCCAAAGGAATGCTTTGTCACATTCCTTGCATTCATAGGGTTTCTCTCCAGTGTGAGCCTTTTCATGTCTTTTAAAAGATTGCAGATAATGATAGGCTTTCCCACGTTCCTTACAACTGTAGGGCTTCTCCCCACTGTATATTATCATACGTCCTTGAAACAGTGAGGGATAAACGAAAGCTTTCCCACACTCCTTACATTTATATGGCTTCTCCCTATCATGCGTTTGCACGTGTCTAGTAAGACTAGAGAACTCTCCGAAGGTTTTCCCACGCTGCCTGCATTTCTCTCTCTCTTGTGAACCAGGATGTGCTGGTCGAGCGAGGGGAAATAAAGGTTTTCCCACATAATGTACATCCATAGGGCTTGTCTCTAGTGTGAGTTCTTAGGTGTGTGGGACAAATGCAGGTCTGCTTGCATTCCTGGCACTGATAGGGTTTTTGTCTGTGGTGAGATCTGACATGCCCCTTAAAGGAAGAAAGATTCATGAAATCTTTTCTACATTTGATGCATTCATATGGTTTTCCTCTGGTATAAACACTCTTGCACAGATTAAGATTGGGAATGTGACTACAGGTTTCTCCACACTGATTTCCTTCATTAGATTCACAGACTCTATCCACATTGTGATTTCTGTTAAAAGCAAGAAGCACTTTATTATTGATTTGTTACTAGCAATTAACAAGTATTAGAAACAGACTCACAAACCTAAAGAACAGCCCTGTGGTTGCCAAGGGGGAAAGGGGAAGTGGGAAGGAAGGACTGAGAGTTTGGGGTTAGCAGGTGCAAACTATTATATATAGGATGGATAAACAACAGGTCCTGGGACATTCCCAATACAGGAAGCACAAGGTTCCATCCCTGGTCAGGGAACTAAGATACCACATGCCATGCAGCAAAAAAAAAACCAAACAGCTCCTACTGTATAGCACAGGGAACTATATTCAACATCCTATGATAGGACTTCCTCGGTGGAGCAGTGGTTAAGAATCCGCCTGCCAATGCAGGGGACACGGGTTCGAGGTTCGAGCCCTGCTCTGATAACACTCCACATGCCACAGAGCAACTAAGCCCATGTGCCACAACTATTGAGCCTGTGCTCTAGAGTCCGTGAGCCACAGCTGCTGAGCCCATGTGCTGCAACTGTTGAAGCCCACGTGCCTAGATCCTGTGCACCACAACAAGAGAAGCCGCTACAATGAGGAGCCTGAGCACCACAATGAAGAGTAGCCCCTGCTTGCAGCAACTAGAGAAAGCCCGTGTGCAGCAACGAAGACCCAACACAGCCAATAAATAAATAAATAAATTTATAAAAAAAAAAATCCTATGATAAACCATAATGGAAAAGAATATGAAAAAGAAGGTATATGTGTGTAACTGAACCACTGTGCTGTACAGCAGAAATTAACCCAGCACTGTAAATAAACTATACTTCAATAAACTAGTTTTAAAATAAATCTTAGAACCACATGTCTAACTACACATTTCCATATAGTAAAAGTAGAATTAAAGAAAAGCTTTGGATGAGAGCTCAGGCAGATTCACTGTTCACAAACTGTGTATCACACATGAGGTTTTCCTGTAATTGTTTCTACCCAAATTTTATTTCAAACACTCACTGTCTAAGTCAAATTATATTGTTAAAACTCTTGTGACTAATCAAGAATTTTGGAGCTAGGATTTTTTTTTTTTTAATTCCACGACATACTAGGATTCTATCCTGGGACAGGACAGCTTTCTCTTTTGAGTGCAACTCACCTCAGGTGTCTGCCCTGGGTTTTTCTGCTGATCTTCAATGCTGTGATTGTCCCAACTTTTTCTTAAAATGTAGGCACAAGAGTTATATTTTGTGAGTTTTGCTATTTTCTGTTTGTCAGATATTTTTTCCTCACATGTATCCTGCTGAGACACTGACGCACTAGCTTTAAACAGTGTCTCATAATCTGAAACAACAGAAAAGTGCATAAATATATTCAGGAATAAGGCACCATGAGCAAAGACAGACGTTGAGGACTTCAGCACTTTCAGGACTTCAGCAGACAGGCACAAGGGGTCAAAAGTCAGGCAAGTCACTGAAGACCATCACAGCATTCCAAACCAGGACCCTCCCTCTGGGAACCAAAATGACCCATGAAGGCTGTACCCGCACCAATGACATTAAAGGAGCTTCCAATCTTTTAAACCAAGACAAAAATAAAGTCTCCATTGTCCTGGGAAGGTTATTAGATTCTAGGTCCAGGATGGCTGTGACAACATCTGTCTTATTTACCAGTGTACTCCTTTTCCACATTTCGAATCTTGCAACAACACCGATGAGAAATGCTTCGTCCTTTAGGGAACAAGTGTGGGCGTGAAGCTGTCCTCACCCACGAAGGCCAGATTTCTGAGGGTGTCCAGCATCATGTCTCTGAACCGGGTCCAGCAAAGCCCACTCCTCCGGGTTGAAGTTCACAGCCACGTCCTCAAAGACCACAGAGTCCTGAAACATCTGAACATGTGCAGGAGGATGGGTGAGTCTGACAGCAATGGAGGACTGGACTCAAGTCATCGGAGGTTTGAACAGGATCCTGTGGCCTCTGGATATCTGCTCTGACTCTTCCCACTCACTTCCTAATCGGTTTCAGAGCTCCACCAACACTCTGAACTTGTCTCCACTTTTACCGTGATTCCTGCTGTCTTACTCCTTTCTGTCTGCAGGGTCTGGAGAGATAGGATACAAACAAAGTAAATACTTTTGTGTCAAAACGTGCAGCGAAAGGGCAACTTAGCAGGCCTCAGTGGTCCAGACCTTGAACTTCAGGACTAACCCTTGACCAGCTCCTGGGAGAAAGTGTGTAAGCCCCTGGAATACATTTCTGTGTTTTCCAGCCCCAGCTGCAGCACAAGGCATGTGGGATCTTAGTTCCCCGACCAGGGATCGAACCCGAGTCCCCTGTATTGGAAGTGTGGAGTCTTAACCACGGGACCGCCAGGGAGGTCCCTGAAATGCATTTCCTGATAAGAACATGGGTATAGCTGTGCTCTGGCACCCTGCCGGAGTTTATGTAATGATGTGATTTATGATATTTGCCTGGTTTTTTCCATCCTGGGCCTTGTGGCACCTGGTGTCAGTTAGACTTGTGGAGCAGCCAGACGCTGAGCAGCTAAGGTCAGTACACGGGCACCCCATGCCTGTGTGACTCACAGTCAATAAAAACCCCAGGCCCATGATGCCAAGGCTTGAGTGAGCCCTCCTGGTTAGTAACATTTCATACACGTTGTCACAAATTAAGCTCTGCCCATGCAACTCCACTGAGAGAGGATGACTTCAACTCCGAGCCTAGTTTCTCCGGGATTCTGTCCCAAGTAGTAATTCACGAATTTAAATACATGTCCTCTCCCTGTAATATAAACTGTGTATAACCGCTTTTCTGAAATAAGTCCTCCTGTGAGCTTTGTAGTGAATCCTCACGCCTGGGGCTGGTCTTGGACGCCCCTGACACAGGACCAGCAAGTCCTTGTGATAAAGAAGTAGTTCACTAGGGGGGGCTTCACAGTCAACAGAAACTGGCAGAGGAAAGAATTAGAGAACTGGAACACTCACTGACAGATGATACAATCTGAAGCACAGATGGGAAAACAAATGAAGGTGAAAGAGCCTCAGAAATGTGGAGCAGCGTTTAGTGCACCAACACCTGGGTGAGGGCAGCAGGACAGAAGAGAAAGGAGCAGGACAAAGACTCAAAGACATACTGGCTGAGAATGTGCTAAATGTATTGAAAATCACCGAAGTACACATACAGATGCCCCAAAGACAGAGAAGAATAAACTTGTAAAGCAATCCACACACAGCCACATCACAGTGAAAATGGTGAAAGTCAAAGACAAGGAGAAAAGCTTGAAAGCAAGAAAGACACCTTGTTCCCTAAAAGGGAACCTCTGTTAAGACCATGAGTGGACCTCTCATCAGAAACCACGGAGGTTACAGGTACTGGGATAGCATATTCCAAGCGTTGAGAGAAAGGAAAACTGCCCATAAAGGAGCCACATCCAGAGAGTGATCTTTCAGAAATGATGGTGAAACGAGCACATTCCCACATACAGAAAAAGAGAATTTGATGGGGGTTGGTGTGGGCAAGAGAAGTGTCTTGTAAATACTAAGGAAATTCTTCAAATTGAAAACAACTGTCGGGACTTCCCTTGTGGTGCAGTGGTGAAGAATCCACCTGCCAATGCAGAGGACGTGGGTTCGATCCCTGTTCCGGGAAGATTCCCACATGCTGCAGAGCAACTAAGCCCGTGCGGCTCAACTACCAAGCCTGTGCTCTAGAGCCCATGAGCCACAACTACTGAAGCCCACGTGCCCTAGAGCCCTCGAGCTGCAGCTGTTGAGCCCATGTGCCACAACTACTAAAGCCTAGAGCCCGTGCTACGCAACAAGAGAAGCCACTGCACTGAGAAGTCCGTGCACCGCAACTAGAGAAAGCCCACAGGCAGCAATGAAGATGCAATGCAGCCAATAAAAATAAATAATTTACTTTAAAGAAAACAACTGTCCCCAAGTGGGAATTCAAATCCATGTGGAAAAAAAAAGCAAAGCAAACTGATAAAAGTATTTATATAAGTGCATGTTTTCCTCCAGTATTTTCTTAAATGATTTAAGAAGCAATTGTGTAATGTTTATAATGTATTGCTGGGCACGTAACACGTGAAATGTAACATATTTCTCATCTTTCCCAACAGCTGCACAAAGGAGGTGGGAGCAAAGCTGCAGACGGTCAAGGAAAGGAAACGACTGGAGATGGTAAAGTAGTCATTAAAACACATGCTGTTGGTTCAGTAACATTAATAGAGGTGACGTATATAAAATGATGCCATGAAAAGGGGGGAGGAATAGAGCTTCCTAGGAGCACCATTTCTGCATCTCACTGCGATTACGTGTAACTCTGAAGCTGACCGGATGAAACGTACATGGGAAGCCCTAGAGTAACCAATTTTTTAAAAAGACTGGAAAAAAGTCATTAAAGCAACTGAAATGGCTTAACTAGAAAATATTTCAGTTAACGCAAAACAAAGTAGTAAAGGAGGAATGTAGGAACAAAGACAGGTACGTGGGCACACAGAAAACACAAGTGATGATGCAGACCCCATCAGTAACACGAGGGAGTGGGCGGTCAGAATGGACAGTGAAGGTTCTCTCTGCAGGAGACACTGTGGCCTGACCTCCCCCCAGGCCCTCCTGCAGGACCGGTGAGTGATAAGACCCTTTATTTCCATTCCATTGTGGTCTGCCAGTGAGTGGGGGACTCACCGACACCCCCGGAGCTCCACTTAACAAATGTTGAGTTACTGTAATCACATATATACACCACTCCATATAAAACAGATAACTAATGAGAACCTACCGTATAGCACAGGGAACTCTACTCAGTGCTCTGTGGTGACCTACATGGGAAGGAAATCCAGAAAAGAGGGGACATACGTATACGTATAGCTGATTCACTCTGCTGGACAGCAGAAACACAACATTGTAAATATTCTCCAGTAAACAATAACTAATTAAGCAAGAAAAAAATTGGCATCACAAACAGGATGGATGCAGTCCTGCTTGCAGCTGACCTCAGGGACTAGGAACTGGGAACCAGGCTGAGCAGCACCAGCAGTGCCACCAGGAAATGCAGCATGAACGGGTGTCTGTGTCCCCTGGAGCAGTGCAGGGGGCCTGCCGCCCGTCATCAGGGAGGGGTCCTCAGCCCATCTCCCCTGTGAGAGCCCTCTCAGCCGGTGCCAAAACCCACCACCCGTGATGGAGATGAACGGGCTGTCAGACACACAGCTGCCACCCCGAAGGCACCCGTCCCCAGTGTAATAGAGGTGATCACGGCATCAAAAAGGCTCAAGGCCCCTACTTCGCTGTCCAAGATCCGGCCAGCATGTTTTACTTGGTCTCAATAATTGAAGACTCAGAACCTCAACTTGCTTCTCCTTCCTTCCTCCCATCCATTCATCGGAGTATAACTGCCTTACCATGTTGTGTTTCTACTGTACAGTAAAGTGAATCAGCTATGCATATACATATATCCCCTCTTTTTTGGATTTTCTTCCCATGCAGGTCACCACAGAGCACTGAGTAGAGTTCCCCGTGCTATACAGTAGGTTCTCGTTAGTTATTTTACACATAGTAGTGTGTATATATCAATCCCAATCTCCCCCTGCATCCCACCCCCGCCTCCCCCTTGGTATCCATGAGTGCTTCCACTTCCGCGGGCATCCAGCATAGCTTTCCTTGGCTGCCCACACTTGTCTAACAAGCCCCGGCATGGTACGTACCCTATACCGACAAGACCTACGTTCACTCCACTAGCCCACTGCCACCTTTAGCGTCCTACAGATGACACTTTGCTACGACGCCCTCTGAGAATGCCATCGGGAAGACGTACACACGTTGCCAGTAGAGACGGTGGGCCAGTACCCTGCATGACATCCCCACCGGCCACTTCCACCAAGTCTCTGGGCGCAGCGTGGTCAGTGGAGGGCGGCCAAGTTCCTCTCTGTGGACATCCACTCCGCACAATCGGACACGGGCTGTGTTAGGTCTCTTCACCTCTGGGAGAGAACACGTTCCACGCTCAGCTGTTCTGCTCAGGCCTCTCTATGCTGTTGCAGGCAAAGTGGCTACTTTCCGTTGGCAAGAGCCGCGACAGGCTGCCTCCTGGCTCCTGGCCCAGCCAGCTGCACAGCGGCCTGCCCTTCAACCTTCCAGACTCAGGCTTCCGAGTTCACTGGCTGGTGACGGTGTGAGGGTGCCTCACGGAGTCTCTGGACCAAGCACAGCTCTACCTGGCTACCTGCGGGCTTCTGGACCAAACACCTGCCCGAGCAGCAGCCTGACTGATCATGTCACTGGCGTGTCATATCTTCGTAACCTACTGGCCCTTGCAGAGCCGAAACATTAACAAGCTTCACGCACAAGTCTCCATCCTGCCTCGGGTCATCAGGGATTCAAACCTGCAGAGCCTCACCACAGCCGCTGAGGCCTGATGCGGAAAATCACAAATATTCTATGGCAGGAAAGGCGAAGTAAGAAAACAAAAGAACAAAGCACATGTCCCCTTTGTGGCAGGCTCTTTGCAGTGTGCATCTATGTTACACACCAACCAGACCTCCTCAAAAGCAACAGGATGAAACCAACCTTTTAGAAAAAGCCGGCCCTTCCTTCAGATGCCAGCACTGTAATATTGTAATTCTGTGATTAATATATTTCTTTTTCACCTCATACAAGGGTACAGGGGGTAGTGCTGACCAAAAGGCTTGTCTGTACTTGCATAATTAAGGGGAAAAAGAAAAGCTTCACTGGTGGAGCAGTGGTTAAGAATCCACCTGACAATGCAGGGGACACGGGTTCAAGCCCTGGTCCAGGAAGATCCCACATGCTGCAGAGAAACTAAGCCCGTGACCCACAACTACTGAAGCCTGTGCGTCTAGAGCCCGTGCTCCGCAGCAAGAGAAGCCACCACAGTGAAAAGCCTGCACGCTGCAACGAAGAGTAGCCCCTGCTCTCTGCAACTAGAGAAAGCCCGTGCACAGCAGCAAAGACCCAACACAGCCAATCAATGAATAAACAAATAAATTTTAAAAATTAAAAAAAAAAAGCTTGGTTGATCAAGCGGTGTCCTCACTGCTAACCTGTCATGACACATAATTTGCTCAAAAATGTATAAAACTGCATCTCTGACTCCTGATCGGTAGAGCAGCTATCAGACCTTCTGAGAATCTGTTCCTGGGCTTATAATCCTCAGTTTGGCTCGAATAAAATTCTCTTTTCTTTCTTCTCAGGTTGATTGTTGTTGGAGTTTTCATCGACATTTCCTTGGCGTAGTCAGCAGCACATCAGAGACACCCAGCAGAGATACCCAGGGTCTCCCCAACGGGCGCTCAGTACCAGCACTGGCCCCTTGAGCCCCACCGGCTTCTTCCTCGGGGCTTTGGTGAGTTGCCCTGATATCCGGACGTCATGGCTTTACAGGAACGACATCCTGAATTTTATCCGTGCTGTTTTTCTGTTTAAGACTGAGAATCTTTAAGGGGTACTAATACAATTTCCTAGGCAGGAAGCCTGGAGACACATAGGTGACGCGTCTCTATTAATTTTGGCTCAGATTGAAAACAAGATGACATATGGCCTGAACACACTGATTGTTAGTGAAATGAGAGACTGAGCCTGCTCAGTTCTGAAGAAAAGGGACACCTGCTCCTTCCGGCCACAAGGCGTTCTCCGCTGACGGAGAACCTAGCGGCAGTGTCTGAGGATCAAGCCTCGTGACGCGTAGCGCGGTCCCACAGGGGATCCCACGGCAACCATGAAGTCAGTTCTGCCCACCAGGGGGCATGAAGAAAGGCTGATGGCCTGGTGCCCCGAGCACCCACGGCAGTTTGAGGCTGTTGGAGGGAGAAACCGAGACATTAAGACAGTCAAACTGACCCCAGGGTTACTCCTCGAGAAGCTAGACTCAGAAGCAGCACACGCCCAGTCCACCACGCTGCCCTCAGAAAACTGCTCCGGTCCAACCTCGTATCTGAGTCAGGCCATCAAATTACCAATGGGAGACCGTGCCTCGAAGGCCTGTGGTGACGCCAGCTGGGCTTGCATGTGATACCTATGGAACTGACACCTGCAAGTATTTTACCAAATGGGAGAATCTGACCAAAGATAACTTGTCCCTGAGACCGCCAAAATGGGGTTCTTTTGATTTACCTAAATTGGTTTAGTTGCACGTTCCATTAGAAAAAGCCGGCTATAAAATCAACCAGAATGGGAGGCCTATTTTAATTGGAACCTAGAAGCCTCGAAACAAGGAAAGGATAACATGGCTTCCCTGCAGGAAACAAAAATGATTAGAAACGGTGGGTAAGGTAGAGAAAGCCTCAGAAGCCACTGCTTCTCCTCCTCCCCGGCCTCCACCTCCGTCTCCACCTTCCTCATATCCTCTTCTCTCTGAGCTTCCCTGCCCTGACCTTCCTGCTCCCCCTCCTCCAGCACCATAAGAAAAACACACTGAATCCGAGAGAGATGAAAGCAACACCAAGGGAACAGCGGCTCCCTTTAAGGAGACACCCACGAGCCGAGGGGGTCCTGCTCTATGCACACCGCTTGGATTAGGGCAGGACTGAGGAATTTGACTAAGGATTTTTCCAGATCCCTTACAAGATCCTTTAGCTTTTGCTAAGGACTTTGATCTTACAGTAAGAACTCACAGGCCTGGATATTCAGACTCATACCAGCTCGTACCTTTACTAGTCTCTGAAAGTAAAGCAAAGGAATGGCTCTGAGACATCTACTGGAAGGCCACCTCTGGGGGATTTTCATAAGCATAAGGCTGCATGTCGCCAGAGATGTGGAGAAACTGCTTACAACTTACACCAGGCTGTTCCGAAAATCTTCCCACATGAAAGAGACTGCGCATGGGACGTCCCTGCTGGCGCTGTGGTTAAGACTCTGCACTCCCAGTGCAGGGGGCCTGGGTTCCATCCCTGGTCGGGGAACTAGGTCCCACGTGCCACAACTAAAGATCCCGCATGATGCAACAAAGAGCCGGTGCAGCCAAATAAACAATGAAAACAATTTTTTAACTTAAAAAGAAAATAGATTGGGCACAGGTTCATCAGGGCAAACAGAGGCCAGGAGAAACTACTTTTGATTATTTTGAAAGATTTGAAAAGACATTCAAACAACACTCTGGCGTGGGTCCAGGAGAGTTCTCTAAACCATCAGAATGATCCAGTATTCAATTCCATTTTTGTAGAAGGGTTAGATGAAGAACTGGCACGACTGGTGAAAAGACAACGAACTTGACTGGGCCGCTGTGCACACTCATGCCCTTTCACGACAGCTGATGGTCTTTCTAAAACCTCACAGGAAGGAGAGGAGGAAAACGCTGCCAGGATTGTGGCTGTGTGGCTACAGCAGTTTGGCGGCCCTACGAGACTCACCTGCCCGAATTCCAGCCAGGCTCGGAAGCACCGCACCTGCTTTTACTGAGAAATACCCAGATATTTAGAAAGGGATTGCCACAGATTCCAGACTTAGAACAAGGTGAAATTTAAAAGTAATAGGGGTACTCCGAGGATTACAAGGGGGAACTTCCCCTCCTCCTCACAAATACCTTAGGGGAAACTGAAATAACTATTGGAGGGGAAACCTCTAAGGCCCTGTGGACACAGGCTACATTCCCTGTCCTTAACCCTGCCCTGATTCACGGCCCTCTCCCTCGGGGTAAACAACCGATTCCAATGGTAGGGGTTCCAAATTTTCCTATGCAGATTTTTTTAATCAGGACCAATAACTTTGCAGCTAGAAACTATCACAGAAAGACATGTATTCCTTTTGGTGAAATGTGCTGCAATTCCTCTGACTGGACGAGACCTTTCAGAGGCATGTAATGCCCGTATTGCCTTTTCACCTAAAGGTGAAATGATTTTAGATTTAGAAGATGCAGATCAGAACATAATTACTGAAAAATTAATGGTTATGAAAATAAAAATTCAGACAAATCAAGAGGAAACGAATGATCTGCTATTACAGGACAGCTGCATGTAAATCAGAGGAGTTAGAACACACCCTCACACCATGCACAAAAATAAACTCAACACAGCATAAGACAGGACTTCCCTGGTGGCGCAGTGGTTAAGAACCTGCCTAACAATACAGGGGACACAGGTTCGAGCCCTGGTCTGGGAAGATCCCACATGCCTCGGAGCAACTAAACCCGTGAGCCACAACTACTGAGCCTGCGCTCCACAACAAGAGAAGCCACCGCAATGAGACGCCTACGCATCACAACGAAGAGTAGCCCCTGCTCTCTGCAACTAGAGAAAGCCCTTGCGCAGCAACGAAGACCCAACACAGCCAAAAACTAAACTTTTTTAAAAATTGCATAAAACATGACACCATAAAACCCCAAGAGAACACAGGCAAAACATTCTCTGACATAAGTCGTACCAACATTGTCCTGTCAGTCTCCCAAGGCAATAGAAATAAAAACAAAAATAAACGGGACCTAATCAAACTTACAAGCTTTTGCACAGCAAAGGAAACCATAAACAAGACAAAAAGACAACCTACAGCTAGGGAGAAAATATCTACAAATGATGTAACCAACAAGGGTTTAATCTCCAAAATATATTGGGTTGGCCAAAAAGTTTGTTCGGGTTTCTTTCCATACTATCTTATTGGCCAACCCAATACAAGCAGCTCATACAACTCAACAACAACAACAAAAACCCAATTGAAAAATGGGCAGAAGACCTTAAGAGACATTTCTCCAAAGAAGACGGATGGCCAATAGGCACATGAAAAGATGCTCAGTATCACTAATTATTAGAGAAATGCAAATCAAAACTACAATGAGGTATCACCTCACACTGGTCAGAATGGCCATCATTAAAAAGTCTACAGATAAAAAATGTGGAGAAAAGGGAACCCTCCTATGCTGTTGGTGGGAATGTAAGTTGGTGCAGCCACTATGGAAAATAGTATAGAGATTCCTCAGAAAACTAAAAACAGAATTACCATATGACCCAGCAATCCCACTCCTGGGCATGTATCCAGACACTCTAATTCAAAAAGACACATGCACCCCTATGTTCATAGCAGCACTATTCACAGTAGCCAAGACACGGAGACAACCTAAATGTCCATCGACAGAGGAAAGGATAAAGAAGATGTGGTGCAGATACACAATGGAATATTACTCAGCCATAAAAAAAGAACAAAATAACGCCATTTGCAGCAACACGGATGCAACCAGAGATGATCATACTAAGTGAAGTAAGTCAGACACCATATGATGTCACTTATATGTGGAGTCTAAAATATGGTACACATGAACTTCTCTATGAAACAGAAATGGACTCACAGAGAACAGACTTGTGGTTTTCAAGGGGGCAGGGGTGTGGGAGAGGGATGGACTGGGAGTTTGGGGTTAGCAGATGCAAACTATTACATTTAGAATGGATAAACAACAAGGTCCTACTGTACAGCACAGGGAACCATATCCAGTCTCCTGAGATAAACCAGAATGGAAAAGAATATTTTAAAAAGAATGGACTTGTCTGAGTCCGGTATACTGCAAGACCGTTTATGTCCAAATGGAGAACAAAATGGCCAGCTTGTAATAATATTCACATCTAGCTGTGAACATCAGAGCAGTTCCAGATACCAGATGCTAATTTTATCTTTCTCATTAATAACAAGCCTTCATTTTCTTACCACCATGATGTGAGAACAACTAAGGAGGGTCACGTCACCAGCCATCACAAGTTACCACTGTAGCCGCTGTCTGTTGGACGCAAGTCACCAGCGGCGGGCAGTGGTAACCCATTGGTTTCGATCACTATATATGTTACAGTGGGTTGTTATTTGCATTCTGTTGATGGGCGATTATTTTTTCTTTAAAAAAGTAATTTTCATATTCCCACTTTATAAGCAATGTATTTTGATCATTACACATCTGGAAAATATAAACAATGGATAATAAAAATCATCTCAATTCCACCATATTGAGAATTGTTAATATTTTCATGTGCACAGCAACTCAAAAATTAGTGGTGGCCCAACTATGGAGTTTGTAACTTGGTTTGAAAGGGGATCCTCTAGGAAAAACTCCTGCTCACGATGAAGTGGTAGACTAGCTACTTTCTTCCGTGTTTATACATGTGTGTGTATGCATGTTCACAAGTTTTCAGCAAAGTATTATCTACAGAGTTGAATAAACTTTCACCAAGTGAACATACCCGTGTAATCACCATGTAGATCAAGATATAATACAGTACATTCCCAGGAATATGCTTTATGCCTCTTCCCAGTCCCTCCATCACAGCCTTCTAGCCTTCCACAAATGTAACCCTAATCTGACTTCCAATGCTATAGACGTGTCTTTCCTGCTTCTAATTCCATATAAAGGTATTGTCTGTGAATAATGACTGTTTTATTTCTCATGGGCAAATCATTAAACTTTAATTAAAAAAAAAAAAGAAGAATGTATACGGACTTCCCTGGTGGTCCAGTGGTTAGGAATCCACCCTCCAATGCAGGGGATGCAGGTTTGATCCCTGGTTGGGGAACTAAGATCCCACATGCCATAGGGCAACTACGCCCATGTGCTGCAACTACGCAGCACACAAGACACAACTAGAGAGCCCACATGCCGCAACTACAGAGCCCATGCACTCTGGAGCCTGCACACTGCAGTGAAGACCTCACATGCCACAACTAAGACCTGATGCAGACAAACATAAGTAAATAAATATTTAAAAAGTAAAGCACAGGGACTTCCTAGGTGGCACAGTGGGTAAGAATCCACCTGCCAATACAGGGGACACGGGTTCAATCCCTGCCCCAGGAAGATCCCACATGCCGTGGAGCAACTAAGCCCGTGCGCCACAACTATTGAGCCTGTGCGCCACAACTGTTGAGCCCATGTGCCTCAACTACAGAAGCCCATGCGCCTAGAGCCCATGCTCTGCAATGAGAGGCCACCACAATAAGTAGCTCCCGCTCGCCTTAACTAGAGAAAGCCTGTGTGCAGCAACAAAGAACCAACACAGCCAATAAAATAATTTATAAATAAATTTATAAAAAAAAAAGGGTAAAGCACAATGCTTACAGTTTAAAAAAATAAAAAGAAGGTATACATGTGTAAAACTGCCACTTTGCTGTAAAGCAGAGATTGGCACAACACTGTAAATCGACTATACTTCAATTAAAAAAATCAAATGATTTGCTATTACAAGTGCCTATGGAATTACAGTCATCTTCCTCAGATATGGGGAAAATGTAAACGGCGGCTCCTATTAAAGTAACTGGGGATAACTCCAAGCCTCTACCTAATATCCAGCAATACCCACCCAGACCAGAGGCAGTAAATGGAATAAGACCTATAATCCAGGCCTTCCTTAAGAAAGAACTTCTAAGTCCTTGCAGCAGTCCTTGCAATACTCCCAGTTTACCAGTAAGAAAACCAAAAAGAAAAGGCTGCAGGTTTGTTCAGGACCTGAGAGCTGTAAATGACACTGTGAGTCCTCACCACCCTGGGTTCTGAATCCTCCCTCGCTGCTCAACCATCCCGGCAGACACCTGCTATTTCCCAGCAGTCGAGCTATGAAGCGCACTCTTTAGTATTCCAGGAGAAAAAGAAAGCCACCAGCTCTTCGCCTTTACACAGGAAGATCGCCAGTCTGCGTGGACAATCGTGCCACAAGGCTGCACCCAGAGCCCTGCTTATTTTCTCAAATACTTAAAGCCGATTTGGCTGACATACACACTTTCCTCATGGCTGTGCTCTGGTTCAGTACGTAGATGACTTACTTTTGAGTCTAGAACTGGACAGGATCGCCAAAGAGGCACGACCTTCTTATTGCAGCAGTTAGCCTGTAAGGGGCATAAGGTCCAAAGACAAACTACAGTTGTGCTCACGGACTGTGCAATGTTTAGGTCATTTAATATCTAAGGACGGGGACTTCCCTGGTGGCGCACTGGTTATAATCTGCCTGTCAATGCAGGGGACACGGGTTCGAGCCCTGGGCTGGGAAGATCCCACATGCCACGGAGCTACTAAGCCCGTGAGCCACAACTACTGAAGCCTGCACATCTAAAGCCCATGCTCCACAACAAGAGAAGCCACTGCAGTGAGAAGGCTGCGCACCACAACAAAGAGTAGCCCCCACTCGCCACAACTAGAGAAAGCCCACGTGCAGCAACAAAGACCCAACACAGCCAAGAAATAAATAAATAAATAATTTATTTAAAAAAAAAAAAAAAACCTTCTGTTGGCTGCACTGTCTTATTAGCACTTTCTGTTCAAGGATACTGTCTCCCCAGTCACTGCTGTGCAGATGTGAACATGTTACATCAGTTCATCTGTAACTGCAGTGCGAGCAAAAATGGATGCCCCACTTGCAATTTGCATGAAAGAAGAGCCACGTGCAGTGATTTGTTTTTTTGTGGTCTGAGGGTGTGCACATTCACACACATCTGCCCACACTGTCGACACTCTGCAAAAATTTGGTTTTGAGGTGTTAAGTCATCTTCGCTATAGTCCTGATCTCACTCCATCGGACTTTCACCTGTTTGGTCCCCTGAAAGCAGCCCTACGAGGACGAAGATTCACTTCTGATGAAGTGAAGGCAGAGGTGCATTCATGGCTCACAGCTCAGCCTAAAACATTTTTTAATAAGGGAATACGAAAGCTTGTTGACAGATGGACACAGTGTATTGAAAAGCAAGGAGATTATGTTGAAAAATGATGTATTTGTCTTTTCTAAAAGTTAATTAAAATAAATTCTACAGCCACAGTGTGGTTAATTTTTGGCTCATGTTCATAATTACTGGATAACCTATGCATTTAGATGAAGGTATATATGAACCGGTGCTGCTTAAAGGTCATACTCCACATTACTGTCAGGGACTCACAAAGCACTTAAAGAAAATGAAAAATTAGCAACTTACTCCTTCCACAGTGAGCTCCCAGGAGACGAAGACGTGAAGGACCACGGGTTACAGCCTGGAGATTCTGTCGATTGGAAAAGACATCAAATAAAGGACTCCCTACCGCCATGTTGGAAAGGACCATACCAGGTACTCTTTACAAATCCCTGTGCAGTGAAACTTAAAGGACTAAGCTCTTAGATTCACATTTCTCACCTCAAAAGGACCTCCCCTCCTGAACGGAGTGCAACTCCTATTTCTGACACCCCACTTCAACTAACTAAGAGAGGCCCCACCAAATCAGGATGAAAAGAACACGACAGCAGGGAACACGGGTTCGAGCCCTGGTACGGGAAGATCCCACATGCCTTGGAGCAACCAAGCCTGGGAGCCGCAGCTACTAAGCCTGCGCTCTAGAGCCCTTGAGCCACAACTATTGAGCCCACATGCCACAACTACTGAAGCCCTCACCCCTAGAGCCCGTGCTCTGCAACAAGAGAAGCCACCACAGTGAGAAGCCCATGCACTGCAACAAAGAGTAGCCCCAGCTTGCCACAACTAGAGAAAGCCCATGTGCAGCAACGAAGACCCAAAGCAGCCAATAAATAAAGAACAAATTAATTAATTAATTAAAAAGGAAGGGTAAAGAAAATGTATATATTGATCTCTAACCCCTGTTCCTGGCACAGAGCTCTTAAAACCCTTGTAAATTCCTAAGTGATAAGAGCACCAGGAGCATCTTTTATTCTATCGAGGTGCCTGGGTGGGCTCCTGGATGGGGCTGTCACCAGAAAGACCACCCCACGGTTAGATGTGTGAGACTTTTAGCCCCACCCCCATCCTCCAGAGAGCGGTGAGGGGCTGGAAATGGAGTGAATAAGTGATCACGCCTGTGTGAAGAAGCCTCCGTAAAAACCCCAATAGCAGGGGGTTCTGAGAGCTTCCAGGTGGACACAGCCACACCGAGAAAGCCCATGTACAGCAACGAAGACCCAACTCAGCCAATAAATAAATAAATGAGTTGATTAAAAAAATAAAATAAAATGGGGGGACAGTCCTATGGGACTGAGCCCTTAACCTGTGGGGTCTGACACTCTCCACCAGGTCTGACACTGTCTCCAGGTGGACAGTGTCAGAACTGAGTTGGGTTGTAGGACACCTGGTCCGTGTCACAGAATTGCTGGGTCCAGGAAACTCCTACATCTCCAGTGACCAGTATCGGAAGTAAAATGTTCTGTGTAAAAGAGAAAGCGAGCAGGGGGGTGGGGTGGGGTGGGGGCTGTAGTTTGTTCCAACACGATCTCTAATGAAGGACAGAAAATCATCTTTTTTGGCTGCACTGCTCAGCTTGCAGGACCTTAGTTTCCCAACCAGGGATTGAACCCAGGCCCCCTGTAATGGAGGCATGGAGTCCTAACCACCAGACTGCCAGGGAAGTCCCTAAAATGATCTTAATGGGAAAATTATAAAGTGTTACCGAATGACATCAAAGTAGAAAGAGCGCGTGTTCTCAGAAAGGAGACGCAATGCCATCACCAAAGCAACTCTCCCAGAAAGATGCAGAGTTTTAATAAAATTCCACTTTATCCAAAACCAGGTTGGGTTTTTTTGGTTTTCTTCTGAAAAACTACTTCTAAAAACTGAAATGAGAGGCAAATGTCTAATAGCCAAGTTTCCTACAAAAACAAGGTGGAAGAACTTTCCCTAAAACACATCAAAGCATTGAGGTCCTAACAGTAGTCGGGACGGTAAAGTATTAGCAGGAGGAGGGGCTCACAGACCCGGGGGGAAGAGTGGAAATGGGCCAGGAGCCTCCTGCAGTGCAGGCATGGTCCCGCAGTGGAAATGATGGACACCCATACCCACGGGACCATTACAAATGGGGGGAGGGACAGCGTCCTTCACATTAACTTCATATAAAATAATCCATCTAATGCAGATTTTGGGGTTTTTTTTGGCCGAGATCCGAAGCATGAGGGATCCTAGGTTCCCAACCAGGGATGGAACCCACGCCCCCTGCAGTGGAGGCAGGGGGTCTTAAGCCCTTGACCACCAGGGAAGTACTTCCAGAAGTTAAAGTCGTCCAGTGGTTAAGACTTACCCTTCCAAAGCAGGGGGTGCAGGTTCCAACCTTGGTCGCAGAGCTAAGATTGCATAGGCCTCTTGGCCAAAAAACCAAAACATAAAACAGAAGCAAAATGGTCCGCATCAGGGACTTCACTGGTGGTCCAGTGGTTAAGACTCCCCACTCCCAACGCAGGGGGCCCAGGTTCAATCCCTGGTCAGAGAACTAGATTCTGCATGCCGCAACTAAGACTCAGTGCAGTCAAATAAATAAACATATTTTTTTTAAAAAGGGACAAAGTGAGAGAGTAGCATTGACATAGATACACTACCAAACGTAAAATAGATAATTGGGAAGCTGCTGCATAACACAGGGAGATCAACTCGATGATGGGTGATGACTTAGAGGGGTGGGATAGGGAAGGTAGGAAGGAGTCGCAGGAGGGAGGGGATATGGGGATATATGTGTAAATACAGCTGATTCACTTTGTTGTACAGCAAAAACTGGCACAACAGTGTAAAACAATTATATTCCGATAAAGAACTTAAAAAAAAGAATGGAAAAGATATAAAAAGAACATAAAGAAAGAAAGAAGTTAAAGTCAAGTGTCCCACGACTTCTGAGTACAGATTTTTCCTATATAAGGAAAATAAAAAAGAAGCTACAAAGGAAGATATTTTCACCAGAATAAAGGGGATGAGAAAAGAAACCCCACTGGGCAAGAAAACATTGGCAGTACCTGCAAACGAGAAAGGATGCATGCCCAGCACATCTAAAGAAAACGTAAGAAATTAATAAACATAGAAATACACATATCACACAGAAGATGAACCACCACACTCTCAGCTGATGAGAATCCTATGTGACCGAGAAGAGACCCTGGCTCCCAACTAGAGATGAACAAACCTTTTTTGAGGTCACCCAGCGATGGTGACCACAGGGAAGAAATAAACAGGCGGGCAAGAGTACACTCCAGACGCGACCAGCATTTCCTGAGTAAATTTTAACTTATCCATAAGCTATGACGACACGATTTTTCTCTGAAGTGTAGAAGCTCAAGTTACATCTCACACTTGGAGATAAAAACAAAAATGACTGTCATAGCATTGCTAACTAAGAAAATAAACTTGGGGGTGAGGGGGTACTTCCCTGGTGGTCCAGTGGTAAAGAATCCACCTTCCAATGCAGGGGACGAGGGTTCGATCCCTGATCGGGGACCTAAGATTCCACATTCCTCAGGGCAACTAAGCCTGTGTGCTGCAACTACTGAGCACACGAGCCACAAGTAGATACCTGCGTGCTGCAGCTACAGAGCCCATGCACTCTGGAGCCTGCACACTGCAATGAAGATCCCATATGCCATGGGGCAGCTAAGCCCGTGTGCCACAACTAGAGAGAAGCCTGCGAGCGCCACAACTAAGATCCCTTGTGCTGCAACGAAGATCCCCCGTACCATAGCTAAGACCCAACGCAGCCAAAAAATAAAAAATAAATTAATTTTTAAAAAAATGTTAATTTAAAAAAAACACTCAGGGAATTCCCTGACAACCCAGTGGTTAGGGCTCCTCGATTCTACTGCAGGGGGCCCGGGAACTAAGATCCCACAAGCCGCAGTGCAGCCAAAAAAAAAAAAAAAAACAAACACTTGGAAGAACCCAGGCCTCAAAGGCACTGGAACGCATGCATCAATGGGGAGAGCTGAGCCTCAGACACCAGCACGTGTGAAACAGACTGGGGCTGAGAGACCCCAGAGAAACGTCTGTGTGACATTACTAGTGACTTACGAACTAACGTTCACTTATTGGAAACTGAAGGGGTAAAATCAGACGACACACTGCTTGGTGAAAAGAGACGGTAAAGGTACGAATAATGACAAAGAACCCGGGACAGAGGTCACCCTGGCAGCAGGAGGGAGAGACATGGGAGATGCCAACAGGAGCCAGGGCCTCCCTGTACGCCTGGGGGATGAGTCCACAGGTGTTTAAATGGTTATTATTAATGTTATTATTCATGTTGCAGCAAAACGGAAATGAGCAAATGGTCTTAGGCACATACCAGCCAAACAGGCCTGAAAGAGTTACGCAATCTTGGTTATTCCTTAGCTGTTACTACTAGGAACCTGTAGCTGGACGTGTCCTGCACAAAGCGGACGAAGCTGTAGCTGGACGTGTCCTGCACAAAGCAGATGAACCTGTAGCTGGACGTGTCCTGCACAAAGCGGACGAAGCTGTAGCTGGACCTGTCCTGCACAAAGCGGATTCCTCTCTGACACCACGTGAATCCCACTCTGCACCTGGCATTCTTCTCCCCCCACACTACCTTGTGGCACTCTTCATTTCAGAAAGGAGGTCACAGGCCCATAACTTTAGGGACACCAGACCCGGTTGCCAGGCTGCCTAACACCAGCTGTGACGGTTTTGAAATAGTGCAAAGACGTTCTCACTACCCTCTCGAGGGGGCCACAGTTCTTGAGGCACTAGCCTAGTGTGTTTCCCCCACCACCACCACCATTTGCCTGGCAAAGAATACAGCCATTCTTGCGTTTCCTCCAAAATCTCAGTCTCCGTCTTTCTGTTCAGCATTTGTGCACAGGGAGCTAAGGTTATTCTGGCATCATTAGCTTAATGCAGAAGTCACACGATCTAAGAAGAACCCCAGGACACACAAGGTACACCTCAGAGAGGACACACCGCCCCCAGGACTCCTGGAGATGGGTCCCCTCCCCCATGCTTGTGCCACCAACAGCTCCTTCTGTGATGGTGCTAGGATGTGGAGGCCACCTGCATGGGATGAGTGGGGCACCTTCCTCCACCTCCTCACAGGCTCGGCTGGTCCCCGTCCCAGGTGATGCACCTGCTTCGAGCACCGTGGGTCACTGACAGGAGACAGACCCCGGCCTCAGGGTGTACATGAGAACCTGCAGGACCCCTGCTTCCTCCTGTGTTCAGGGGTGACGGGGCAGGGAGCTTCCAGGGCACGTTCATAGGTTCTGTAACAAAATACTTACGGCTGATCCCTGTCAGGAGACAGGCGTCAGTTCACTGACACCCTCGTGATAAGACATGGCTTGTGCGTTCCGCAGACTGCAAACGGCTCGCTCTCACGGGTCACCTTGGACAGAACGGTCATCCATCCGCCTCCCGTGTGTCACCAGGAACCGGGACGGGACCAGAGCGGCACCGGCCCTGCACCTGGTAGGGAAGAGTCACCACCGTGTCCGTGAACACACGAGCCCATCTCTCCGCGCAGCTCCCTGTCACGCGGGGGCCCTCCTGCGTGTCCCCCACCACGGCGATGGGAGACGGGGCACTCCCGAGACCCCTCCGCAGCCGCGTTCCCGGGCTCAGCCCCGCACAGCCCGCGTCCAGACAGCACGCCCCGCAGCAGGAGGCAGGGACGCCCCGACGAACGCGCTGCTCCGGGTGGACGGGAAGCGGGACAGGACGCCTCACCCCGCCCCTGCCGGACACCGAGGCCGCGGTGAGGGCAGCCCGGCGGGGCCAGGCCGGGGCCCCGGCAGCCAGCCCGACGCGCCCCTCGGGTCGCGTCCTCCCTCCGACCCCGCCGCGCAGAGGACTCGGGGAGGGACCCCGCCCGGGGCGGAGGGCTTCCTGGGGTGCGCACGGGGGGCAGCGGGGACCCGTCGGCGTCCAGCGGGCTCCTGCCGGTTCGCACCAGCCCCTCCTGGTCTCCGGCCCCGGCCGGGCACGCCCCACCCCGGCCTCGCTCCGGGCTCTCCGCGGCGTCCTCCCAGCGGCCCCGCGACCTGCGCAGGTGAGAGCGATGCGGCCAGCGCCCCGGGGGCGGCGCCGGGCAGGTGCGCACGAGCCGGGCGTGCGCACGAGCGCGGCCGAGGTTTAAGAGCCAAGGCCTTCCTCGCGGGCCGAAATTGCTCCGGCCCCAGGCTTTAATTGGACGCTGCTCCCAGGGCCCGCGCTCTGATTGGACGGAGTTCCGGGACTCCACACCCTGATTGGCGGGTTTCCAAATCCTCCTCTGACCCTTGATTGGGCAGCTCCCCAGCCCCTACGTCCCAGCGCGAGGTTTGTCCTCTGGGCCCCGCCCCCGCCGCCCCTAATTGGACAACATCACAGCCCAGGACGTGCCGGCGATGTCACGTGACCTAGCCGGGCGGAAGTCCGTGTTGCCAACTTCAGACCGTGCCTACTCGGCTTACTTCCCGGGACCTAGAACCGCCAGCCAGGGTTGTGGCTCCCAGCAGAAAGCCCTCCTGGTACAGCGGACTCGTCGTCCTCCCAGCAGCTCGGCGGTTCCTCCTTGTGCTCCTCCTGGACCGGGATGTCCTGACCCCGTTTCCTTGTAGAGCGCCCCATATCCGGAGCCGGGGCCGGGAATACTAGAATGGGACGGGGCGGGGGGACCTGGTGACCTCCGGGATCAGGTGCCCTTTGTTTAAGAGCAGAAATGCTCACTGACGTCACTACGTGCAACGAAGGGTCAGGCTGTGTCCCGCAGGTGACCTTTGACAAGGAGAGGGCCCGCCCTCCGTCCCCATCTCTGGGTCTGGAGGTCAGTAGCCCGTAGCCCAGGGGACCTTTATTCGTCCTTTTCCCCGTGGGAAGTCAGACCCCTGAGGCCCCGGACTCCGTGCAGGACTGGTCTCAGCACAGACACAGGTGTGAGAGGCCACCGTCCTCAGGTGCGCATGCTACACTGCAGGGACATTCATGTCAGATCAGGCTTTAATCAGACCATGTGAAATTTGAAACGTTAAAAGCTGTGTTTCCTTTTTCATATGATAGAATGATGGTTACACAGGTGTGCGACATTCAAAAAAACAATGAGTTTTATACTTAAAAGAGAGAATGTTATGGTATGTGAATTATATCGCCATTGAGGGGGAAAAAAAGCTGTAATAGCCATGATAACGCTACCTCCTGGTCGTCACTAAAATGTTTTGTTCCTAGATTTACCTATTCTGAGTAAATCATACCATATTGGCCTTTTCTGCCTGCGTTTTTTCTCAGCATGTTTTCAAGTTTCATTCATCCACTGATGTTTCACTTTTTCGCCTTTTTTTTTTTTTTGGTTGTGTTGGGTCTTCCTTGCGGTGCACAGGCTTCTCAGTGTGGTGCCTTCTGTTGCAGAGCACGGGCTGTAGGCGTGCAGGCTTCAGTAGTTGCAGCACACAGGCTCAGTAGTTGTGGCACGTGGGCTCAGTAGTTTTGGTGCACGGGCTTAGTTGCTCCGAGGCATGTGGGATCTTCCCGGGCCAGGGATCAAACCCGTGTCCCCTGCACTGGCAGGCGGATTCTTAACCACTGCGCCACCAGGGAAGTCCCATTGCAACCAGCATTCATGTGCATGTATTTGAGCATCTGTTGCAGTAGTCAGGAGTGGAATGGTTGGGTCATAGGGTAATTTCTATGTTTAACTTTCTGAGGAACCAAACTCTTACCCACAGTGGCTGCACCATTTTACATTCCCACCAGCAGTGTACAGGGTTCTAATTTCTCCATATCCTTGACAACACCTGTTTTATTCTACGCATCCTAGTAGGGTCAAAGTGGTTATCTAATGTTTTGCATTTCCCTGATAATTAGTGATGTGAAGAATATTTTCATCTGTGTATTGGCCATTAGTATATTATCCTTGGAGAAATGTCTATTAATTCCTTTGCCCATTTTTTAACAGTTGTTTGCATTTTTGTGATTGACATGTTAGGCTTTTTCATGTGCTCTGGACAATAAAACCTTATCACATTTATGATTTACAAATATGTTCTATTCTGTGGGGATGTTTTTTCACAGTGTCCTTTGGTGCATAAAAGACTTTAATTTTGATGAAGTCCAGCTTACGTATTTTTTCTTGTGTTGCTTGTGCCTTTGGTGTCATATTAAGAAATCATTATGTACCACAATGTTCATTTCAGCACCATTTACAATAGCCAGGACATGAGAGCAACCTAAATGGCCCATCAACAGACAAATGGATAAAGAAGATGTGGCACACATATACAATGGAATATTACTCAGCCATGAAAAGGAATGAAATTGAGTTATTTGTAGTGAGATGGATGGACCTAGAGTCTGTCATACAGAGTGAAGTAAGCCAAAAAGAGAAAAACAAGTATTGTATGCTAACTCATATATATGGAATCTAAAAAAAATGGTGCTGATGAACCCAGTGACAGGGCAAGAATAAAGATGCAGATGTAGAGGATGGACTTGAGGACACAGGGTGCAGGGCAAAGGGGAAGCTGGGACGAAGGGAGAGAGTAGCATTGACATATATACACTACCAAATGTAAAACAGATAGCTAGTGGGAACCTGCTGCATAACATAGGGAGATCAACTTGATGATGGGTGATGACTTAGAGGGGTGGTATAGGGAGGGTGGGAAGGAGTCGCGGGAGGGAGGGGATATGGGGATATATGTATAAATACAGCTGATTCACTTTGTTGTACAGCAAAAACTGCCACATCAGTGTAAAGCAATTATACTCCAATAAAGAGCTGAAAAAAAAAAAAAGAAATCATTATGAAATCCAAGTTCATGAAGATTTATCCCTGTGTTTCCTTCATTCACTGGGTTACCCAGGACAGCCTGTGGGTGGGGATGGGATTCGCAGCAGACACTTTCAACTCCTGGAACTGGAAAGAAGCTCCTGGTAAAGTGTCCCTGGATAAGTTTTTTTTTTTAATTAATTCATTTACTTATTGGCTGCATTGGGTCTCCGTTGCTGCGTGCAGGTTTTCTCTAGTTGCGGTGAGTGGGGGCTTCTCTTGTTGCGGAGCACGGGCTCTAAGCATGTGGGATTCAGTAGTTGCAGCATGTGAGCTCAGTAGTTGTGGCTTGCAGGCTCTAGAGTGCCGGCTCAGTAGTTGTGGCGCATAGGCGTCATTGCTCCGAGGCATATGGGATCTTCTTGGACCAGGGCTCGAACCTGTGTCCCCTGCATTGGCAGGCGGATTCCTAACCACTGTGCCACCAGGGAAGTCCCCAGACAAGTTTTTAATGTGAAAGCCCATGAAGTTTAAGTATATCACTCTTTTAAATGGTAATGGTCCATTCCTATGGGAACATACTTTACTTTCATATTTTCAAAATTAAGCTACCAATGTAAGTTTTTAATGCTTGATCATTTTAAGCTAACCACCCAACGTTGTTTAGAAAAACACTGCTACTATTAAACATTTGTTCTTATTTGTGAAGTTCTAAGAAACACTGATTATGGAAATAAGGGATTTTATGAAGATACTGTAGCCATTTGTGAAGAAATGACATCACGGTGACACTGCTCTCTACTTTCTTCAAACATGCTGTATCTTTCCATTTATTTAGTTTGATGTCATTCAATGTAATCCTACATTTTTACATTAGGTTTGGTCTTTCATTAGACTCATTTTGACATGAGTGTCACTTCTACTTTTGGGCACACTACCTTTTAAATTAAATCCTCAACCTCTTCTCCCTAGTGATTAGAAATGTAATGACGGGAACTTCCCTGGTGGTCCAGTGGTAAAGAATCGGCCTTACAACGCAGGGGATGCAGGTTCGATCCCTGGTCAAAGAACTAAGATCCCATGTGCTACAGGGCAACTAAGCCCGTGTGCCACAACTACTGAGCTTGTGTGCCTCAACCAGAGAGCCTGCATGCTGCAAACTACAGAGCCCACACACCCTGGAGCCTGTGCGCCACAACTATAGAAGAGAAAACCATGGGCCAGAACTAGAGAGAAGCCTGCATGTTGCAGCACACAGCCCATGGGCCACAACTAAGACCCAACACAGCCAAAAAAAAATAAACAAATAAATAAATAATAAATCTTAAAAAAAAAAAGTGGGACATCACTGGTGGCTCAGTGCTTAAGAATCCTCCTGCCAATGCAGTGGATACTGGTTCAAGCCCTGCTCTGGGAAGATCTCATGTGCCATGGAGCAACTAAGCCTGTGTACAACTACTGAAGCCCACACAACCTAGAGCCTGAGAGCCACAACTACTGACCCCACGAGCCACAACTACTGAAGCCGGCATGCCTATAGCCCATGCTCCACAAGAGAAGCCACCCCAATGAAGAGTAGCCCCGCTTGCTACCACTAGAGAAAGCCCGCACGCAGCAACAAATACCCAACGCAGCCAGTAAATAAATAAAATTAATATATATATATAAGTAGAGCTCAATAAATGTTTTTGTTTTTTTTTTAATGGGATCTTCCTGGAACAGGGCTCGAACCCGTGTCCCCTACTTTGGCAGGTGGATTCTTAACTGCTGCACCACCTAGGAAGCCCTGTTTTTTTTAAAAAAAGAAAGAAATGTAAGTTTGCAGCCTGAAAACATGTCAGTCATCTTTTTTCCTACAGTTACCTTATACACTTGAGGTTCTATATACACAGTTGTTTCAGCTATGAAACTAAAGAAGTTATTCTTTTCTTCCTTTATAATTCTTGAACTTATTTCTCAAGTTGCCAGCTACAATATCTAGTAGACTGCTGCCAAGGGCAGGACCATGGGTATTCTTGTTTTGCGCATAATTTTATTGGACAAGTGCCCTTTTGCCAATTGACACTTCTCACCTGCTGCTTGCTAATCAGTGCTTCAGAAACAGAGGCCTGAATGAAACAGAAGCATTGATTTGAGATTTGTCAGGACTGCAGCCCAGGAGCCACAGACTCAAGAAGCACTTGAACTGGGTTTTGCCTGACAACAAAACAGAAGAGGCTTATAAAGGCAAAACAGCAAGGCCACGCTTAGTTACATAGGTTGTTTGTCAAAAATTATAATCGGATCTGGCAAGAAGCAATGGTGTTTGTTAAGCAAGGATGTGCTGGGGTCTGAAACTGCTACATAGTTCCAGAGGGGCGCTTTGACAGCATAAGGTAGAGGCTGGTGGATTTTGTTCTGAATACAACTGGTCATGTTCTTGGGTCTGGTCATGTTCAAAGAAAGCTCAAGTTAACGGTGGAGCAGGGACCTCTCCAAGACCAGATCCTCCATGGCTGCCTGACCCCATCTGTCTATGCCTGAACTAAGATTATTCCCTTATCATTACAACTTGCCTTCATTGTAAGTTATTAAGAAATTAATCGTTCATAATCGTTGACTAGTATAAAACGTTTTTCCACGTCTATTGAGAAAACTTAAGATAGCACTTTTTTTTATATAGGAAATGGTGGTACTGTGGTGAGTTACATTAATTGATATTATAGCATTTTACTAAAACATACATGAAGAAAAATGCAAAAAGGACACATTGGACAGAAATATGGTGATATAAACATCCACGACCTCACAAACTGGACAATGCACATTCGACATCCCACGTGGGTTGGCGCCCTGTGAGAAGCAACCCCCTGCCTTCCCACAGCCACCAGTATCACAGAGTTAAATTTCATTAATTCATTCAGGGAAGAAATCTTCACTCTTTATTTTCGGGGAGGGACAGGGGGAACGCACCGCATATCTTTCAGGATCTTAGTTCCCCGACCAGGGGTAGAACCCAGGCCGTTGGCAGTGAGAGCCTAAGAGTCCTAGCCATTGGACTGCCAGGGAATTCCCTTCATTCTTATGTTTTAAATATTTTTCTTGAAGTATAATTGACTTACAATATTAGCTTCATGTGTAAAACAGTGATTTGATATTTTTATACGTTACAAAATGATCACCATGGTAAGTCTAGTTACCATCTATCACCGTATGATACTTTTTATATTTTTTTTTATATTTTGGCTGTGCTGTGCGGTTTGTGGGATCTTAGCTGCCGACCAGGGATCGAACCCAGGCCCTCAGCAGTGAAAGCACCGAGTCCTAATCACTGGACCACCCAGGAATTCCCACCATATGATATTATTGACTCTATAAATGCTGTGTATCCCATCCCGTGGCTGACTCACTTACAGACTGGAAGTTTGTACCTCTTCATCTCCCTCACCTATTTCATTCATCCTCCTTACCACCCTCCACTAATGAGCACCACTTGTTTCTCTGTATCTATCAGTCGATTTCTGTTCTGTTATTTATTTATTTTTTTTGTAGGATCTTCCTAGACCAGGGCTCGAACCTGTGTCCCTTACATTGGCAGGTGGATTCTTAACCACTGCGCCACCAGGGAAGCCCCTCTGTTCTGTTATGGTTGTCCATGTTTTGTTGTTTGGATTCCACATGAGTGAAATCACACATCTGCCTTTCTCTGCCTGAGTTACTTCACTTAAAATACCCTCAAGTACCGTATGTTATCCTAAATGATAAAATTTCATGCTTTTCTATGACTAATATTCCATTTACGTACATGCCTCATCTTCTTTTTCCACTCTTCTATCGAGGGACATTGAGTTTGCTTCTGTATCTTGGCCACTGTAAATAATGCTGCAGTGAACACAGGGGTGCGTAGATATTTACTAATTATTGTTTTTGTTTTCTTCAAAAAATACCCAGAAGTGGAATTGCTGGATTGTATGGTAGTTCTATTCTTAAGAACCTCCATATTGTTTTCCATAGTGGCTGCACCAATTGATATTCCCACCAACAGTGCACTAGGGTACACTCCTCTCTGCAAGCTTCACAACACTTCTTATTGGCTGTCTTTTTGATAATAGCCATTCTGACAGGTGTCATTGCCAGGTGTTATCTCACTAAGATTACGATGTGTACCTCCCTGATTAGTGATGCTGAGCATCTTTTCATGGGTCTGTTGGCCACCTGGATGTCTTCTTTGGAAAAATGTCTACTGAGGTCTTGTGCACGTCTTTTTAAGTGGGTACTTTTTTTTTTTTTTTGATTATTGAGTTGTATGGAGTCTTTATATATTTTAGATATTAATCCCTTATCAGATATATCATTTGCATAAATCTTCTCCCATTCAGTAGGCTGCACTTTTGTTTTGTTGGTGGTTTCCTTCACTGTACAAAGGCTTTTTCGTTTGATGTAGTCACATTTGTTTATTTTTGTTGTGGTCTCCCTTACCTGAGGAGACATATCCAAAAAAATATTGTTAAGACCAGTGTCAAATAGCATCCTGCCTATGTTTTCTTTTAGGTTTTTTATAAATTTTTAATCCATTCTGAATATGTGTGTGTGTGTGTAAAGATATACACACACACACACACACACACACATGGTGTGAGAAATAAGTCCAGTTTGCTTCTCTTACATGTAGCTGTCAGTTTTCCCAACACTATTCATTGAAGAGGTTATCTTTTCCCCATTGTATCTTCTTGCGTCTTTTTTCCTGCATGAATTGACCTTATATTGTATTCATTTCTGGGCTCTCTATGCTGTTCCATTTATGTATGTGTCTGTTTTTCTGCCAGTATGGTTACTGACCTGGGTCCTTGGATTCTTTAATCAACAGAAATTGATAAGAAGCCAGACAAGAATTCCAGGCAAGGCTTTACTGGGACTCACACTGCTCATTAAATATATATGTGGTTGGGGGTCTTCCACATGGGCAGAGCCAGAAGTCAGAAAACTACGCTAGAACTCAGGCCCAGTACATTGCTATGCATCTCTGTCTCCTGATGGTACAGAGGACCCAAGAGTCATGGCTTCCTTGGGGACTTCCCTGGAAGTCCAGTGGTTAAGACCCCATGTTTCCACTGCAGGGGGCACAAGTTCAATCCCTGGTCAGGGAACTAAGATGCCACATGTCAAGTGGTATGGCCAAAATAATAACAATAAAAATGATAATAATAAAATTTTAAAAAAGAATCATGGCTTCCTCATTCTGCTTTTGAGACCTCATGCATCTTCCTCTTCTCAAGCACTTTAACTCAGAAGCACTAACAGAAGGACTGTAGATATATAGTTTCCCACCAAGATGACAACACAATTCAGTAGAACCATCTGGACAGGAGCTTTCATTCTCACACCACCAGGTGGCTCTTCTTAACTCAATGCATCATGTCCAATTTCCAACCAAAGGACTTCCCTGGTGGTCCAGTGGTTAAGCCTCCACGTTACCAATGCAGGGGGACTGGGTTCCATCCCTGGTCAGGGAACTAGATCCCACATGCTGCAACTAAGAGTTCACGTGCCACAACTAACTGATCCCACATGCTTCAACTAAGACCCAGCGCAGCCAAATAAATAAATAAATAATTTTTTAAAAAATCCCAACCAAGATCACAGACATGAACAGAGGTCAAATTATGAACATAATCAGATAAGCCTGTCATCTCCCAAGACCTTCCACAATTACTAATTTCTGGGAGGAACACACATATGGTATCCACTAGCAACAAACAACTTGGAAGACACATCTTTCAGTAATGAAGACTCAAGGAGAAGGTAAATATTGATTCAGGAGATTCCACTATCTCTAACAATGGACAAGGAAAGACATTTAATTAATGACAGCCTCATATCATGGTCACATACTAGGAACATAATGGAATGTAATGGAAGGTAAGAATCAAAAAATCTGTTCATCAAAAATTATACCAAGTTGCACATGAAAAAAACAAAATCACAAACCAAAAGTCACTTAACACCCCTAGGATCAAAGACATTCTAATGGAAATGAGACAAATTTTCTATGACTGTACAGTGATATAAACTCAGAGATAACAAAATGTTAAGTGGTAGGGATGAAGTGGATGTGGAGGGATACTTATTACCTTAAGTGTTCAGATTAGCAACATGAAGTAGAAATTAATACACTGAGATCAGTATTGAGGATAAGGCACTTACAAAAGAAAACAATTTTCCCACATCTTTCCCATTCATAAGATTGCTAGGGACTTCCCTGGCAGTCCAGTGCTTCAGACTCCATGCTTCCACTGCAGGCGGCCTGGGTTCGATCCCTAGTTGAGGAACTAAGATCCCACAAGCCCGTGGTGCAAAAAAAAAAAAAAATCCTCAACACCATTGTGCTCCCACTTACAAATTTTAAGAAAGAATGATGGCTTTCCCACTGTTCTTGGATTCAAGTTTTCCCCCAGGTGTGTCTCTTCACATGTCTTTCCAGGGGTATGAGGTAACAGTGGGCTTTTTTACACTGCTGACATTCAAACGGTTTCTCTTTACTGTGTGTGTTCAAGTGTCCTTTCAGAGATGCAATCCCTGAAGGCTTTCCCACACTGCTGACACTGATGGGGTTTCTGATCACTGTGGGTTATCATGTGTGCTCACACAGATCTTGGGAGCCCGAAGGCTTTCCCACACAGCTGACACCGAAAGGGCTTCCCTTCACTGTGTGTTCTCACATGTTCTCAAAGGGATGAGGAAGTAATGAATGCTTTCCCACATTCTGTACATTTATAGGGTTTTATTCCACTGTGTGTTTTAATGTGCCTTGTAAGAGACATGGGATGGTGGAAGGCTTTTCCACATTCCTTACACACATAAGGTTTCTCTCCAGTGTGGATCATCATGTGTTCTTGCAAGGATTTGAGATATGGGAAGGCTTTGCTGCACTGCTCACACTTCACACTCATAGGGCTTTTCTCCACTGTGTATTCTCATGTGCCCTTGAAGGGACATGCACCAAATGAAAGTTTTGCCACACTGCTTACATTCATAGGGTTTCTCTCCAGTGTGAGTTCTCACGTGCCATGCAATCTGGGAATAATAACTGAAGGATTTCCCACATACTTCACACACGTGGATTTTCTGTCCATAACGACCTTGCTCATGTTCCTGAAAAGATAATGGGCAAGTGACAGCTTTTCCAGACTTCTTATTCTCTAGAGACTGTTTGCTACTGTGACTCCTCACGCATCTCTCAGATGCTCTCCCAGCATCCTGACATTTATCAAGTTTCTCTACAATGTCTGTCCCCCCAGGAGGGCTTAGGCACAAGACACAGCTGCAGGTCTGCCCACATTCCTCACATGGATAATGTTTGTGTCTAAGGTGAGATCTTTGCTGATTCTTCTGGGAAGAATGATCCCTGGAGGCTTTTCCACACTTAGTGCATTTATGGGGCTGAATTCCACTTGGATAGCCCTTATGCACAGTAAGATCTGTAATCTGGTTCAGGGTTTCTCAACATTAATGACCTTCTTTACATTCGCAAAGACTCTCCACCAAATGGTTTCTGTTCAAAATGGGAAATACAGATTTAGGGATTAATACTTATCAGTAATTTACTAATTAATGATGTACTGATGGTTGTTAGTATTTGTGTTGACTAAGTGTTTGCCATTTGCAATCAGGTGGCATCTTTTCGGCACACTCTTCAACTGTTACAAATTGCAACAAGTTTAATGCTCTGGCTGAGGGCTCAAGTAGAACCATAATTTTCAGTGTTTTCTAGATGATGTTTCCTGATCAGTGTTGCCTACTGAATTACATTTCAGATGTTTAATATCAACATCACATTTATGAAAGTACTGTCTTGTAAAAATACTCCAAATACACAATTGTTTAGCTAGGTTTTTATTCCATTTCAAGTGAGTCTAACACTCTGATGACATACCTCCCACTTCCCCCTGCGGGAGTGCCATTCACCTCAAACACCTCTCCTGGGTTACGTGCAGATCTCGCACATTATGAAATGCCCAGTTTTTTCTAAAATCAGACCAGGAATTGTTTCTTGTGAATCTTACTACTTTCTCTTCACTGCCTAGTCCAAGCTCCAAATATCCCACAGTGCACTAAATCTACCGGTTATCACTTGAGGGCAAGAACCTGCAATAATTAGTAGCATAACTAAATCCTTGGGGAACAAACGGTGGGGAAAAGGAAAGAGACCATGTGTAGATGTCTTTTCCATAGACTGATTCAAAAATGTAAAACTAACTTTATAAGGAAGGATAGTCATGTGCATGGTTTACAGGAAATACATATATATACTTGGTCATTCTGATGAACTATATATATTTTCCAGATACATCAGGTCCTCATCCAGTTTCCTGCTCAGGAGTACCAAACCCCTTGGAATTTCCTGAGTGATAAAAGCAATGGAGGGACTTCCCCGGTGGCGCAGTGATTAAGAATCCACCTGCCAATGCAGGGGACACGGTTCTATCCCTGGTCTGGGAATATCCCACATGCTGCAAAGTAACTAAGTCTGTGAGACACAACTACTGAGCCAACGTGCTGCAGCTACGGAAATCCACAAGTCCGCGCACCTAAAGCCCACGTCCTGCAACAAGAGAAGCCCGCGCACTGCAACGAAGAGTAGCCCCCCACTCGCCACAACTAGAGAAAGCCAGAGCGCAGCAATGAAGACCGAACGCAGCCAAAAAAAAAAAAACAAACAAAAAGCAACGGAATAATATCTGGTCTCCTGTCCTCATCTCCTGATAAAGCTTCAGGGTCAGAAGGGTGAAATGAGTGTTTTGTTATTCATAACAAAGACTTTCCATCACAATTGGGTTTATATTCATTAAGATGACGGCTGGAAAACACACCAGGATGGGGGCTGGTTGCCAAAGGAGACACCATGTGATTAAAGTGTGGAACTTTCACTCCCACCCATACCCCCAGCCACAACTACAGCAGTGGGAAGTGAGGAGAGGCTGTAGGTTGAATCACTTGCCAGTGGACGATGATTCCACCAATCATGCCTAGGTAATGAATCCTTCACACAATATGAGCAGGGTTCAGAGAGCTTCTGGGTTGGAGAACACTCAGAGATGCAGGGAGAGTGGCACCTGGACAGGGTGTGGAAACTCCATGCCATCCTGACAGAGCTTCCCCTATGAATCTCTTCCATCCGGCTGTTCTTCAGTGACCTCTGTCTACGTTAAACCAGCACTGAAGTAAGTAAAATGTTCCTCTGAGTCCTGTGAGTGTAGTAGCACATTAACTGAAGCTGAGGAGGGGACGAGGGAAAGCTCTCATCCATAGCCAGTAGGCCAGAAGTCAAGGTTAATGACGGGGGCTTACAACTGGAATCTGAAGTCTAAAAGGAGGTCACTGGAATCTCCGACGTGAGCTGGTTGCTCAGAAGCACTGGCCACAGTTTGGCCTTGTGATTCAAATCTGATGTGGGGTGTGAAGATGGGGTGTGATTCTCATAGGACTGAATCCTTCACCTGTGGAACCTGTGGCAATCGCTGGACATTGAGTTGGATTCTGTGATGCCCTGCTGGTGTCCAAAAACTGTCTGTTGGTGTGTGGAGCCCGCACATGCCCACAACACGTTGCCCACATGCTCACAACATGTTGCCCACAACACGCTGGAACTGGGTCCAAACCTAATTTAACATTCAAGCCAAGAAAATCTTATGTGGATCTTGGCTTATTTGGAAGTTCTGCCACGGTAGGAAAATGGGTCAAAGTGGCAGCATGATCACAAAGAAATACTTCAAAAGAGGTGGAGACTGGGGAATTCCCTGGCGGTCCAGTGGTTAAGACAACACGCTTCTGCTGCAGGGGGCACGGGTTCAATCCCTGGTCAGGGAACTAAGATTCCACATACCCCACGGTGCAGCCAAAAAAATAATAAAATGCTGCTTCTTTAAAAAAAAAAAAAGAGAGGGACTTCCTTGGTGGCACAGTGGTTAAGAATCCGCCTGCCAATGCAGGGCACATGGGTTCGAGCCCTGGTCTGGGAGGACCCCACATGCTGTGGAGCAACTAAGCCTGTGGGCCACAACTACTGAGCTCACATGCCACAACTACTGAAGCCTGTGCCTAGAGCCCATGCTCCACAAGAGAAGCCACCACTCACCACAACTAGAGAAAGCCCACCCGCAGCAACAAAGACCCAACACACCCAAAAATGAATAAATAAATTAATAAAATAAAAAGAAAAGAAAAGAAACCGTGCACCTCAGATGGGACTTGAGCCTATGGTCTTTAAAAAAAAACAAACAGAGAGAGAGAGAGAGAGCGCGAGAGATTGAGATCTCTACTGAGATCAATATTATCGTAAAAGTAAAGTAGGAAGGAACAGGGCAAAATGCACATTCCCAAATGTTCCCTTCGTAAGAGGAGCTACAGAAAGACTTGCCAAGTGGGCAAGGATGGATGAAAACTCAAACAGGGACGCCAGGTTAGTGACAAACGTCACCTTCTCAAAGACCGAGTCATGTTCCTAACAGGTACGTCCAAACATCACTCCCTGATCCTGAAACCCGCTCCTCCTGAGAGATGTGCTCTCCCAGTGGTCACAGGTACAGAAGCCCTAGATGAAGCCTGTCTCCATGGACCAGCTGCCACTGGGAGGTCAGACAGTGTGGGGCTGCTCATGGAGAAGAGCTCCTCACAGGGAGGATGGAGGACAACCAGCCATCCATGAGACGGGCCACTTCTCTGTCCTCACATCACTAACGACGGGTGAGTGTGGGTTTAACCGCAGCAAGATTATTGGGTCAAATGTGTACTGACCGCAGTGTAACTTTCACAGGGTGAAAACCGTAGCGCTGTTCCCACTGCCCCAGGTGACACTGCAGACCATGCTCACAGTTATACAATCAGGGGCCTCGGGATTCTGATCAAGAGACATCTGTTGCCAGGGAAACACTATCTGACTCCAGGTGGGTTCTATCAAGGTGCGGACCATGCCTGCTAATTTTCAACATACTCCTATCCCTTCGTTCTAGTAAGAAAGAACACTGTGAGAAAGAACGGTTCCCTAAAGACCAAGTTCAAGGATGAAAGTGTCCTCACCCACAGAGGCCAGATTTCTGAAGCTCTCCAGCATCACATCTCTGTAGAGCTTCCTCTGAGCCGGGTCCAGCAAAGCCTACTCCTCCAGGGTGAAGTTCACAGCCACGTCCTCAAAGACCACTGAATCCTGAAACAGCCACATGTTCTATGTCAGCAAGGCTCCCTCTTCACCCGTGTGTGTGGTAGGCTGGGGAGGCCGACCCTTGGGAAGTGAACTCAATTCCTAGGATTCCCAAGCTTACGCTCTTGTGGGAAATGACCACACACAAGCCAATCAAATGCAGTTTCCTCAGGGTTGGTAAGGGCTGGAAACTGAAGCAAAGTGTGACAGCAATAATTGATAAACACACATGCACACACAATGAAAAAGAACTGTTCTTTTACCAAATATAAAATAGATAAACAGAGCCTTCCCTGGTGGTCCAGTGGTAAAGACTCTGCCTTCCAATGCAGGGGGCGTGGATTCCATCCCTGGTCTGGGAACTAAGATCCCACACGCTGTGCAGCAAGCCACAAAAAATACATAAATTTTATTTTTTTTTCTATTTATTTTTTGGCTGTGTTGGGTCTTTGTTGCTACACGTGTGATTTCTCTAGTTGTGGCGAGTGGCAGCTACTCTTCACTGAGGTGCGTGGGCTTCTCATTGCGGTGGCTTCTCTTGCTGCGGAGCACAGGCTCTGGGCGCACAGGCTTCAGTACTTGTGGCTTGTGGGCTCTAGAGAGCAGCCTCCGTAGTTGTGGCGCATGGGCTTAGTTGCTCCTCGGCATGTGGGATCTCTCTGGACCAGGGCTCGAACTCATGTCCCCTGCATTGGCAGGTGCATTCTTAACTACTGCGCCACCAGGGAAGCCCACATAAATTTTAAAAAATAAATGTGTTTTTAAAAATAGATAAACAAGGATTTACTATATAGCACAGGGAACTATATATCTTTTAATAATCTATAATGGAAAAGAATCTGAAAAAAAAATATATATATATGCATAACTGAATCACTTTGCTGCACATTTTGCTGTCTAGGCATGTAAAAGCCTGGACCAGTCCCCTTGTACCCAACAGACACAGAGGCATGACCCCCTGCCATGATGAGGTGGACGCCGAGGGCACAGGCGCAGGCCAGGGCACCTGTTGGGTAAGAGAGGGCTAGTTCCTGAGGATTCTGTCAGCCAGCAGGGCCTCTCAAGTAACATGTCATGTGCCCAGAAATCGAGTAAAATGCTCCACAAAGAAGAGCTGTAGAAGGATCTAGAGGCAATAGGGCCAAAGGTGACTTCAACACAGAGGAGAAAACACCTGATGATTATCTTTAGGACAATATGGAAGACAGCAGACCCCTGAAATACAAAGCAGGCAATTATTTTTAGAAACGAGAACTTGAATCAAAAATACATTCTGAAAATCTAAATTATAAAAAATTCCGGGAATTCCCTGGTGGCACAGTGGTTAAGAATCCGCATGCCAATGAAGGGGACACCGGTCTGAGCCCTGGTCCAGGAAGATCCCACATGCCCCGGAGCAACAAAGCCCATGCGCTACAACTACTGCATCTGTGCTCTAGAGCCCTCGAGCCACAACTATTGAGCCCACATGCCACCACTACTGAAGCCCACGTGCCTAGAGCCCATGTTCCGCAACAAGAGAAGCCACTGCAATGAGAAGCCCATGCACCACAATGAAGAGTAGCCCCGGCTCTCCACAGCTAGAGAAAAGCCTGTGCACAGCAATGGAGACTCGATGCAGCCAAAAATAAACTAATTAAATAAGTTAAAAATAAAAAAGCTTAATGATCTTAAAAAATAAATACATTCATTTAAAAAATTTTTTTAAAAAATAGAAAGACAGAAATGCTCCACACCAATGGGCTAATCAGTAAAAACCAATATATAGTCACAAGGAGATCCATTTCAGACACTTGAGAAAATTAAGCTGGATTCTCCAAGTGTTGCCGAGAAAAACCTGGCCTCTCTTCACTGACACAGCATAGAAATACGGAGACAGAGCTTTGGAGGAATAGAAAGGAACAGCTTTATGACTTTGCCAGGCAAAGGGGGAACACAGTGGCCAGCGCCTCAAGAACTGGGCCCCCCTCTCTGGGGACTAGGGAGAGGGCTTAGAGTTGGGGCTCGTGGTCAGGGGTAGGCGATAAGGATCAAGGCAGTCACAGTCCTGCATTCTTCTGATGGGCGGGTGGTGAGGTAGGTAGAAGTCAGCATCATCCACCTTCAGGCCCAACTGGTCTGGGGTCTGCATGCTTGTGGGCGGCACACCCTCCTTAATCATGAACTTCTCGCACCTGGAGGGGGTTTCAACTTCTGCAAAATAGCTCCGAGGTAATGTGCGTATTGCTGCTGGGGAAACAGGACCTGCCCCAAGGCGGCTCGTGCCTGTTTCTCCCAGGTCTTGAACATTCCCTCCCTGCATTAATGAACAACTGCTTGAATCTGCCTCAGGGAAGGTCATGGAGGCTGAACGAAGGCTCTTTTCCTATAATCAAAGAAATAGGGGACACGGAAAGGCTCAGCCCCACAGGGCCCTGCTATGTATCACAAGTGCTGCAAGTGGCGTGGAACAAACACTCAACTCCAGGCCTCCGTCTGCACTTCCTAGTATTTTGAAAACATCTATCCCCTACAACCTGGCAATTTTTGTCCATGAGTAAAAAACCTGTGATCCATTTGACCCTGGAGACAAAAGGGAGAGTATAACAGCATTGGTGACAAATCATAAATTAACATGAGACAGGACCTCCCTGGTGGTCCAGTGGTAAAGAATCCACCTTCCAATGCAGGAGACGCAGGTTCGATCCCTGGTGGGGGAACCGTTACCGTAATAACGGCTACTCTGTACACCGAGGCCTAACAGAAATACCTAGGCAGAGATTTTGGAGGAAGAGAGAGATGGCTTTATTTTTCTTTGCCAGGCAAAGGGAAGACACAGCAGGCTAGTGCCTCAAGAACTGTGCCCCGCGTCCTTGGGAGTCGGGGAAGATTTTATACGTGGGGCTTGCAGTCAGGGGTATGCGATAAGGATCTAGTTGGTGGAGGTCTGGCATTATTCTCTTTTCCCTTTGCAGTATTTCAAAAGTCATAGCAGGCGTCAGCACACCCAGTGACTGGGGTCTGGCAGTTTGTGGATTTCCTTTGTCTATGGTTTGTTGCCTGGGGACCTCCTTTCTGAAATGCAAAACAACCTATATGAATGATTTTGTTACCAGGAAGTAGCAGGGCTAGGGAGTGAGAGGCAGGATGCAACTCCCACAGAGTTAAGTAACAGGGAGTTGGCTCTGTGAAGTAAAAATCTAGTTAGTACAGATTAGTGACAGCTAAAGTAAAACAAGGAATGATTAACCCTTTCAGGCCAGGTCATTTTTCTCCTCTAGCCTGTTCCACGTTGTCTTTGTCTTTCCTCTTGCTCTCAAGAGGAAAAAGAACAGTCACTTCTATTTGCACTGCAACAATCTCCCCCACTCATAGTTTATTCCCTCCACATCAATGGAGAAACTCACTTTGATTTGTATTGCAACAGAACTAAGATCCCACATGCCACGGAGCACCTAAACCCACGTGCCATAACTAGAGAGAAGCCTGTGCGCAGCAACCAAGAGCCCTCACAGGCCAAAATAGAACATCTGAAAAATTATTAAACTAAAAAATAAATTAACATGAGACAACCATAATAAGCACAGTCACAAGGACTGGATGGAGGAGGTTACCGGGTGACCCGCTTCCTCTGACAGCAGCACGTCTGAAACAGACTGGGACTCAGAGCCACGCGGAGCCTTCCACTGGACGTCACTGGTGTGGGGCGGGTCACATTCATCTATTGCAAATTCAGCAGAAGCAAAATTAAATCAAACACTGCTCGGTGATGAAAGACAGGTGTAAAGCTGCAAAGAGTAACAAAAAGACCAGAAGAACTGTCACCCTGGGGGCTGCCTGCTGGGAGATAAAGACGTTTATTGGACTTGTCTGTGGCTTTTGCTATACCTTGTCTCTCCGAGTTACAATTCTTTGCTGTTCACGAAAAAAAAAATTTTTTTTTGATGGCAAATAATTGCCTTATATTTTTAAGGTCAACAGTCGTTTCTTACCCAAGTCAGGGGCCCTCCGCACCCCCACCCCTACCCCAAGAAACACGGAGCTGCAGAACAAGCCCCTTCAGACCTGGACCAAGGATGCGCGGACCGGGGTGGGGGCGGGGCGGCAGCGACAAACAGCCTTGCTCTCAAGTTCCTCACAAAGAACAGAAAAGAAAGCCCTTTGCAGTGGGTTAGAGCCGTTGACACTGACTCATCCTCAGAACACTCTTTAGATTTTTTTACACAAATGTCTCCCACATTGCAATTCTTCAGACCCCAAAGTTCTTTGTTCTTTGCAGCCTAAATACAGATTTTCCACATGCAACAGGAGAACCTCCTGAGTCAGCAGCCCAGTGGGCAAGGTCACTGTGGATCGGTGACTTTTTTTTTTTATTTTTTGGCGGCGGGGGGTGCCAGATATTAGTTCCCGGACCAGGGATGAAACCCGAGCCCCTGCAGTGGAAGCGCAGTCTTCACCGTTGGACCGCCAGGGAAGTCCCTGGATCGCTGCCCTTTGTTCGAACACAGAGACACTCTGTGACGTCCCTGCGTGCAGAGAAGGGGCCTGCGTGGGTTCTCCCTTGATACCCTCCCCCCACCCCTCCATGTCCGGCCCTGCCAACTTCTCCGCATCCCATTCCTTACCCCACATCATCAGCCGCACCCCCACAAGCCCCTGAACTTTGGGGCGCACCCAGGGAACACTGAGGTTCAGAACAAACCCCTGGTCCGCTTCTCAAGAGTATGGGCCCCCCCAGGGGGCCCCGTCCAGTCCAGCCACGTTGACCCGCAGTCTGCGCGCCGTCCCCGCTCGCCCAACTTCCCTCCCCACGCAGAAAAAGTGGGAGAGCCTGCCACATCTCTGAGATGCGCACCTCGGCCCTGTCGCAGCAGGATCTGCAGTGTCCTTAGTCTCTCACCATCCCTGGACTGGACCTGATGCGTCAGCTCCAGGGCGCATGTCCCTCAGCGCCTGGCCATCTTTTCCTGCCTCAGACCCCCGCTCCGCCAAGGACTCGGTCAAGGCGGCTGGACCATAACCAGCGGCTGAGGGCTGACACTCGAGTCCGGACCTGAGGTCAACACGCCGGGTCCGCACCGCGCGGCCAAGGGGGAGACCGGTGTGTGGACCCCGGGGTGGGCAGTTCGAACCAGCTTTTCCCTTCCAGGGCCCCGAGCCGTGCACTCACCATCTCCGCCTCCTTCCGGGCTCTCCGGAGTGTCCTCGGGGCGACCCTGCAACCTGCGCAGGTGAGAGCGCCGGGAACGCGATGCCTGAGGCCGCGCGGGGCACGTTCTCACCAGCGCAGCGGCCGAGGAGAGAAACGCCCACGGGGCTGGGAACGTGCCCGCCGCGCGCCCTCATTGGGCGGCTCTCCGGGGCCCGCGCCCTGATTGGACGGCACTCCTGGCCCCGCCCCATCCCCGCCCCGCAGGACCGCCCTCCTGGTCCCATTCTACCCGGATCGCTGGTTGTCCGCACTCCGCCCCGTCGCCGCTGACTGGACAGTTCAACCAGACCACGCCCCTGCTCCTGAGTGACAGGCCACGGGGACACGCGTGGCGGATCCGCCTGCGTGGGACTTGGGCTCCCCGTTTGGCCGACCCTGTGGCATCTGCGCGCAGCTGGGCGGCTAAGTCCAGACTCAGTGTCCCCGTGGGCCGCTCCATATCCGGAGGGAGGATGGGAAAAGGAGGGACACAGGGTTTGGGAACCCCCAGAGTCAGACCCCGGCGAGGGCCGAGGCCACCGTGGAAATGTTCCCTTTAAGAACAAAGACTCTCAGTTACAAGCACCGAGGGCAAGGCAGGTTCGCGTTAGATTTTGACGTGTGACATTTGACACGGGAAAGCCCCGCCCTTCATCCCCTCCCCCACCTCTGGGGCTTGAGAGCAGCAACCAGAGGGCCAGGGGCCTGAGGAAACCCCGCACCTGAGACTGGAACTTGAACCCAGGAGTCGGGAACCCACGTGCTGGGGACCCACGCTGCCGGGACTGGAGCCCTGCCAAAACCCTGACTGGGACTGGAACCCACCGTCTTGTAATGTAGAATCACTCACTTGGTGTCTAGACTTACTGGGGCTCAGGTTCTTCACGTCTCATTGCAGACAGAATTCAGTGAGAGCGAGAGTGATAGTTAAGAAGTGGATTTATTGAGAGAGAAACGCAGTCCACAAAGTGTGGGCCACCTCAGAAGGTGAGAAAGGCACCAGGGTATCACGGGTTGTCAGTTTTCCTAAGGGCGGGTAATTTCATAAGCTAATGAGTGGGTGGACTATTCCAGCTATTTCAGGAAGAGGCAGAGATTTCCAGGAAATGGGCCATCACCCACTTTTTGACCCTCACGGTCAGCCTTGGAACTGTCATGCCGCCTGGAACTCGATTTGTCCACCATCATGGACCCATCTGGTTCCAATCAGTTTCTGTCATGTCCTCGTGCTATGTCATTCTTTCAAAGGTTGTGCCCTGCCCCCTTCCCTCCTGTTTCACTCCCCACCCCCACCCCCGTGGGAAGTCGGACCCGAGGCCCCAGTCTCCCTGCAGGACTGGTCTCAGCTGCCACGGTTCTCAGGTGTGCGTTTTAGACTACAAGGAAATGGTTTTTAGATCTGAGTGTCGCTAGAAAATTTTGAAATATAAAAAGGCTGTGATAGGGCTTCCCTGGTGGTGCAGCGGTTAAGAACCCGCCTACCAATGCAGGGCACACGGGTTCTGTTGCAACACAAATAGAAGTGATTGTTCTTTTTCCCCTTGAGAGCAAGGAAAACAAAGAGAATGTCAAACAGGCTAGAGGAGAAAGACCACCCGGCCTGAAAGAGTTAAGCATTCCTTGTTTTACTCTAGTTGTCACTGATCTGTAGTAATGAGATTTTTACTTGGCAAAGTTGACTCCCTGATACTATACAAATTACACGCTGGCACCTATCACCCTTAACTCTTTGTGAGTTACATCCTGCCTCTCACTCCCTAACCTTAACTTGGAAGCTGCATTCCATGCGACCATTGTAACAAATCACCCTCTGTAGTTTGTTTTGCATTTCAGAAAGAAGGTCTCCAGCTGATAAACTGGAGGCAAATGGACAATTGACAGACTGTCGGACCCCAATTACTGGGCAGCTTGACGCCAACTATGACTATTTTGAAATAATGCGAAGGAAAAAAAAATGCAAGATCCTCACCACCAGGACTTTTATCATTTACTTGGACTGCGAGCCTCAGGTGTAACATCTTCCCCAACTCCCAAGAACGGGCGGCACAATTCTGGAGGCGCTAGCCTGCTGTAACTTCCCTTTGCCTGGCAAAGAAAAATAAAGCCATCTCTCTCTTCCTCCAAAATCTCTGTCTCCGTATATCTATTAGGCCTCGGTGCACAGAGTAGCCATTATTACGGTAACAAAATGGGGGCTCCTTCTGGATCTGCCTGCGGGCAAGCGGCCCCACAGGGCCCCTTGGCTTGATAGGAAGCTCGGGAATGTCTCTCCACACCAGCCTCCTCTGGGAGAGCGGAGGGTTGGAGGATATCTTGGAGACCAGATCGCCAGGGACTCCCTGCCACAGGGCCGTGGCCCAGCACACCTGCCCGCCAACTCGGTTGTGGAACGCCAAGGATGCGGCGGAGAACAGGGCAGAGGCTGACCTGGCAGCTGCCGGGGCTTCTTTTGCCTTGAGAACACCTGCTCTTCTCTTACCCGCCTTGGCCCGGACTTCCACTCTGAGAAAACACTTGATATTGAAGAACCAGAGAGATGGTGTACGGATGTCACGACGCACCTGTCAGTACCAGGTGAGTCTCCCAGAGTGCACTCCGTGACCTTTGACCACCCCTGGGAACTTCGGTGCCAATTTGGGGATTTCCCTGCAAAGTGTAATCCTGATGTGGAATTCTCCCTGCAAAGGGAGGTTCTGGTGTGGAACTCTCCCTGCAGAGGAAGGTTCTGGTGTGGAATTCTCCTTGCAGAGGGAAGTTCTGATGTAAGGCGCATCGTTGGGGCTACGGTCCAGGTCCAGTGGGACTTGGAAGTCACGTTGGGCAGGTCTCTGCCATGTGTTTCTCTCTCTTTTTTTTTTTTATTTTTTATGATTTATGTGTCTGTCTGACTTCCAGCTGACGAGGTGAAGGTTTATGTTTTGATATGAGCACACTAACACCTAAGGCCTGTTATCAACTGCTCGAGCAAACATGGGAAGCGCTTCCTCTAAGGTTCCACCCCCATCTGGGAGCCTCTTGGGAGAAAGTTTTAAATGACTGGTCAAGCTATAGCTATGGTCCTATGACAAAAAGAAATAGAATTTTTTTTTTTTAAACACTGGACGGCCACAATACTTTTTAGAGTCTGGAGAAAACTGGTTAAAATAAAACTTTTTAAAAATTACAAAACGGATTCTTTTTACATGTACAATCAGAAAAGCCTAGCTTGTTGAAATTTTTTTTTTTTCCTTCAGAATTATGACCCTGAGAGAACAAAAATATGCCTAGGAGAAAGCTTGAAGTTACCTCTCATCATGTCCTTGAGATACACAGCCCACTTTGCCTGAGACTTCAGCCTTGGGTTAATCAGGAGAAGTTCAAGAAAAGGGGGGGGGGGGGGGGCGGCAAAAGACATTTTAAATCTCTAGCGGAAACTATGAGATCTCTGTCTGTCTGGATAGATGTGTATGTCTCAGTATGTGTCTTTGTTTAATATTGCTGAGGTTAATTTGTAAATGAGCTCTATTTAATTGGCTTAAAGGAAAGTAAGTGCTTACAAATCCAATAATTCTAAATACAAGAGAAATTAAGCTAAATAAATCTCAGGTTCACATGCACTGGGAAATATTCCATATTAAATTAATATCTGGTATTCATGTTTAAGTTTGTTACTTAATATAGATGTTTTTAAAGTTATCAACACGAATTATTATATTGTCCTAGGTTTAATATAAGCTATCTGTTGCAAATATATCAGCAAGTAAAGTAACTCCAAGAGAAGAAACTTTTAAGGAAAGAAAATACAAATGAGATAAGAACTTTAGGTAAACTTATTAGGAATAATTATATTTTAAGAATATCTACCTAAGAATAATCTCTCCAAATATTCAACAACTTAAAATTTAGAGTTGTGCCAAATCAAGTTAAACGATGGAAGCTTATTGAATAGCTAGGTCACCCCCAAATAAAATAAGACACTGAAACATTAATTACTGAACATTGGCTTCTTTTCACAGATAAACAAAAGGTTTAGAACTATTAATAAATGTGTTTGGTGCCACACTAAGATATTTTCTATAAGAAAGAACATTTTTCAAGAAATTATCACCGGTATTTATGTTCTCCAATCTACAGAATGCTAATGTAAAGGACAGTTTATAATTCCTTACTTCTCAGTTTTCATAAGAAATTAAGGTTTTAAGAGGTGAAGATTCTAATTTAAACATGTAACTACAACTAACAGAAATAATAAAAGAAACATTTCAGTATACAGTAGGAAAGCAGAATGTATGTTTTCAGTAAAGAAGGTATGCGGAATGGAATTAATTTTATTAATGGAAAAGGAAGTAAGTCTGACTTACAGGTGACTATTTCTAAATGAGAAAATAAAGTGGTTACGGAAAGTGAGGAAAGTTTTGTGGGAAGTGGACCTCAAAAAGAGTTTTATGCATGGTCAGGACTGACTAAGGTTAAAATAAATGTAATAGAGTAAATGAATTTTAAAAGTAAGCAGTGCAAAACTTGAATTGGGCTTTTCTCTTTCTTAAAAGGACAAAATTTCTTAAAATGTTAAACTGCCCTTGATAACGGATTTTAAGTTTCTTTTAAGTGATCTGTTCTATACTTGCCTTTGAAATCTTTTATTGTTACTTTGGCTAAGCGAAGAATTTTTTTTTTTTTTAAAGTGACCTGTGATCCTACCTGATTGAGTGTTCTAAACCGTTTTGATATTATATGGTAATGGTTTACTAATATAAATATTCTAGAAATTATATGGCATTCCTAAAATTCTAAAAGTACATGGAAGCAACCTAAATGTCCATCAACAGATGAATGGATAAAGAAGATGTGGTCCATATATACAATGGTATATTACTCAGCTGTAAAAAAGAACAAAATTGGGACATTTGTAGAGACATGGATGGACCTAGAGACTGTCATACAGAGTGAAGTGAGTCAGAAAGAGAAAAACAAATATTGTATATTAACACATATATGTGGAATATAGAAAAATGGTACAAATCAACCGGTTAGCAAGGCAGAAATGGATACACAGATGTAGAGAACAAACATATGGACACCAAGGGAGGAAAGCGGGGTGGGGGGGGGATGAATTGGGAGATTGGGATTCCCATATATATATTACTAATAAGAAAAAAATATCAAATTGTACATTTTAAATATATGCAGTTTATTGTATGTCAATTGTATCTCAATAAAAGTTCTTAAAGGAAAAAAAATAAATGAACAACAAGAAAAATAAATAGTATATAATCCTGGAAAGCTTAAAAAAATAAATAAAATGTCCTGATAAGATGTTATCAGTCATAATTCTAGTTATTATCTGCAAGTGTTGTATGTCACAAGGGTAACCAAGTCACTTTATCAATTACATTGTAATCAGATTTTAAACGTGCCTTAAGTCTTTTGTCATTATAGACAGTTATGGTTTCACTCTGATGCCTTTACAAAAATACTGCCTCTTCGAGATTTATAGAAAGGACTTTCTAAGGTTAAATTGAAATTAATTAGGTAAATAAATTTTGTTATTGGCAATAAGCTGGTACCAGACTGAAATTTGGGTTTTCTCTCTCTGTTAAGAAAACAAAGATTTCTTAAAATGCTACTTTGGATAACAGACTGCATGAGCTACCTTGCCTTTAAGTAATTTATATTTGTTTTTAAGACCTTTTGCTACTTTGGTTAAGTAACTAAGTCATATTTCACAATGATCTATGAAGAATATGGTACATGCAGATAAAGCTCCTTCGGCTTCTACAAAAATTAACCCCTCATTGTGAGCTTTGCCCACCCCAATGTCCTTAAAACCTGGCCACATTCTACTCCTATATCAGGGAATTTGAAATGAGTAAACAATAGCTCTAAAGTAAACAGTCAGGGCTATGGGAAACCCAAGACGGCCACTTGGCTTTTCCTGGCTCCCTGACAAGCCTCATTTTTTAATTTTTATGGGTTAAAGCCTTTTCTGGCCACAGGGCTGAGGCCCTCACAATGAGAAGAAAATGGCTAAAAAAAATGTGTTTTCCATTTGGGATATACCTTCTGAAGAGGAAAATTAAAAACTTGCACTCAGCTGAAAATAACTCCATGCTTGTTCTGCTTTTGTAAAATATGCTTGCTGTGCTGAGAAAAATAAAAAAGACAGGATGACCTAGCAATCCAATGTAACCATAAGATGTTTTGCTAAAAATGGAATTTTCTGCACCTGCTCTTGTAAATTTCTGTTTGGAAACTTCCCTGCTCTGTAAACCAAGTAACCAATCTACCCATGCTAACTGTAACCATGTGCACTGACCCCTATAAAAGTAAAGCTAACCCTGAGCTTGGGGCCCAGAACTTTGGAGCATTAGCTCGTCTGGGGCGGCGGCTTAATAAGCCTGAGTTCTCCAATCCTCCGAGTGCGGTGCTTGGTTTCTTGACGGACCAATCTCTGCAACACTTCAACAATCTCCAGTGACTAAGGTACCCACTTCACTGGACAAATCATACTAGCCTTTACAAAAACCCCACAAACTTCTAGAAACTGTGACTGTCACTGTCATGCTTAATCACCAGCCATGGCCAACAAACTAATGAAGGAAAACAGAAAAATGGACTCAAAGTAACAGGTAATTATGTGGGACTAAATGAACTACTAAATGAGCTAATTTTCATGAGTTTTATTTGACATGTTGCTGGCTTTTAATCTTTGGCTTTTTTTCAGATATAAAGAAGCTTTTCTCCTCAAGCTGTTTATGGTTTACAACAATTTGGTAATTTACACCCATGGGTAAAATTAAAACATTTATCTTTCTCTGTACCTGCTCCCTCCTGAGGATGGAAAATTCTTAGGTTTCCAGCAGCTTTACCAGCTCCTCTATGCTGGGAACGATTAAATCATACTAAACATAATCAGTCTAGTTACATTCAGAGATAAAGATTGGTACAGAACAGACTAAGTCAGATACTAGGCTGCACTTAATGGAAGTTCTTGACTTAAATTCTTACTTATGACCTTACTAAAGCTGCTAGCTATATTGTTTTCTTTATTGCATGTTTTACAGAATTGTTGTATCTCACATTACCAAACGTGTGACTGAGCCTCTGATAAAATGATGATATATATATATAGTTCCGTATGAGATCAACGATAGTAACAGTATAACTCTGGATATGAGAAGATGCAATAAGAGGGAGTATTTTCCTGGACCATAAGAGTCTATATAGTAAGACAGGTGTCCAGAGGCTTTTGCTGCAAGAAAGGCCTAGTCCAGTAATTGCACGTTGAGTGGCCTGTCACTGAAACTCTTCGCCAGACCTGGGAATGAGCATTCCTAGCACCGTGGGACCAAACGGTCATGAAATGCCCCCCTAAAGCATGGTCAAATTTATGGCCATGAAGGGGTCCTGCCGACAGGAAACTGGCACTTGCCATCTACCTCTGCAAGGACTAAATCATGGCCACTGCGGCTGCTGACCTTCAACACCCCCTGAAAGGAATTCAGGGTGGAAATCAGAAATAAGGCCCTCTGTGCCCTGGAAAAAAACTGGCAGAACAGGCCTTCAGATAGTTAGATATTTCTAGGTAAGGATTTTTATGAGCCCAATTCTTGCATCTTCTCATACCTAGAGAAACACTAACATCTTTGACGTAACATCTGCATTGGCTATTAGGGGAAAATGACAATTAAAACGGAGCAGCTGTGGTTCAGAGATCAAACATAATAATAGTAATAATAAAAAAAACTGGGTGACACTATGGGTGAGATTTGGGGCAGTTTCTTTTATTGCTAAGAACTTGAGTTTTCTGAGCTGTGTCAGACTTGGGATGCCACCAGCCATCCTCAAAACAATGTCTATTAGCAACTGGTAACTACAACCTTACTTCTTTTTTTTTTTTTTTTAATCTTTATTGGAGTATAATTGCTTTACAGTATTGTGTCAGTTTCTGCTGTACAACAAAGTGAAAGGGCCACATGTATACATATATCCCCATATCCCCTCCCTCTTGAGCCTCCCTCCCACCATCCCTATCCCACCCCTTTAAGTCTTCAGAAAGCATCAAGCTGGTCTCCCTGTGCACTGCATTAGCTTCCCACTAGCCATCTGTTTTACATTTGGTAGTGTGTATATGTTGATGCTACTCTCTCACTACGTCCCAGCTTCCCCTCTCCCTGGTGTCCTCAAGTCCGTTCTCTACCTCTGCACCTCTATTCCAACCCTGCCACTAGGTTCATCAGTACCATTTTTCTAGATTCCGTATGTATGCGTTAGCATCCAGTATTTGTTTTTCTCTTTCTGGCTTACTTCACTCTATGACAGACTCTAGGTCCATCCACCTCACCACAAATAGCTCAATTTCATCCCTTTTTATGGCTGAGTAATATTCCATTGTATATATGTGCCACATCTTTAACAACCTTACTTCTTAAAGGTCTCCTCTTGTAACTATTACATTTTTTAGACAATAAAATCGCTTCAGATCAAATGTTAACAAAAGAGAAAACGCATGTGTAGTGACCAATTGCTCCTGTCATTTATGTGTTAACGCCACATCAAAGGTTAAAACATACTTAGATTAAACCAGATAACTGGCTACCTGGCTACAAGTCTCCCCAAATGGCCAGGTAGAGACTAGATTTCAGGCTTACTCTCCTAAAAAAGAAATGAGATCTATTTTGTCTTATCAATGTTCATTCAGGTTGTCACTCCTCCAAATACTTCTAACTGGGTCTATTACACCTACATCAGTCACACTGGGCTAATAAAAGAGGATATATATATATATATGACCACACCAAATGGCTCCATTCCTTTGGGCAGGTAACCCAAGCACTGGCTCTATCTGGACCAGGATCAAAATTACTAAAAACACATAACATAGCTCTTATTCCTACTTGGGCCCCTGGCTACAATAATTCGTTTGCTAATCTTTGGCCTCTGTGTTTTTTTTTTTTAACTACTTGTTGAGTTCTGTCTGTAGACTTAAAAAAAATGCACAATGTGAGAGTTGCGCGTTAAGTTTTATTTGGGGCAACATTAGGACTGCAGTCCGGGAGACAGCATCCCAGAGAGCTCTGAGAAACTGTTCCAAAGAGGCAGGGGGGAAGCTCTGTACATATGTGGTTTGGTGAAAGGGAAAAACATGCAATCAAGCACATATTGTTTACAAAAGGTTACTGCTAGTCACAAGGAGAAGTCATCACCATGAAGGATTTTAGATATGAGGGGATACAAAAATTGGGCCCATAAAGTTGGCTCCTGAAAATATCTAACTATCTAACGACCTGTTCTGTGAGTTTTTCACAGAGCACAGAGCACCTCATTTCAGCTCTCCACACTGAACACCTTTCGGGGGGCGCTGGCAGTCAGCAGCTGCAGCAGCACATGACTTCATCTTTGTGGAGGTAGATGGCAGTGCCAATGGTGAACGCCAATTGTAGTTTTGTCTCTTCCAGATCACAACAGGTTCACATCAAGATAATGGCGAAGCAGAGGTTCCAGCCACTCCTCAGAACAGATCCTGCTGGAATAACAGCAAAAGTCACCCTGGGGCCCCTTAATAAGGCCGGGTGAGAGCTCTGTGACCCCAATTAGGTAGGGTCTACAAGCCCCTTGCCAGCCCGAAGACGCTACAGAAGACAGACCGTCGGCCGTCACCCTTCCAATGAAGATTTTTGGGGTTCACGTCTCTCAGGGGGGATTTGAAGTAGGAAACAGATGGGTCCCTGGGCCAGAGAACGGGTGTTTGTCAAATGGAGCAGAACTGAAGTTTTGTCCTCAGCCGGACAAGGACTAAGCCCGCTCTCCCTTTTCCATTGACATGGAAAGAATGAACTAGCAGTGGGGGAAAGTGCTGCAATGCAAATCGAAGTGATTGTTCTTTTTCCTCTTGAGAGCAAGGAAAACAAAGAGAACGACGAACAGGCTAGAGGAGAAAGATGACCTGGCCTGAAAGAGTTAAGCATGCCTTGTTTTACTCCAGCTGTCACTGATCTGTAGTCACTAGATTTTCACTTCACAGAGCTAACTCCCTGATACTTAACTCTGTGGGAGTTACATCCTGCCTCTCACTCCCTAACCTCATCTACAACTTGGAAGCTGCATTCTATACACTATAACAAACCATCCTCTGTAGTTTGTTTTGTATTTCAGGAAAGGTCTCTAGCCGATAAACAGGAGGCAAACCGACAACCAACAAACCGGCAGACACCAGTCACGGGGCGGCGGGGGTTGGGGGGGGGGGGTGACGCCAGCTATGATGGTTTTAGAATAATTCGAAGGAAAAAGAATGCAAGACCTCCACCAACTAAATCCTTATCACATACCCTAGACTGCGAGCCCCACGTATAAAATCTTCCCTGACTCCCAAGGACGGGGGGCACAGTTCTTGAGGCGCTAGCCTGCTGTGTCTTCCCTTTGCCTGGCAAAGGAAAATAAAGCCATCTCTCTCTTCCTCCAAAGTCTCTGTCTCCATATTTCTGTTAGACTTCGGAGCACAGAGTAGCCGTTATTACAGTAACACTAGGGCAGTGGATCTCACCCTGCAGATCCTGCCCCCAGGGGACATGATGCCACATCTGGGGACATCTGCAGGGGGTCCTGGCATCGAGGGGGTTGGGCCAGGGATGCTGCTTCCCCACCCCCTCCGACAGTGTCCAGGATGGCCCCAATGTCAGAGGTGCCAGGGTACCCTGGCCCAGGGAACGTGGAAGGGTGGTGGCGATGTTACCAAGCGAGGCCAGGGCTCCAACATCAGTTCTCCATGGACATCTCTTCGGGAGAATCCAGCAATACCCACCCTTGGGGGTGAAGTCCATGGCCACATCCTCAAAGCCTCCCAAGTCCTACACCATTCCACATGCTTGGGGGGTAGGGGTGGCCAAGGAGGGGAACCTGCACAGACAGTGTTGTTCTGATCTCGGCCTCCGCCCCCACCCCGTGCACTGTGGCGGCCTCACAGTGGTCACCTCCCAGCTGGAGGCCCCAGGAGCTCTCCGATGCAGGTCCAGAGGCTGAACGTGGCTCTCTGCTGTCAGACCAGCTCGTCCCACCTCACCCAGACCTGTCCCTGGTCTGCCCAGGCCCAGGCCCAGTGAGAGCACAGAGGGAACACGCAGGGAACAAGTCAACATCCCCCCAGGGGGACCAGGAGATCTTCGGACATTGAGGCCTCACAGCTCCTTCTGTGTCCCCACAGGACCTCAAGACATGCAGCAACTAGTCAGCTAAGAAGAGGTCTGAGAGAGGGACTTCCCTCGTGGTCCAGTGGTTAAGGCTCCACTCTCCCAATGCAGGGGGCCTGGGGTCAATCCCTGGTCAGAGACCTAGATCTCACATGCATGCCACAGCTAAGAGTTTGCATGCTGCAACTAAGGAGCCCACCTGCTGCAACTAAGACCTGACGCAGCCAAATAAATAAGTATATATTTAAAAAAAAAAAGAAATTTGGTTTTATTTTTTAAAAAAAAGGCCAGGACTCAAGGCTGGGAAGGAGAAGCTTCCACCCTTGAGAAATGGAAAGTCCTCCTGGAGGAAGAGGGCTTTTCTGCTCACTCACTTACAACCAATGCATCAGAAGCCCAGCAAACATCCCATCATCTTCTGGGTTCCCCTCGTGGAGAGGACAAGGTGCTGAGCACGTGGGGCTGCAGGGAGGTGAGGCGAGAGGAGCCAGGTGACCCCAGAACGCCCCAAGTCCTCCAGGCCGCCACATTCCTACCCCCAGAGACCTGCGGCCTCACCACACCCAGGGCCTGCCCACACCCCCACAGGAGGGACGGCAATATCCCCCTGTGCATGGGAGGAGACCAGCTCAGAGAGATGGGCTGTTTAAGGTGACAGATGAACTTGCAAGGAGGGTTCTGGAGCTGCATGCAAGAACAACAACAAAAAAACACCTTCCCGAGTCCCTCCCATCAGGAAGCACCCACGAGCCTCCTAGATAGCTTCTGCCACAAGAGGGCAGACAGCAGGATCAAGCAGTATCAGCAGTATTTTGTCTTGTGGAACTGAAAACCACAGCCACAGAAAGACAGAGAAAATGAAAAAGCAGAGGACTTTGTACCAGATGAAGGGACAGGATAAAGCCCCAGAAAAACAACTAAATGAAGAGGAGATAGGCACCCTTCCAGAAAAAGAATTCAGAATAATGATGGTGAAGATGATCCAGGACTTTGAAAAAAGACTGGATGCAAAGATTGAAAAGTTTACCAAAGACCTAGAAGAATTATAGAGCAAACAAACAGAGATATGCAACACAATAACTGAAAGGAAAAATATACTAGAAGGAACCAATAGCCGATGAACTGAGGCAGAAGGGCGAATAAGTGACCTGGAAGACAGAATGGTGATAATCACTGATATGGAAAAGAATAAGGAAAAAAGAATGAAAAGAACTGAAGACAGCCTAAGAGACCTCTGGGACAATGTTAAACACACCAACATTCGCATTATAGGGGTCCCAGAAGGAGAAGAGAGAGGGAAATGACCCAAGAAAATATTGGAAGGGATTATAGTTGAAAACTTCCCTAACATGGGAAAGGAAATAGCTGCCCAAGTCCAGGAAGTGCAGAGAGTCCCAGGCGGGATAAACCCAAGGAGAAACACGCCAAGACATATAGTAGTCAAATTGACAAAAATTAAAGACAGAGAAATGTTATTAAAAGCAACAAGGGAAAAAACGACAAATAACATACAAGGGAACGCCCATAAGGTTAACAGCTGATTTCTCAGCAAACTCTGCAAGCCAGAAGGGAGTGGCATGATATATTTAAAGGGATGAAAGGGAAGAACCTACAACCAAGAATACTCTACCCAGCTAGGATCTCATTCAGATTCGACGGAGAAATCAAAAGCTTTACAGACAAGCAACAGCTAAGAGAATTCGGCACCACCAAATCAGCCCTACAACAAATGCTAAAGGAACTTCTCTAGGCAGGAAACATAAGAGTGAAAGGATCTACAAAAACAAAACCAAAACAATGAAGAAAATGGTAATAGGAACATACATATCAATAATTACCTTGAATGTAAATGGACTAAGTGCACCAACCAAAAGACACAGACTGGCTGAATGGATACAAAAACAAGACCCATATATATGCTGTCTCCAAGAGACTCACTTCAGACCTAGGGACACATACAGACTGAAAGTGAGGGGATGGAAAAAGATATTCCATGCAAATGAAAATCAAAAGAAAGCTGGAGTAGCAACAGTCATATCAGATAAAATAGATTTTAAAATAAAAAATGTTACAAGAGACAAGAAAGGACATTACATAAAGATCAAGGGATTCATCCAAGAAGAGGAGATACCAATTATAAATATATATGCACCCAATATAGGAGCACCTCAATACATAAAGCAAATGCTAACAACTATGAAAGAGGAAATGCAAGGCAGAAATAGAGACACAGATATAGAGAACAAACACATGGACACCAAGTGGGGAAAGCAGGGAGGGTTGGGGGGGGATGAATTGGGAGATTGGGATACCAAATTGTACACTCTAAATATATGCTGTTTATTGTCTGTTAACTGTATCTCAATAAAAGCTCTTAAAAAAAAAAACAAGCCTTCCCCAACTCAGACATCAGCCAGCTGGGCGCCTGGGCCTCCATCCTGCCAGCCCTTGGCAGGACCACGCAGCATCCCCACCAAGGGAGGGTGCCCAAGACCAGGGACTCAGCCCACCTGGGGTGCCGGTCAGCAGCTGCCATCCGGTGAAGACATTGGTACCGCTGTCGTGGGCTGAAAAGCAGCAGCCGTGCCAGAATGTGGCCCTTTATTGTCCTAGGGCCCCTGTGGGAATGGTGGTTTCTGGGTCCTGTCTGGGCCTTCAGCGCTGATCACTGGCCATCCATCACTGACACCAGCCTCGGACAGGTCCCCATCCCGGGGGAAGAGGCTTAACGTGAAAGCCACCCCAACTTTAAGGTAGGGCACAGTCTCGTTAATAAGAAAAGACACCGCCCCTTAGCAGTGATGATACACCACACGGGCTGGGAATTCAGCACATGTGAGCTCAGGAAATTTCCGCAACCATCCAGTGTCTGCTCAGGCTGCCATAACTGGGCACTCATCCCATCGTGGGGCCCCACCCTCGTGACCTAATGACCTCCCAAAGGCCCCACCTCCCAGCACCATCACACAGGGGGTGGGGGAGGGAGCAGGAGTCAGCATGAACTTGGGGGCACGCATTCAGTCCACAGCAGATACTACCCATGGATATAAAAGGATGACCAAAGCGACAGATTTCAAAGTAGCCAGAACACCGCACTGAAGGGTCAGAGAGCTGAATGAACTTTGTCAGGACCACGCAACAGAAGTCTGCAGTGGTGCAAACAGGGGAGACTCCAGGTGGATGGGGAAATGTGGCCACGTGGGAGAATGAAGGGAAAAGGGGGGGGGGTGAACTTTCCCAGAACCGAAATAACTCCAGGCAGAGGGCTCCCTCGGGCCCCTACCGGCTGCCACTCCACAGCCTCTCCTGTCTTAGGTCTCTCTTTGCACTCAGGAGGATGACTGGTAACCCTGGTGAGCAGGACAGTTTATGCCTGTCCATCCCCAAAGGCTCCTCCGCCCATTTCTGCTGCCTGCACCTGGCCCTCGACATCATCCTCTCCCCACCGTCATCTCCAACTTCCTCTCCCATCTTTGTCACATCTCCTTTCCCTGTCCACTGCACTTCTCTCTCTGGCCCTGCCTCCCACCCTCGGGTCTGCATCATTCAGGGCCCCAAAGTCCCCGACAAGGACCCTCCCAGCACTCCATCCTCCATGCCCTGGACTCCTCACCGCCTGACCCTCCCCCCAACTCCCACGGCTCTGCCCCTGCCTTGTCATCATCCGCCAGGGACCCCCTCTGCTGCGGGTCAAATTGTGTCCTCCGAAAAGATGTGTTCAAGTCCCTACCCCCGGCACCTGAGAGTCATGGCAGATTTCATTAGTTGAGGTAAAATCATACTGGAGTAGGGTGGGCCTTTATCTAATGACCGGTGACCTTGTAAGAGGGAAACTTGGTCACAGGCACACAAGGAAAAGGCCATATGAAGATGCAGTGATGGGCTTACAAGCCAAGGAGCACCAAGCGAGTGCCGGCCCCACCAGGAGCTGGAGGAGGCAGGAAGGACCCTCTCCCAGAGCCTTCACAGGGCTTGAGACCCTGCCCATACCTTAATAAGCTCCTCTTGTTTGATGCCTTCTGGGTTGGTGGTCCTTTGTTAAGGCAGCCCCTTCCCCTCAGCACTCACTCCTGCTCAGACCATTTCAATCTCAAACCAAAACTTTCAGCTGACTCCCTCTTCCCTCCAGCTATGACTCTCTTCCAGCACCCAGAGGCCACCTGAAAGGCCCTGGTGCCAGCCGAGCTCTCCCAGGTGTGTCACCCACCCATGCAACTGAGACCCAGCACTCCACCTGCAACGCCAACACCCCCATGACCCACGAAGGAAAGAAATGAAAAGCTGGACTTCCTCTAAATTAAAACTTCTGCTCTGTGACAGGCACTGCTAAAAGAATGAGGAGAACTCAAGCCACAGACTGGGAGAAAAAAACCTGCAAAACTCATATCTGATGTAGGACTTGTATTGAAAATATATACTGAATGCTTAGGGACTTCCCTGGTGGTGCAGTGGTTAAGAATCCGCCTGCCAATGCAGGGGACACGGGTTTGATCCCTGGGCCAGGTATTCCCACATGCCGCTGAACAACTAAGCCCATGCGCCACAACTACTGAGCCTGCACTCTAGAGCCCGCAAGCCGCAACTATTGAGCCCATGTGCCACAATGACTGAAGCCCGTGCGCCTACTGCCCATGCTCTGCAACAAGAGAAGCCATTGCAATGAGAAGCCCGCACACAGCAACAAAGACCCAACACACCCAATAAACAAATTAAAAACAAAAGCAAACAAAAAAACCCCCAACCTACCTAAGGAAGCAAAAGACCTGTACTCCAAAAACTATAAGATACTGATGAAAGAAATCAAAGAGGACAGAAACAGAAAATAAATAAATAAATAAATAAATAAATAAATAAATAAATAAATAAAAATAAAGAGGACAGAAACAGATGGAGAGATAAATCATGTTCTTGGATTGGATATTGTTAAAATGACCATAGTACCCAACGCAACCTTAGATTCAAGATTCATTCAATCTATAGCTTCAGTGCAATTCCTATCAAATTACCAATGACATTTCTTCACATAACTAGAACAAAAAACTTTTAAATTTGTATGGAAACACAAAAGACCCCGAAAAGCCAAATCAATCTTGAAAAAGAAAAACAGAGCTGGAAGAATCAGACTCCCTGACTTCAGACCATACTACAAAACTATAGTCATCAAAACAGTATGGTAAGGGCGCAAAAACAGACATATAAATCAATGGAACAGGATACAAAGCCCAGAAATAAACCCACGCACTTATGGTCAATTAATCCATGACAAAGGAGGCAAGAATATACAATGGAGAAAAGACAGTCTCTTCAACAAGTAGTGCTGGGAAAACTGGACAGCTACATGTAAAAGAATCAAATTAGAACACTCTCTAACACCATGTACAAAATAAACTCAAAATTGATTAAAGACATAAATGTAGATCGAATACTATAAAACTCCTAGAGGAAAACATAGGCAGAACACTCTTTGACATAAATCGCAACAATATTTTTTTGGATCTGTCTCCTAGAGTAACAGAAATAAAAACAAAAAAGAAAACGAAACGGGACCCTAATTAAACTTAAAAGCTTTTGCTCAGCATAGGAAACCATAAACAAAACGAAAAGACAACCCACAGAATGGGAGAAAACACTTTCAAACGATGTTTTGAAATCATTAAACAAGGGATTGATTCCAAAATATACAAACAGCTCATACAGCTCTATATTTAAAAAAATCAAAAAACGGGCAGAAGATCTAAATAGACATTTCTCCAATGAAGACGTACAGATGGCCAAAAAGCACATGAAAAGATGCTCAACATTGCGAATTATTAGAGAAATGCAAATCAAAACTACAATGAGGTATCACTTCCCACCAGTCAGAATGGCCATCATCAAAAAGTCTACAAATAATAAATGCTGGAGAGGGTGTGGAGAAAAGGGAACCCTTCTACACTGTTGGTGGAAATATAAATTGGTACAGCCACCATGGAAAACAGTATGCAGGTTCCTTAAAAAAGTAAAAATAGAGCTACCATATAATCCAGCAATCCCACTCCTGGGCATACATCCAGAGAAAACCATAATTTGAAAAGATACATGTAACCCTATGTTCATAGCAGCACTATTTACAATAGTCAGGACATGGAAACAATCTAAGTGTCCATCTACACGTGAATGGATAAAGAAGATGTGGTACATATATACAATGGAATATTACTCAGCCATAAAAAAGAATGAAATATTGGTATTTGCAGCAACATGGATGGACCTACAGATGTCATACTGAGTGAAGTAAGCCAGACAGAGAAAGACAAACACCATGTTATATTGCTTATACATGGAATCTAAAATAATGACACAAATGAACTTATTTACAAAACAGAAACAGATTCACAGACATAGAAAACAAACTTATGATTACCAAAGGGGAGAGGGAGGGAGGGATAAATTAGGAGTTTTGTGATTAAAATAAATACTATTATATGGGCTTCCTAAGTGGCACAGTGGTTGAGAATCCACCTGCCAATGCAGGGGACACAGGTTCGATCCCTGCTCCAGGAAGATCCCACATGCTGAGGAGCAACTAAGCCCGTGCCCCACAACTATTGAGCCTGTGCTTTAGAGCCCGTGAGCCACAACTATTGAGCCCACGTGCTGCAACTACTGAAGCCCATGCGCCTAGAGCCGGAGCTCCGCAACAAGAGAAGCCACGGCAATGAGGAGCCCATGCACCGCAACGAAGAGTAGCCCCCACTCACTGCAACTAAAAAGAAAGCCCGCGCACAGCAAAAAAAGACCCAACATAGACAATAAAATAATAAATAAATAAATAAATTTATTAAAATATATATATATATATACTATTATAGATAAAATAGATAACCAATAAGGTCGTACTGTATATCACAGGGAACTATACTCAATATCTTGTAATAACCTATAATGGTAATTATCTTAGAAAGAATAGATATATATGTATAACTGAATCACTTTGCTCTACACCTGAAACAGCACAACATTGTAAATCAACTATATTTCAATAAAATTTTTTAAAAGTGTATTATACATACTGCTTTGTAACATTTTCATTTAATAATATATATTGAACATTTTCCTGTCATCAGATAATCTAAAATACAATTTTAGCTATGTGAAATACAATTTACATTTATGCAAACTTTCCAAAGCTACAGAAAAATTCCACACTGTTCAAGGATGCTCACACAGGTAGTAAAAGTATAACAACATGAACAAGAAAGGCACACAGATGCTAAACACTGCTTACTTCTAGGGAGGCAGGAAGGGGCTTCAGAGAAAGCTTGAAATACACGTTTTACATTTTTATGTGGCCAGAATGCCACATTGTTCAATTTTATTAAACCTGGGTGGCAAATGGGGGGGGGAGGATTTATCTTATTGCTCTCTGAACTTCCCTTTGTTAGAACTATCTCACACTTGACATAAAACAAAATGCACATGGAAGGAAATGGTTTAAATGTCCTGAACACAAGATTCAAGAATTGGCTTTTGAAAATAATTTGTGATGAAACTGAATAATAATGAGAATGTGCTGCTGGTCAGAAATTGATCTGTACCCTTTTGTATGTGCGACGGATGGTGATAAAACTCTCAGCTGCACTCACACTTGCCAGGAGCAAGACACTGCCCGAAACGCTTCCGTGTTGGCCCATCAAGGCCTCCCCAGGCGAAGGCCACCAGCACATGCCAGGGTTGAACAGAGTGGCTTATCACTGCCTGCAGTCAGGGAGGGCACACAGCATGAGGGACCAAGGCGCTGCACTAAGAGGGTGCTAGGAAAGACTTCCAGTGACTTGGCGTACGTGCGGTGATACTGAGGGACTTCCCTGGTGGTCCAGTGGTTAGGACTCTCACTGGTACTCTTGCTGCTGGGGGCCTGGGTTCCATCCCTGGTTGGGGAACTAAGATCCTGCAAGATGAGGCGAGAAAAAAGAGAGAGAGAGAGAGAAAGACAGGAGGGGGGACGAGGCAGGGAGGGAGGGAGGAAGGGAGGGAGGGAGGGAGGAAGGGAGGGAGGGAGGGAGGGAGGAAGTAGGAAATTAGGAAACTAGGTTTGGTGATATTGTGGAAGGCTTAAGAAGAGCCAGGCTTTGCTCTGGATTGGATGCTGTCAGAAAGCAGGGGTAATTCTGTGACTGGGTATCTCATCTCCAGGAAGGAGAAGCTGAAGCTGTGATTGGCACAGAAGCAGCTTTCACTCCCACTAGTCAAGAAAGGGGATAGAATGATCCTTTTTGTGATATGGACAGTGCTTTTGATGAGTCTGTTTTCCAAGAATTACAGAATGTTCTGTGTTTGTCCTAATCCATCAGGGTCACAGGGTGGCCTTGCCTATGTCCACAACCTGTGAAAAACAGAACATCGCTGCCCAGCTATGCCCGGGCTGGCTCCCCACTGTCGAGAGCTGCTTTTCTCCTTTATTTAATCATCACAACAACCTAAGAGTCAGATACTATTATTGTGAAGCCCATTTTACAGTTGAAACAGGGACAAAGAAGTTAAATAGTCTCCTCTAAGTCATACTAGAGCTAAAAAGTGGTAGGGACTGATTCCCACGAACCTGGTTCCAAAATCTATGTCCTAACCCACTCCACAAGCTGCCCATCCCCCAGCACGACAAGCCCTTGGTTATAACCAAGTGTTCACAGCTGCCCATTTCTTAACTTCTGGTTTGTCTTGACCAAAACTTTAGTTAGGCGTCTCTCCTTCCCACAGGACCCTGAATCTGTCTGCATGCCTGAGCAAGCACTGAAAACGTGGCCCGGAACTCACCCTTATCAGCTTATCCTGGGGACCCGCTGACCGCACCCAGACACTCTGCATACCTCTCAGGTCATTTCCCCTTAAAAGATTCTGGTTAGGGACTTCCTGGTGGTGCAGTGCTTAAGACTTTGCACTCCCAATGCAGGGGGCCCCGGTTCCAGCTCTGGTCGGGGAACTAGATCCCACATGCACCCTCCAACTGAGTTCACATGCCACAACTAAGGAGCCTGTGAGCCAAACGAAGGAGCCCACCTGCCGCAACTAAGACCCCGTGCAAAAAATAAGTAAAAAAAAAAAAAAAAAAAAAGATTCTGGTTGTCTCTTCTTGCCCTTTCTTACCCATTTTTTTTTTAAGGCTTCTTCTGTTTGATTTTGAGACTCCTACAGATTTCTGAGATCGGAGCATTCTCCCAACTGCAAGTCTTTCCTCTCCAT